>NC_054483.1:38287658-38654183 GCF_017639515.1 Carcharodon carcharias
CAGAAATGGCGGAGGATGATCCTTTGAATGCGGAGGCTGGTGGGGTGATAAGTGAGGACAAGGGGGACCCTATCATGTTTCTGGGAGGGAGGAGAAGGCGAGAGGGCGGATGAGCAGGAGATGGGCCGGACACGGTTGAGGGCCCTGTCAACGACTGTGGGTGGAAAACCTCGGTTAAGGAAGAAGGAGGACATGTCAGAGGAACTGTTTTTGAAGGTAGCATCCTCAGAACAGATGCGACAGAGGCGAAGGAACTGAGAGAATGGAATGGAATCCTTACAGGAAGCGGGGTGTGAGGAACTGTAGTCGAGGTAGCTGTGGGAGTCGGTAGGTTTGTACTGGATATTGGTGGACAGTCTATCACCAAAGATTGAGACAGAGAGGTCAAGGGAGGGAAGGGAAGTGTCAGAGATGTACCATGTGAAAATGATGAAGGGGTGGAGATTGGAAGCAAAATTAATAAATTTTTCCAAGTCCCGACGAGAGCACGAAGCAGCACCAAAGTAATCATCGATGTACCAGAGAAAGAATTGTGGAAGGGGGCCGGAGTAGGACTGGAACAAGGAATGTTCCACATACCCCATAAAGAGACAGGAATAGCTGGGGCCCATGTGGGTACCCATAGCCACACCTTTTATTTGGAGGAAGTGAGAGGAGTTGAAGGAGAAATTGTTCAGTGTGAGAACAAGTTCAGCCAGACGGAGGAGAGTAGTGGTGGATGGGGATTGTTTGGGAAATGAGTTCCATGGGGCAGGAGCAAGCTAACACAATCGGTCTACCAGGACAGTTCTGTTTGTGGATTTTGGGTAGGAGGTAGAAGCGGGCCGTCCGAGGTTGGGCGACTATCAGGTTGGAAGTTGTGGAAGGAAGATCTCCAGAGGAGATGAGGTCAGTGACTGTCCTGGAAACAATGGCTTGATGTTCACTGGTCCAGGGAGAGGTAGGAGGAAGTGTCTGCGAGTTGACGCTCAGCCTCCACGAGGTAGAGGTCAGTGTGCCAGACAACAACAGCACCACCCTTGTCAGCAGGTTTGATGACAATGTTGGGGTTGGACCTGAGTGAACGGAGTCCAGTAAGTTCAGAGAGAGACAGATTACAATGGGTGAGAATGATGGAGATGTCAGAGGACAACATCAACTCTACAGTTACTTAGAGCTGTCTTTAGTACAGCAGTAATGTAGAAAGTGTCATTTCTCAGCTTGCAGTGTAATAATCTAATCAACTGAGGCATGATAAGGCATGTCAGTCCAGGTCATTAATCAATAACAAAAGAGCAGTGATCCTAATACTGGCCCCTGGGGAATGCCATTGTATACTTGCCTCCAGTCTGAAAAACATATTCACCTTTGCTTTTTGTTTTCTGTTTCTGAGCTAATTTCATTTTTACACTGCCACTGCCTTCTTTGATCCTATGGAATTCAACTTTGATGCCAGTCCTCTCCCATATCAAGGGGATATTGAAAGATTATGGTAAGCCCTTCCACTATCTCTACTTTCATTTCCTTTAGCAACTTGGGATGTAAGATATTTGGACCAGGGGTTTATCTGCTTATCCACTATAAGTATAGTCAGCTTTTCCAGTAAATCCTGCCTGTCAATTGTCACCCAAAGCAAGACTGTGTCATTTGTAAGGGTGCACGCTGCTCCTCCAGGAAACATTGTCCCAGTGGGTAAAGTTGATGACAAGCTGTTAAACTTGCTTTGGTTTACTACTGAAGAGGGACAGAGTGCAGGAAATTATGGAAGCTTTCTGTGTAAAGGTGAAGTGTCCCCATTCTTATCTGGTGAGGCAGGAAGCCTAGGGATACAGGGTCAGCACAGTTACTGACGCTGGCAGGTGACAAGAATTCCTCTCCAGAAAATCTGATAAATAAAAATATATTGATTTGGGGTACTGATGGAAATTATTTACCTGTTCCTTTGTATAGAGTTAATTTAAAATGTGGATTAATAATTTGTTCTGTAATTGTTGGGGTGGTTCCTACTTTGCCTGTTGACAGTGTAGATTTTTTAGTCAGAAATGTCTAGGCTGGGGATAAGGCATTGTCATCACCAATGGTTTTGAGAAAGTCTGTTGAGGCTGTTGAAACTGAAGTTTTAAAGCAAAAGCTGAGTGATTTAAAAGAATCAATAGCTTTCTGTAAACCTGCTGCAAAAATTAAAGTTTCAACTAAAGATGTGTCCAAAGATTCAGGAACTCAGCCTGCTAATTTTAAAAGACATTGAAAAGAAAGAGTTAATGATAGTTGCAAACAAGCTAAAGCCATCTGAATAAAAGATGCAGGAAAAACCTGAGCAAGGTATGGTGAAGCAGAGAGCACTAGTACTGATAGCTAATTGTGACAGAGGAAATGAATGTTTTGAAGGAGAGTGGGAAAGTTGAATCCAGTGCTGACATAATAGAACTGTGAGGAAGGATATGTGTTCTTGAATGTAAATTAAAACTTCTAAATGACAAGGCAAGGTACAGCCACCTGCACTGTTCCAATTAAGTTGTGGAGTAGGCACTTTACAACTTTCCAGGCTTGACATTGGATTCAACTGTTTCAGAACATAACCACTGCTCACGTTCCTGGGGCAGAAAGTGCTGATAATGGTTCTACTGTTTTCATTCACACCTCCTTTCGACCCATCTTTCTTTCTTTACTTGTCCCATTACCATCTCCTTTGGACTTGAAACATCATCCCTTTTGACATTTAATCTCTTTTGCCTTTCACTTGTCCAAGACCCTACCCCAAATATCTCTGTACTTGCTTCAAGCCAGTCACGTTTTCAGTCTCTTCCATTTCTGATGAAAGATCATTAACCTGAAACATTAACTCTACTTCTCTCTCCATTGATGCTGCCAGATCTGCTGAGTATTTCCAGCATTTTCTCTTTTCATTTTTGATTTTCAGCATCGTTGTATTTTTCCTTTTGTTTATATTTTGCATCTGCAGCATCCCCTTTATCCATTTGGTCACTTCATCAAACATTTTTATTAATTTATCAAACATGATTTGCCTTTAACAAATACTTGCGGCTTTCCTGTGCCTTTCTAGATGCTCGCATTGATTGGAAATTCTGATTGATTGTTTCTTCATTGCCTGTGCAATGTCCACACTCTCTAGCTGCACTGGGAGGGTGATGATGGGAAGTTTCCGCTTCAGCTGGTCCTGCTGGGTCAGCTGATCCACTTTAAAATGTGGGACTGAGTCAATGGAGGGTGACACACTCCATTGGTGAAAGAAGTTTTGTTACAGTGGAAAAACTGCCTCACAGTAGTAGGTTCAAATTAATTTTACCATCAAGTTACTGAATTTAATTTCCCAATTTGCAAAAGCAGGATTTTTTTCTATTAATTCAAGGGATATGGGCTTCACTGGCTAGGCCAGCATTTATTGTCTATCCTTATGATGGAAGGAAGGTCATTGATGAAGCAGCTGAAGATGGTTGGGCCCAGGACACTGCCCTGAGAAACTCCTGCAGTGATGTCCTGGAACTGAGATGATTGACCTCCAACAACCACAATCATCTTCCTTTGTGCTAGGTATGACTCCAACCAGCAAAGTTTTCCCCCGATTCAAGTTTTGCTCGGGCTCCTTAATACCACACTCAGTCAAATGTGGTCTTGATGTCAACAACAGTCACCCTCACCTCATGTCGGGAGTTCAGCTCTGTTGTCGATGTTTGAGCCAATGCTGTAATGAGGTCAGGAGCTGAGTGGCCCTGGAGGAACCCAAACTAGGCTTCAATAAACAGTTTTTTGCTAAGCAAGTGCCACTTGATAGCACTGTTGATGACCCCTTCCATCACTTTACTGAAGATTGAGAGTAGACTGAAGGGATGGTAATTGGCTGGGTTGCATTTGTCCTGCTTTTTGTGTACAGGACATATGTGGGCAATTTTTCACATTGCTGGGTCGATGCCAGTGTTGTAGCTTGGTAAGTTCTGGAGCACAAATCTTCAGTGCAATTGCCAGAATATTGTCAGGGCCCATGGCATTTGCACTATCCAGGGCCTTCAGCCATTTCTTGATATCACATAGAGTGAATTGAATTGGTTGAAGACTGGCATTTGTAATGCTCGGGAGCTCCAGAGGAGGCTGAGAGGGATCATCCACTTGGCACTTCTGGCTGAAGATTGTAGCAAATGCTTCAGCCTTATGTTTTGCACTAATGTGCTGGGTTCCCCCACCATTGAGGGTGGGGGTATTTGTGGAGCCTCCTCCTCCAGTGAGTTGTTTAATTGTCCACCACCATTCACAACTAGATGTGGCAGGACTGCAGAGCTTATATCTGATTCATTGGCTGTGGAAACACTTAGCTCTGTCTATCACTTGCTGCTTGTGCTGTTTGGCATGCAAGTAGTCCTGTATTGTAGCCTCATCAGGTTTTGCTGCTCCTGGCATGCCCTCCTGTAAACTTCATTGAACCAGGGTTGATCCCCTGGCATGGTGGTAATGCTAGAGTGGGGGGATATTCCAGGCCATGAGGTTACAGATTGTGTTTTAGTACAATTCTGCTGCTGCTGATTACCCACAGCACTTCATGGACGCCCAGTCTTGAGTTGCTAGATCTGTTCAAAATCTATTTCATTTAGCACAGTGGTAGCACCACACAACATGATGGAGGGTATCCTCAATGTGAAGATGGGACTTTGTCTCCACAAGGACTGTGCGGTGGTCACTCCTACTGATACTGTCATGGACAGATGCAGCTGTGGCAGACAGGTTGGTGAGGATGAGGTCAAGAATGTTTTTCTCTCTTGTTGGTTCCCTCACCACCTGCCGCATACCCAGTCTAGCAGCTATGTCCTTTAGGACTTGGCCAGTTTGGTGAGTAATGGTGCTACCGAGCTGCTTTTGGTGATGGACATTGAAGTTCCCCATCCAGAGTAAATTCTGTGCCCTGCCACCCTCAGTGCTTCCTCCAAATGGTGTTCAACATGGAGGAGCACTGATTTATCAGCTGAGGGAAGGGAGTATGTGGTAATCAACAGGAGGTTTCCTTGCCCATGTTTGACCTTATGCCATGAGACTTCATGGGGTCCAGAGTCGATGTTGACGACTCCCAGGGCAACTCACTCCCGCCTGTATACCATTGTGCCGCCACCTCTGCTGGGCCTGTCCTGTCGGTGGGACAAGACAAAGCCAGGGATGGTGATGGTGGTGTCTGAGACATTATCTGTAAGGTGTGATTCTATGAGGATGACTACGTCAGGCTGTTGCTTGACTAGTCTGTGAGACAGCTCTCCCAATGTTGGCACTAGCCCCAGATGCCAGCAAGCAGGACTTTACAGGATTTGAATGTTTCTTGGGCCACTGATCCCATTAACGACCCCACTATTTGATTTGGGACTGTGATATTTATTGGATTGGGTTCTCACTACTAACTGTAGACGTTCCCCTCCTGCTGTCTGACAGGACTCCCAGTGAAAGCGAACAGTCAATGTGGGGCTACTTTACCGAATACACAGCCAGGACGGGTCAAGTGCAGCACAAATAGTTCAAGCTGGAGGTTCAAAGAGGACAGTGTCCTCCTTCTCTGAACAAACGATATCCGGTCCTTTAAAAAGGGTGGACAACTCAGTCTGAGAAATAAGTTACTCGGACACTTGTTGAGATGGCGTTCATTACTGGAGTTCATATGTTGGTTATTTAGTTCCGTCGCTTTAAACAGAGATGGGAACTAATTTCAGAACTCCAAACACCGGAGAAGCAATCTGGGAATGGGACTGAAACCAGCGACCACACCAAGAAGCTAAAGATTGAATTGAAACCGACTCTAGAGCAAAAAGTGAACGGTTCCCGGCTCGATCTCCCTTCAGATGAAACTCTTTTGAGTGATATTCTTGGGAGGCCTGTTCCGGGATAGTCCCTGGCGAGAGGTGTCCCAGTCTCTGCTGCTTACCTGTCCAGGGCAATTGCTGTCATTGAGTAGATGCTGGCGAACACGGCAGTGATGGGCAGGAGGTTTTGGAAGCGGCAGTAATGTAGACCGAAGTACCAGTCATTGTGAACGGCGTAGATGAAGTTGAAGGCGGTGTTAAAAGCGGCCATGGCTGCGTCAGCCACCGCCAGGTTAAGTAAGAAGTAGTTGGTAACAGTTCGCATCTTCCTATGAGCAAGAACGATCCAAACCACAATCACATTCCCACACACAGCGGTCAGCACGATAACTGCATAAGCAATAGCCCAGAGACACACCTGCCAGGCCGGCTGGGCAAACACATTGCCCAGGGTCCCATTGGCACTGGACTCAATCGCATTCAGATCCACTTCAGCCTCGCCGCTCATACCCAACAAATTCAATCCGAGCCAGAGCTCTGTTAGTCTGTTAACTTCACAAATAACTCAATCCCAGGGCACAGCTCGCTATCCCAACACTGAGACTCAGATCGCTATCCCGACACTGAGAGCTCCAGATCGCTATCCCGACACTGAGACCCCCAGCTCGCTATCCCGACACTGAGACCCCCAGCTCGCTATCCCGACACTGAGACCCCCAGCTCGCTATCCCGACACTGAGACCCCCAGCTCGCTATCCCGACACTGAGATCCCCAGCTCGCTATCCCGACACTGAGACCCCCAGCTCGCTATCCCGACACTGAAACCCAGCTCACTATCCCGACACTGAGACCCCCAGCTCACTATCCCGACACTGAGACCCCCAGCTCGCTATCCCGACACTGAGACCCCCAGTTCGCTATCCCGACACTGAGACCCCCAGCTCGCTATCCCGACACTGAGACTCCCAGCTCGCTATCCCGACACTGAGACCCCCAGCTCACTATCCCGACAATGAGACCCCCAGATCACTATCCCGACAATGAGACCCCCCAGATCACTATGCCGACACTCAGACCCAGATCGCTATCCGGACACTGAGACCCAGATTACTATTTCGAGACTGAGACCCCAGCTCACTATTCCGACACTCAGACGAAGCTCACCATCTCTACACTGAGCGATGCCCTGATCCCGGATTCCCAACTTCCCAACTCACGCCCCAAGACTGGAATGACCGTAGTCACCTTCGCAAACATTTGCACCAATTTATAAATAGCGATAACCATTGATGAAAGTGGTGGATTCAGGATCTATCAGCATGGTATCCAAGTGAAGTTTGCAGGTGTTGCTGTATATGTATATCCAAGGGGCGGAGCTTTGAACTGGGTTAAACTCCAAAGAGGTGGTGACATCACCGAATACATCCCGTAAAATATCAGCATCATAGATTTTACCAATACTAATCCCTGTACAGATTTTGATTATAAGGAACCCCACTGTCACTTGCATGCCCTACCCTTTAATTTAAGTAAATTATTATCTTGCATGCTTCCAAGATTTTCTCTTTGGGTTCACCCCTTTCATTTACCCGTGATGGATTGCTCCCATTTGAAATGTTGGTTTACATACAATTCCCCATTGTACCTCAATTTGGCGACTTTTCCATAACCAGCTGCTTTCTGAATTAGGATTGGTCTTAGTGATGATTTTTCATTTGCTTACAAAATATTTCGATTTTAATATGCGAGACCGCTGCTATAGTCTTGAGGGGATGCATTTGTGCTGCATATTAGGCAACTCCCTCATTCTAAAGGGAAGAAGTATTGGGGATACGTAACCAAGTCCTGAAAAATCCCTACCCTATAAGTAGCACCCGCCTTCCAGTTTAAATTAACAGATAAACATCAATGTGAAGGAATAACACAAATAATGTTTCATTTTAAAAATCCCTGTTGTAAATGTTTTCATAATGAAAACACATCGACGGCCAAAGGGAAGTCCCTCACACATAGTTCACCTTTCCGGAAGGGATAGAGCAAAGGGAGCTTTATTCAGATTTAAGCTGTCTCTTTCTGCTCTGGGCGTGTTTAATGGGACGGTGGAGAAAAAAGATTTTAAAAATTAATTCATCATTTACAACAAATATGCGTGCCCTTAAGGAGTAAACCCCATAGGACAAGTGGCCCAATCGTAACTAACAAGAGAAGTTTTAAGGTAATGTTAGATTAAAGGACGATGTTTATAATGCTGCCTGATGATAAGGAGGGTTTCAGAATTCACAAAGGATGACCAAGAAATTGATGAAGAGGAAAAAATATGGCAGTAAGCTAGAAAGATAAAAATGGACAGTAAACATATCAATTGGTATTTATAAAGGAAGAAATTAGTGAAAATAAACATGGCTCTCATAGTGGCAGAGACGGGAGAAACTGATGGAGAACAAGGAAATAGCAGAGACATTAAACAAATACTGCAATTTGCAACGCCCCCACCCCGTTCTTGGTGATGGTCAAGGACAGCTTGTGGCCCCCTGGATACAGGATGTCTCACCTCTCCTGGAATACCTGCACAAGGAGACCGAGATCCTGGTCACAGAATCTTGGTGCTGATGAGTTCTGGCTCTCGTGGCTGCTGAATTGATTTGACATTCTGCCACTAGAGTAGAAGAAATACTTGGGTCAATATGTGTGTTCACTTTGTGTGGGGTGCATAATTAAATTGGCATGATTACATGATAATGTGGGGCTAGTGGGTTGTTGATTGAATACTGGTGATGAGTTTGCAGCATGTAAGCTTGGTGGCCTTACCATTTATGTCAAGATGGTGTGCATTATCCCATGTGGCAATGTTACTGGGAGCTCCTTAACAGCAAACTTTCATTGGGATGATGATAGGCTAGGGGTGGCCAGAGGATTGCACAGTGGTTTCCCTCCTGTATTGAGATTGTAGGAATAGGGGTAACTGTGAATAGAAGTAGAGCTGGAGGCTGACTGTGGGGAGCAACCTCTGCTGTGCTCACTTGTGGCACTGTGCTGGGACTTGCATTGGCAGAGTGCAGCCACTTGTTGGAGAGAGCAGAGACAAATTGGGCCAACAGTACTCAGTGCTGGGTGTCTGAGGCAGCAGATGAAGACTCAGCAGATAAAAGCAAAATACTGCGGATGCTGGAAATCTGAAACAAACACAGAAAAAGCTGGGAAAACTCAGCAGGTCTGAAAGCATCTGTGGAGAGAGAAACAAAGTTGACATTTCGAGTCTGTATGACCCTTCTTCAGACCAAAGACTCAAGGGAGCTGCAATGGATTGGGTTCATAGGTTCAGGTCATCTGGAGGACTTTTAATTCTTCCACATCTTGTTGTCACTACTGTCGGAGGAGTGGTAGGTGTGGTTGCTACAGGTAAATTTTGTTGAATCGGAGGTTGTTCTGGCACCTAGGTATCTTTCTCAGTTTCTCTCCACCGCACAGTGGGAGGGACCCTTCGAGGGATGGGGAGGAGACTCCTCCTGTTTCTCTTGGCTATGCTCTCTGGGGTGCCAGCCAGGTATGACTGGGGTCACCCACTCTCCGTCCAGGCTTTGTTGTCCTTTCGTTGTGGCAGTGTCTGGTGCGGTACCTTTGGATGTAGGCGGAAGCCTGCTTCTGTCTGTTGGACTGCTCTCTGTCTTGGTAATCCTTGGCTACCAGCCCTGGGATTATTTTCTTTTGGTAGGATTGGGAGTAGTGTGCGGAGTTTTCTGCCCTTCAGGAGTTTGGATGGGGCTAGGCCACATTGTAATAGGGTGGACCTATATGTTAGCAGTGCTGTTTCGAAATCTTCGTTCTTTTTTTAGGAGGGCTTTTATAGTGCAGGCCCTTCTTTTGGTCTTTCGACTATGGGTATCTTGGGGAGCTGGTACAGTGGTGGAAGACGGTTGTGATGGCACCTTGGGAGAAGTACTGATTTTAAAATTGTGGGCCATTATCAGACACAATCTCGCCTGGAATGCTACGGCTCACAAACATTTCTTTCAGTGCTTTAACTACTACATTTGCTGCTTCACCTCTGGAAAAGTAATCCACCACAATAAGGAATGATTTGCTGCTGTAAACAAATAAACTAATGCTTCAAGTCCTTGATCAGAATGACATCCTGTTTTGTCGGAAGGTCCACTGTGGCCCCGGTAAGTGTGTCTGCCGCTGATTGGTTTTTGCCCTAGTTATATACTGTTTCATGAGGGAAACTCAAGAGGTGCAGGAGGAATCTCTGGATTCGAGGAGGCATCTTTGCCAGGTCCCTTTGTCTAACAATGAGACCATTGGTCTTTTTCAGTTGTGAACTTTAGGCCAATGACATAGTCTGAAAATTTCTTGCACATCCATGTGACTGTGAAGGCTTCCTTTTCAATATTGGCGAATCTCATTTCTGTATCCAACAGTCCTCTGGAAGTGTAGAACAGTATTCGGCAACTTCCATTCAAATCTCCTCTGGAGATCTTCCTACCACAGCTTCCAACCTGATAGTCGCCCAACCTTGGACGGCCCGCTTCTACCTCCTACCCAAAATCCACAAACAGGACTGTCCCGGCAGACCGATCGTGTCAGCCTGTTCCTGCTCCACGGAACTCATTTCTCATTATCTTGACTCCCTTCTCTCTCCCCTTGTCCAGTCCCTTCCCACCTACATCCGTGATTCCTCTGACATCTTATGTCACATGAACAATTTCCAGATCCCTGGCCCCAACCACCTCCTCTTCACCATGGACGTCCAATCTCTCTACACCTCCATCCCCCACCAGATAATCTGAGGGCCCTTAGCTTCTTCCTCGAACAGAGGCCCGAACAATCCCCATCCACCACTACTCTCCTCCGCCTGGCTGAACTTGTTCTCACACTGAACAATTTCTCCTTTAATTCCTCTCACTTCCTCCAAATAAGAGGTGTGGCTATGGGTACCTGCATGGGCCCCAGCTATGCCTATCTCTTTATGGGGTATGTGGAACATTGCATGTTCCAGTCCTACTCCGGCCCCCCTCCCACAACACTTTCTCCGCTACATCGATGATTACGTCGGTGCTGCTTCATGCTCTCTTTGGGACCTGGAAAAATTTATTAATTTTGCTTCCAGTCTCCACCCCTCCATCATTTTCACATGGTACATCTCTGACACTTCCCTTCCCTTCCTTGACCTCTCTGTCTCAATTTCTGGTGATAGACTGTCCACCAATATCCATTACAAGCCTACCGACTCCCACAGCTACCTCGACTACAGCTCCCCACACCCCGCTTCCTGTAAGGACTCCATTCCATTCTCTCAGTTCCTTCGCCTCTGTCGCATCTGTTCTGATGATGCTACCTTCAAAAACAGTTCCTCTGACATGTCCTCCTTCTTCCTTAACCGAGGTTTTCCACCCACGGTCGTTGACAGGGCCCTCAACCATGTCCGGCCCATCTCCCGCGCATCCGCCCTCACGCCTTCTCCTCCCTCCCAGAAACATGATAGGGTCTCCCTTGTCCTCACTTATCACCCCACCAGCCTCCGCATTCAAAGGATCATCCTCCACCATTTCCGCCAACTCCAGCACGATGCCACCACCAAACACATCTTTCCTTCACCCACCTCCCCCGGCAGCATTCCATAGGGATCGTGCCCTCTGGGACACCCTGGTCCACTCCTCCAACACCCCCTACTCCTCAACCCCCACCTACGGCACCTCCCCATGCATACGCAAAAGATGCAACACCTGCCCCTTCACTTCCTCTCTCCTCACTGTCCAAGGGCCCAAACACTCCTTTCAAATGAAGCAGCCTTACACTTGCATTTCCCCCAACTTAGTCTACTGCATTCGTTGCTCCCAATGTGGTCTCCTCTATATTGGAGAGACCAAATGCAAACTGGGCGACCGCTTGGCAGAACACCTGTGGTCTGTCCGCAAGAAAGACCCAAACCTCCCTGTCGCTTGCTATTTTAACACTCCACCCTGCTCTCTTGCTCACATGTCTGTCCTTCGCTTGCTGCATTGTTCCAGTGAAGCCCAACGCAAACTGGAGGAACAGCACCTCATCTTCCTACTAGGCACTTTACAGCCCTCAAGACTGAATATTGAATTCAACAACTTTAGATCTTGAACTCCCTCCTCCATCCCCACCCCCTTTCCGTTTCTTCCCCCTCCCTTTTGCTTTTTCCAATAATTTATATAGATTTTTCTTTTCCCACCTATTTCCATTATTTTTAAATCTATACCTTTTATGCCCAGTTAGTCTTATTCCACCTCACCCCCACTAGAGCTATAACTTGTGTGTCCTGCCATCCATTCTTAATTAGCATATTCATTTAGATAATATCACCACCTTCAACACCTCTTTGTTCTTTTGTCTGTGACATCTTTTGATTATCTGCTCCTATCACTGCTCGCTTGTCCCTACAACCACACCACCACACCCCCCCACACTTCTCTCCCCCCACCACCCCACCTCCCCCCACCTTAAACCAGCTTATAATTCACCCCTCTCCTAATTTCACTCAGTTCTGTTGAAGAGTCATGAGGACTCGAACGTCAACTTTTTTCTTCTCCGCCGATGCTGCCAGACCTGCTGAGTTTTTCCAGGTAATTCTGTTTTTGTTTTGGATTTCCAGCATCCGCGGTTTTTTGTTTTTAACTTCCATCCAGTTGCTCTTGAAATAGGACTGCTCCAAGGCCTGTGGATGAAGCATCTGCTGCTATGATGATGGGTAGGTATGGGTCATAGCGGGCCAGAATGTTGCTTGAGAGCAGCATTGCTTTGATTTGAGTGAATGCTTGCTCTTGATAGGAGTCCCAGCACCATGCCTGGTCTTCCTTAAGTAAGATAGCTCAAAGGTTCTGTGACCTGTGACAGATTTGGTAAGAATTTTGCCAACTGGTTCGCCATCCCCAGGAATCTCTGTAGGAGAACTTGCAAATAGCTTTAGTTTTCTGTGGGTCCGCAGTGCTGCTTTCATTGCAATCGATGTGGCCCAGGAGCTGAATCAATGTCTTGGAGAACTTGCATTTCTCATTTATTATCAGCCCTGCTTCCTGCAGGCTTTCTAGGACTGCTATGAGTCTTTTGTCATATTCCTCCATTGTTGTGCTATGAACCAAAAGATTGTCCATATGGCATATGACACTTTGTAGGTCTTATAAAATGGCCAACATTGTACGTTGAACTTCCTCCCTCATGCATCTAAACCACATGGACTGCAGTGGATCAGGAAGGTGGCTCACCACCCCTTCTCAAGAGCAAATAGGGATGGGCAATAAATGTTGGCCCAGCCAGCAACGCCCACATCACATTAATGAATTTTAAAAAATTCTGGTGTCATGGTGATTTCAAATGGCCAGCAGTTGAAGCAGAATCTGCCAAAGGGAGTAACAAATGTGGTCAGCAATTTGGATTTTTCGTCTCGGGCAAGTTGCCAAAAGCCACTGTTGACATTGGGTTTTGAAAACACTGTGCTCTTGGAGAGTGTTATCTGGCTTTCATCTACTGACGGCACTGGGTGGATTTCTCTGGCTACAGCTTTATTTACACAAATACCATTCGGTTTTGGGACTGGGACCATTCCAGAACACCATGTGGTGATCCCCATATTGGTCAACTCGTCCAGCTGCTGCTGTACTTGCTTCATGAGTGGGCGGGGAGTCTTTCGTAGTGTGAACAGGCACACAGGTTCAGCATCCTCCCTCAATGTGATCTTGCATGCATTCTCCAGTCACCCCAATCTTGTAAAGAGATTTGGGAACTCCTTTTTATACATGGAGCTAGGCCCTTGTTCACCCTTTGTGAATTTTTGTAAAGGTTAAGATTGAAGCAGGCTTTTCAGCTCAACAGTGAACAGACCTGGAAGTGGACCATCAGCAGGGTCTCTCAGATTGTTTTGTCTTTGTACCTGAGTGCCGGCTGCAGAGTATCTTCCACTGGGAGTTTGATGCCCCCTGCTCCTCTCTACAGGTGTATTGTGGTGGCATCAATCATTGCATCACCAGCCATGGTTCTCTGTTGATAGGACCTTAATACTGGCTCCCATGGCCAACTTATAGTTTGAGAGATGGCCATTAACTGAGATGCCTGCATTCCAGAATGAAAAGCCACTCAAGAAGCATGCTTGTTTGTCCTCTTGGTGTGATGTCTCGACTTTGTGAACCCTTTTGGGATTTACTGTGTGTTTTGATGTTTTGGCTTTGCACAGCTTCCTGATGTGTCCTCTTCGGTTACATTGAAAGCATTGGGCTGAAGTTGCTGGATGTTGATCACACCTGTGGGGACACGTTGCTCCACAGCGCTGGCATGGTCACTCTATTGGTCAGTTAGGTTATTGCTTCCCTTGGGCTGGAGTATCTCTGTTTCTGTGCTGTTTCATTAGCTGGACAGTGGGGTTTACTTTGTAACACAGTTTGCTTTTTCCCCTTAACATGGATCTGTGCTACACCTGGATTTTAGATTGCCTGACAATCTGGATGGCTTTTTCAAGGGTTAGATCTTCCTTCATTTGAAGCATGACTGAGAGTGCATTATCTGCCACTCCTATAACTATTCTATCCCTGATTAGCTCAGATTTCATGTCACCGTAATCACAGCCTTCAGCCATTTTGTGCAGATCATTATGAAGAAGTCGACTGATTCTCCTGGGACACGATTATTAAATTTAGCCCTTTCAAGGATTTTGTTACTTCTGCAAATGCAGCGAATGATTTTAAAGCTTTAAATTTTGCAAATGATTCATTGAGTCCTTGTCTAGCTATTATATCATCGGCCATCGTGCCAACTGAATAAAGCAGTGTGTTAACTTGTTCAGCTTCTGTCTTTTCATCCAGACCTGAAGCAATTATGTATCTAAGGGGGATCTCTTTCTCTAAAGTCCCTAATTTTGTGATTTGTCTGGGCCTTGGAAAAGTCCAATTGACCTGGAAGAGTGGATTTCTGATCTATGGTTCAAATTTTTAAATCACAGGTTCAGCTATAAGAGGTTTCTGAAAATCCAAGATGGCTTGCCGTATGTTTCTGCACGAAGGGTTTTCCTGCACTTGGGGTTTTTGGCAGGCTCCTGCAGTAATGGCGTTCGTGATCTCAGCATTTAAATTTTTTCACCAATGGCTGCCTGGATCGACTGGTTAGAGTCTACCCTGCTTGAGTGCAATGTTCGCCGGTCTTGGAAGCATTGATTCCCAGCTTTTGCTGGGTTTTTAAAGCTGCCTACTCAGTTGCAATTAATAATTAATTTTTTTCCTTTGCAGTGGGCTCAGAGGCCACATTTTCAGGTGCCAACTTGAGAAACAGGTTTCTTGGACCATTATTTAAATGGAAATTTCTGTCCACTTCAGTATTTAACTTTTTTTCAGGACTTGTGTTGTCCAGGAACTTTAAATTTTTAGCTCACTCCTGCTAGGTCTGCTGAATCTGCACACTCTTTGTATTGAAGCTGGGCTTCCACAGGCTTCAATGGAGTCTTTTGCTTCAGTGAGGAATTTAATTTCTGCCTTCAGCTTCCAAACCTTTCTTTAGAGCTTTTCTCTGGCAATTTCCTTCTACACCTTTGCTTCTTAAGCTTTTCTTCAGGTCAGAAGGCTTATTTGATTCCTTCAGTTTTCCAGGATTTTAATTTTCTTCTTCAATCTCTGCAAGGTTTAGAGTTGTTCATTTGCTGCCACCGTGTTGTAAGGTGTTGCATTAAAGGTCCAAGCTAGGTGCTGTCTCCACACTTGCTTCTACACACGGCTCCATCTACAACTGACCCCTAGGTATGGGTCATGTGTTCTCTTACATCACTGTGTGTGGTAGTGTACTCAGTCTTACTTTAACCTTTTATGTGCCAGACCATTATGCTACAAGTTTCATTGGAAACCATGAATCTCCAAAGCCACAAAGATTGCAGTAGACTTAGACATTTTATCAGGCCTATGCCGAGACTGTCCTGCCTCTGCTTCCTGCTCCGCTTCTGGCTCCATTTCCAGCTCCAGGCCAGCATAGGAGGTGGCAAGCCCATCTCAAGCCTATCCCCACCTCCCCAGTTGAAACTCCCAGCAGCCGGCATTGCTGAGACAGAGTTGGGATCTGACATCAGGAAAATGACCAACTCATGATGCCAGCCTTCCTAATGAAAATCCAGCCCCAGGCTGTCAGGATCTTTCCCAGGCCTATTGCCACCTACCATATGGTGAGTCCAGGAAGCAGTGGTAAGCAGGGTAGATACAAGGCAATCTGCTTGGGACCCAGGCCTAACCACCCCCTGCCACATGTAAGGAACATATCTTTTTATTTCTGCTGGACTGTTGTAAAGAACATGGTCGGGTGGGCGTGGCGGGCAGGCCCAGGTGCAGTCATGAAGCCGCATGCGATCAGGCCCCAACATGTAACAGCGAGCCAGCATTGAAATGCACGCTGCAGTGCTCAGCGTTGCTGGATGGGGCTGGGAGGAGGGCGAGTGCGGAAGCTCATACATGCATGCGAGTGCGCTCAATGAAAGCTCCCTGAGGCTCGGAGCTGCCTCAGAGAGCTGAAGATTTAAAAACACAAAAATAAAAAATTTAACGAGTGTTAAAAACATGTCCCCTCATGTGGCTTAGCAGGGACATGTTATGAATGAAAGTTAAAAACTTTAATTTTTATTTGCTGTTGGAAATTTCATATTACACATGAATGAGATTTCCTAAAAAATCCAAAGGTCGCTTGGCCTTTTCACCTACCCACCAATCATAAGGTTGGATGGGCAGTGAAAAATTTCACTCAATCATTCTTTTAATGGTCTTAATAGGCCTTTTAATTGTCCGCAGGCTTGCTGCCAGTTCCCACGCTGCCTGCTGACTGAAATATCATGCAAGTGCGCAATGACATCGGAACACTTGCCCCATGTCATTGTGTGTCATTTTATGCTCGAGCAGGTCGGGCACATGCCCGCCCACTCAGAGCAAATTTCTGCCCCATATCTTTTTATTTTCTGCTGGACCATGGTAAAATTACAATGGCTGCAGCTGAAAGACATATCCACTGGAACAGAGAGAGATATATGCAATGCTGCTATCCTGGAACAGGGTGTGCCATGAAAGACAGGATGGTGCTGGAGAGGAGTCCTGGACCAAAGTAGCTGCCTGACAAGTGTTCCTGACCAAGTGACCAGGCTTTGTGTGAGTGAGCAGTATAGCTTCTAGACTGAAAGCAACAAGACCTAAAACCCCTTTTACCTACGTGTGGAAGATTCCAGGAGTTCCACAATAATAACTAGCTGTTTTTTTTCTCTCCTAATATGTCTATAATCTGCTCTATCTCTGAAAACCCATCAAGAAGCAAAGGGGAAAAGCACTGTTAGAGACTTGAAAGGCAAGTGCTCAACCACTGAACTACAGCTGAAAATGCTGGAAGACCACCTTGTGTCATTGACAAGAACTGAAAGGAATTTGGAAGACATCGATCAAAATCAATCCATCAAATCCTGTACCCTGGATTGGTACTATTATCCCACCCCTAAAATCCATGTTTTGAGAGTCTTGTGTGTATGTATATATGTATCATATTTCTTTCTTTTGCCACTAGTTAAAGACAATTTGTTCAATAAACAGTTATTTACTTATTAAGTTTACAAACCTGGTGCTTGTATTCTGTTGGCCTAAAGTAAAGTTAGGTAGAATTGGGGCAATCTGGTGGTTTGGTCAAAGTTTTCACATTTGTTGCGGCTCAGGAAACAGTTGATATTATAGCACACTATCCCCAGTGAGTTGTGCCACACATCACAGCCTCAAAATACTTCAGAACCATTGGAAGTAACGCTACTATTTTCCAGAGGTAAGCAAGGCAGTCCATCTCTAGAAGGTAAGATTCCCCGGGCAGAAAACAGGCAGTTTAAATTCTCCTCTTCTGGTGCAATACTCCATCATTACGTGCTAAAATCCTGGAGTGAAGTTTTTGACTCAAGGGTGAGTATGTTGTCAGCTTGGCTCAGTTGGCATTTGATAAGACCTGGTGTAATATAAGGGCATTCAGACTTAAAAAGTCAAGTACCTGATTTGTGCTGAGTTAGCAGATCTCAACTGGTCTCCAATTTGGTATTACAAATGGCCTTGTATTATTGGATTTGAGAGAGAGAAAAAAATCAACTAAATGCTCATCATAACCAATGGCTCCTGCTAGAATCTGGACAGCTGGTGAGGACAGCATTGAGATAACTGTGATGCATAGGCATAGAAGGGAAAAATTGCCACTTGAGTCAGCACCTTCAGGCATTAGAAGTGATACTGACATTCATTGCAGTTTAATTCTATTCAAAATCAGGAAGTTTTAGAATTCTTTATGGATAGTGTTAAGATTGAACGAATTCCCTGTTGTCGTTTCCTATATACCTTGTCTATTTGAGTCATTATTTAATTATTAGAATAACCAGCTTTTTTGCCTTCTTTCATTGTATGTAAAATTCTCATCTTTGATTTAATGGTGGTTTACAAAATATTTGTTGCCAAAGCAAACTGTACTCCTTTCCTTTAATATCTGGCTGAGGGATGGTACAATAGGTTGTTTTATGCTTGGTGACAGCTCTTTAAGTGAACAAGGGCAGCAGATGCAAGGGAACACCACTACCTGCAAGTTCCCCTTCAAATCACACCATCCTGACTTGGAACTATATCACTGTACCTTCACTGTTGCTGGGTCAAAATCCTGGAATCTTCCCCCCCTAACAGCACTGTGGGTGTACCTACACCACATGGACCGCAGCAATTCAAGAAGATGGCTCAACAGCACCTTCTCAGGATCAATTCAGGATGGGCAACAATTGCCAGTGATCCTCATATGCCATGAAAGAATTTGAAAAAAAGGCTTCTCACCAGCAGACTGTGGCATTGACATATTTAACTGCACAGAGAAGGCAGTGGTAGGTCTTCATGAGGACGATGGCATTCCCATCATATTCCTGCTTTTCCAATTTGGTGGTAGATATCACTATGCTGTTAATGTAAAAATGTGCAACCACTCCTTACAGGCCAACTCTTTTTATCTTTCTTTGGTATGGGAGCATTATGGCAGGACTAGCATATATTGCCCATCCTAGTGGCCCTTGAGAATCTGGTGGTGAGCCACCTTCTTGATTTGCTGCATTCTGTGCAGTGCATCTAAACCCAACAGTGCTGTTAGATATGGAATTCCACAATTTCGATCCAATGAAGATGTGATGTGGAGGTAATTGAATTGGCATCTCTGATAGTGGAAGTGGGCATTTTTGGGCTGTTGCCATGAATCCATTTGATGAATCCAGTGCCCTGTGAAGGTATCAGGTTGCTAGTCAGTTCCTAAACTTCCATAGATGGTCAGCACCTATGAGACAACAACAAATGACACCGAGCCACAGAAGGAGATATTAGGTGAAATGACCAAAGGCTTGATCATAGAGGTCGGTTTCAAGGAACGTCTTAAAGGAGGAAAATAAGGTAAAGAGGCAGGGAGGTTTAGGGGGGTTGAGGGGGGGTGGGGTGGTGGTTGGTGGTTAGTTCCAGATCTTGGGCCCAGGCAACTGAAGGCACAGTCACCAATGCTGGACCAATTATAATTGGGAATGCACAAGGAGCCAGAATTAGAGGAGCAGAGATATCACAGAGAATTGTGGGGTTGGAGGAGATTACAGGGATAGGGAGGGAGCAAGGCTCTGGATGGATTGAAAACAAGGATGGACCAGGAGCCACTGCAGATTGGTGCATTTGGGGGTGATAGGGGAATGGGAAACGGGCAACGGAGCTTTGGATGGCCTCAAGTTTATGAAGAGTAGAGTATGGGAGGCCATCCAGGAGCGCATTTGAATAGTTGAGTCTAGGGGTAACAAAGGCATGGATGAGGGATTCAGCAACAGATGAGCTGACACAGGGACATCGTCAAGCATAGGTGGAAATGGGCAGAAATAGGCAGACTTAGTGATGTCATGAATGAAGTTGGAAGCTCATACCAGAATCAAATATGACAACAAAGTTTCAAACAGACTGATTTAATTTCACACTGTTGCCAGGGAGATGCACAAAAATCATTCATGTGATGAGGGTCCACTCTGATTCAGGGGAAGTGACTGCAAATAACAGGAAGCCTTTCAATGCAACTGCCTCTGGCATTGTGAGTAATCAAGTCAATTATTAATCTGATTCAACTTCTCTATTGCCTCCTCGGTGTGCCTGGGCAAGATTCTAGAGTTTTTGCCTCATGTCTACTTCTTAAAACCCTCTCTCCCTGGTCCCCTCTACCTTCATCGCCAACAGCAAGTACAAGGGACTCAGGAATTTCTTTGTCAGTAAGATTGAGACAATCTGATCAGCTGCCTCTGCTACTTCCCTTCCTTCTCCTCACCCACCAGGCTAAACTTCCTAGTCCCGAATTATATCTTTCTCTAGTTTCTCTCCTATCTCCCCTCATTCCCTCTCTGAGATCATCTTGTCCAAAAGACCCACCTCTTGCTCCCTTAATCCTATTTCCATTAAACTGCTGACCACCTAACTTCCCCTCCTGGCCTGCATGTTAGCCGATATTGTTAATGGCTGTCTCTTCTCAGGTACTATCTCCTTCAAATGTCATCATCGCCCCTCTGCTCAAAAAGCCAACCCTTTAACCTCTCTGCCCATGCAAACTACCATCCAATTTCCAGTCTCTCTTCCCTATCCAAAGTCCTTGAATGTGCTGCTGACTCCAAAATCTATGACCATCTTTCCTGGAACTCCATGTTTGAATCCTTACAATCTGGTTTCTGCCCCTGCCAGAGTACTGAAACTGCTCTTGTCAAAGTCACAAATCACATAATGTGACTGTGACAAAGGCAAACTCTTCCTCCTCATCCTTCTTGATCTGTCTGCAGCTCTTGATGCATCCTCCTCCTCCAATGACTCTCCACCATTGTCCATCTCTCAACTGGTTCCCTGGGACAATTCCAGGTGCCAGCTTTTCAGGCTGAATATCCCCATGGATGGATACTGGATGATAAGGGACACACTGTGAAGACATGGCTCCTTACAACTGTGCGGCACCGTGACAAAGAGGCAGAGAAAACCTACAACCAGTGCCATGTGACTATGACGGCAACAATTGAACAGGCCATAAGCCTTTCTGAAAACAAAGTTCTGATGCCTGGATAAATCTGGCAGAGCCCCTGCAGTACTCACCATGAAGTGTTTCACAGGCTGTGGTGATATGCTGTGCTCTGCACAACTTGGCACTCCAGAGGAGAGTAGCCTTGGACAATGAGGATCTCCTTGAGCACACACCTTATTCTAAGGAGAAGGAGGATCACTAATGGGCAGATCAGGTGGCCAATGGCAATGCATCCGAGGGACCAATGCCAATGGGTATTGACATGCTTGCCAAGAATAGTGGCAAATCTCTCATACAGATATATTTCTCTTGAGCCTAGCTTTAAAGTTCTATGTAAGCTCTTCACTTTTCCCCCTTACACAGCCTTGTTGGCATTTGCTTACCATCTTAGTTGGCCTGTCATAACAGGATGCCAATGCATACATTCATTATTATCCTCATGCAGTGTAGTCCTTCTCTTTACTTCCTTCTCAAGAGCTCATCAGGTGGTGACAGCCAATTGGTGCAGAAATGATCATGTGAGACATCAGCTGAAGCAAAACATTGCCTTTCACTTAACAAAACAATCTAGATCTTTCATCTGCCCAGCAAACTATCAGCCAAAGCATACAGTGATATTGAGGCAAACTGCCTGCTTTTCTGCTACATGGTATCCTTACAAAGGGAGCTTCTTGAGCAGTTTTCTTTGCGGGTGTCACCAACAATTCAATACTACAAGACTATTTCAGCCTTCACAGGTGTTACCTGACAGTTAACCCAGTCTGTGCTGCACACCTATCTAAAGCTGATGAATAAAGCCTGTTTTCCAGGTGAAACAACTTTACAATCTCCCTCTGTAAGGGTGCTTGCAGAACATTTACTGGCTGTTAGGATTATTAAGTAAATATTCATTTCTTGTATCAGCCTTGGCTCAATGGCAGCACATGAACCTCTGAATCAGGCTCCATGCACTCCTGAGGTAGTGCTGTACTGTAAGAGAGGCCTTCAATGTACTTTCTCCCTGAACGTGTTGGTGCCTTCCAAATCCTTGCCCTTCTTTCTCTCAACTCTTTATTTGAACCATTCCAATCCAGTTTCCACAGCACCAAACAGTCTTGATCAAAGTCGGAAATGGCATCATCCAAAAACACTTCAGGTTCCACATGTATACTGACAACACCAGGCTCCATCTTACCACCAACTTTTCTGTGTTGTCCAATCGCTTGTACAACATCTGCTGGATGAGTTGAAATGTGAAGAATGATATAGCTCTGAGCTTGGTGCAAGCCTCTGACCTGCCCTTCCCTATTTCTGCTATTAATTGCTCATTGCTCATGATGGGGTTTCTGCAGTATAGGCAGAGTCAACTCTAGATGAGGGAGCTGTCTTGCAGGGTGACACTGGTCTTGTAATATCTAGCCTGTATAATCAAATAACTACCGGATTGTTACAGAATATTTAGGCCCAGGTGATCACTGCCTCAAAACTCAGTCTTTGTACATTAGGTTGTCTCCTTCTCTAGGCCCAAGGGCTACACACCTGTCACCTCACTTCCTCAGCCAAAGGAGAAACACTTAAAAGAAGCACACAGTTAGGAATTAGAAGTGGAATCCAACATAGTTACAAAGAGGAGTGAGGAAATGATGAGAGGAGGGGAAGCACACTCTTACATAGCAAACTATTGGAGGCAACAAAATTAGGCACAATAGTAGGTCTCATTTCAGAGGGCAGAAGTTAGCTGGGGAGGAATACAGCTTTACCCAAGTTGGTAAAGGAGTGTACATTAAGGACAATGATCAAGATGATTTACCAGGGCAGGGTAAATGTGGCATATGTGTTGAATGTTTCAAAATGCTTAGATGAATATAGCATTTTCTGAAGTCTGTAGCTGAGTAATCAGTTAGTTGGGCACTGCATCTGCTGTCTCTCCTTCAGTGTTGCGTTCTGGTGATGTGGCCTGCCTTCTACCTAGCCCAGTATATAAGGAATTTGGACATCATAAATAAGTCAAAAGCAAGACTGTCAAGCTGCAGCAAAGTGGAAAGAGTTATTAAGTATGACTTAGTAAAGTAGGCAGTAACTAACACAGCATAACAGATTATACTTCCCTGTTTCAACTATGGACAACAGAGTGCACAAAACCTGGCCTGGATTTGTCTTATAGTCTTCTCTTTCTTGTCCTTCTCAGACTTTGAAATTTTCCTAAACTCTTGTAGTCTCTTTGAACTTCTGTACCCTCTTGGGGCTTCTCATACTTCTCAGGTCCTGGGTAAAGGTATTCCCTCTGGTTGAATCTGTTTTCTCTCTGCTGCAAAGATCCTGGTTTCAACCTTATTTCTTATTACCTAAACAGTTAATTAGTATCCTCCCTTACAAACCATTTTAACAATTGACCAGTTACATGAGTATATAACTGATTTTCAATTGGTCCTGATCATTTGATGTTAGCCCTTAATCTTTAATATTACTAAGTAAGAAGATTCTCACACATCCAGAACACTTTATCAATTTACACCAATTCTAACCAGACTGGCACAGCTTTGCACAGTTAGAGGCAAGTATGCAAGCCAAAGTTACAAAGGTTCGTTTAGATTCTGAATGGGCCGGAATTTGTGGAGGTGTAAGGACTTCAGAGCCAATTAAAAATGGCTGGCAGGACCTGATTCTGTGATTCCCATCCCCATTCCTGCCACTCCCAATTTTCAGTGCCAAGGGAGAAGGGTGCAGACTCCTGACCTGGTTGGCTCCATTGTCAGGGTCAGCATGTCCTAGCTCCCTACAATTTTCATGGAGTCAAACCAGCTTCTCCATGACTCATGGTTCAGGGCCCCTCATAGGAGTTGTGAACCATAATCTGGTTCGGGAACCTTTTGAAAGTTAAGATCAAAAAGTCTTACCCATGACCCTTCCATGCCAACTCATGCCCTCCACCCACCTTGAATGCCCCTCATACACTCCATGCCACTCATGCCCCCACCAACCCCCATTGGCACCTCATATTCTCCATGATAACTCATGGCATTTCCATGCATGAAGAGGCTTGACTGAGAGCACGCACTCTCATAAAAGGATTAACTTTGTTGATACAGGTGCAGAGAAGGCAAAACATTACATAACAAAAACAGAAATACCTGGAAAAATTCAGCAGGTCTGGCAGCATCGGCGGAGAAGACCAAAGTTGACGTTTCGAGTCCTCATGACACTTCAACAGAACTAAGTAGAAATAGGAAAGGGGTGAAATATAAGCTGTTTCAGGGGGGGGCGGGGGGCAGGGTTGTTGGGACAAGCAAGCAGTGATAGGAGGAGATAACCAAAAGATGTCACAGGCAAAAGAACAAAGAGGTGTTGAAGGTGGTGATATTATCTAAAAGAATATGTTAATTAAGATTGGAGAGCAGGACAAGCAAGGTAGCTCTAGTTGGGGTGGGGTGAAATAAACCATGGGTGGGATACATTTAAAAATAATGGAAATAGGTGGGAAAAGAAAAATCTAGATAAATTATTGGAAAAAACAAAAGGGAGGGGGAAGAAATGGAAAGGGGGTGGGGATGAAGGAGGGAGTTCAAGATCTAAAGCTGTTGAACTCAATATTCAGTCCAGAAGGCTGTAAAATGCCTGGTCGGTAGATGAGGTGCTGTCCTCCAGTTTGCACTGGGCTTCACTGGAACAATGCAGCAAGCCAAGGACAGACATGTGGGCAAGAGAGCAGGATGGAGTGTTAAAATGGCAAGCAACAGGGAGGTTTGGGTCATTCTTGCGGACAGATCGAAGGTGTTCTGCAAAGCAGTCACCCTGTCTGCGTTTGGTCTCTCCATTGTAGAGGAAACCGCATTGGCAGCAACAAATGCAGTAGACTAAACTGAGGGAAGTGCAAGTGAAACACTGCTTCACTTCACTGAAAGGAGTGTTTGGGCCCTTGGACGGTGAGGAGAGAGGAAGTGAAGGGGCAGGTGTTGCATATTTTGCGTTTGCATGGGGAGGTGCCATAGGTGGGGATTGAGGAGTAGGGATTGATGGAGGAGTGGACTAGGGTGTCACAGAGGGAATGATCCCTATGGAATGCTGCCAGAGGGTGAAGGGAAGATGTGTTTGGTGGTGGCATCATGCTGGAGTTGGAGGAAATGGTGGAGGATGATCCTTTGAATGTGGAGGCTGGTGGGGTGATAAGTGGGGACAAGGGGGACCCTATCATGTTTCTGGGAGGGAGGAGAAGGCATGAGGGTGGATGCACGGGAGATGGGCCGGATGGGCCTCCATCCCCTCCCCCTTTCTGTTTCTTCCCCCTCCCTTTTGTTTTTTCCAATAATTTATATAGATTTTTCTTTTCCCACCTATTTCCATTATTTTTAAATGTATTCCACCCATGGTTTATTTCACCCCACCCCCACTAGAGCTACCTTGCTTGTCCTGCTCTCCGATCTTAATTAGCACATGCTTTAAGATAATATCACCACCTTCAACACCTCTTTGTTCTTTTGTCTATGACATCTTTTGGTTATCTCCTCCTATCACTGCTTGCTTGTCCCAACAACCCTTCCCCCCCTGAAACAGCTTATATTTCACCCCTTTCCTATTTCTACTTAGTTCTGTTGAAGTGTCATGAGGACTCGAAACGTCAACTTTGGTCTTCTCCGCCGATGCTGCCAGACCTGCTGAGTTTTTCCAGGTATTTCTGCTTTTGTTTTGGATTTCCAGCATCCGCAGTTTTTTGTTTTTAGCAAAACATTACATGATTGACAGCTTTATGATGTTATAACATCATATAAATAATAAGCTATTTTTCTGTGATCTCTTTTGTCAATGGTTCAATGTTTGCACAAGATAAAGAGGTGTCGAGTATTTACAACTTCTGTTATTGATGGCTTTAAAGGTCTAGTCAATTGACACATTTTAGGGTTGTAGCAACAGCAGTTGTTTAAAGGAAGTTATGAATGGGTGGATTTTTATGCAGGTCTCAGATGCCATTGTTAATATAGGCTTCATTGGTTCTGAAGAGTGTGTATACTAGTTTAGTGGACCAGGAAAGTACCATGATTTGGCAAAGAGGGTATGGGGGCCATTGAGGGTGGTTGGGGGCATGAGTTGGCATGGAGGATATGATAGGCTGTGTGGGGATGGGTGGCATGGGGTGTTATTGGCCATTCGGATGGGTGGTGATGCATGAGTTGACATGGAAGATATGATGGTGCATCGAGATGGCAAAAAGAGTGGGTGAAGGGTATAATAGGGTGTGAGGGCCAGAGAGCCTAAAATATAAGCAACAAGCAAATGTCCCAGAGAACTGTAGCAGGCCCTTTAACCATTGGGAGATTTGGCATACAACTACCTTCTTTGGAAGGATATGTTCTTTGCTAGCTCTTGCTACTGTAAAAATAAACAGTTCATACTTTGTACGATAATCAGTGTTTTTCTCCTTTCTCTCATCAATTATTACAGCTAGTTGCCTTAACTAACATTTATTGGTAGTTGCAGACAGACTGGGTAGATTTACAATTACCCACTAGTAAAACTGAGATTGCAGATTTACCTCTGATAGAAACTGTGTATCCTCACTTGCATGATGGTCAATCGCAATCAGTTTCACACCAGGTTGCAAGTTGAAAACCTACCTCATTACCTTAAACATTCCAGATAAGTTTCACTAATTTGAGCGATTAAATTCCCTTGAATTTTCATAACAGTGAATTCAAAATGCTAACAAACACATATTTTTTAAAAATCACAACATTTTTGTACTTAAGATAGGTGACTTGCTTCTCCCTTGAGCAGATTGCTTGGAAACCAAATAAGCAATCACCTCATTAATGCACGAGGTATGATTTCTGTCAGTGAAGCTAAATTTTAACTCTTTGTGTACCATGACACAAACATGCTAAATTGGAGAAAAAAATGATTCCGTTTACAACAGCATTTTTGGGGAATTATTGTCACTGCAAGCTACACCTAACAAACAACTGAAACATAAGGACAAACTGGAAATAAGTGCTGAAGGTGTCAGCACACTAGTTCTACACTCTTTTAATTCTGTCTCCAAAATGTTGGGAAAAAGGAACAATACTCAGATGAATACACATAGGCAGGACACCATGCTTGTGGAAGGAACCTCATTCACAAAAGGTGCTGCTGGATGTCATCTTCATTTTTGGCTGCTTAAGATTGAGGCTGAGGTATTCACCCATCTCGTCTGCATTATTGTAAGGTCATGTCCATCGAGATATGTGTAAACGCATGGAGAAGGGTCATAGATCCTCACACTCTATTTGCTCACTGTCATCTGGCAGGATTTCCTATCTCTGAGACCTTACTCAGAGATCCTGTCCACCTTGTGTGTATCCGACTCTCACAGTGCACAGTTGCTAAGCTCAGCAAAAAGTATGAGCACCTTTCTACACTGAAGTGCTGGAACTCAGACCCTAGAAAGAACTTCATTTTGCTGGCACTCAAGCCTCTAACATTCTGCTTTTCTAACCTTGTTGTTGTTGTCTGCATTTCGGACACAAGGCTCTTGTCACAATGTAGGGATACAGACCGGAGCCACACGTTTTGAGTAGCCTCTCCTCACCTATACGCTCACCGAGGTCATTGAAGATAAGCACAAATGGTCATGTGTTGTGATCAAAGGAGCCTTGGAACATAATCTGGAAGTGCATATGGTAGCTTTTGATACTGTTAAAGGTACTAGTGGGATGCAACCCAGAATGTAATGAATCTGATGAGTGTTCTTTATTTTCAAACAACCCGTTACCTTGAGTATCTTTGCATTTTGCAGCTGGCAAGAGCCAGTGCTGGCCATGAGAGCAAACTTACTGTGTGAACTTCATGGTCCTCAGGTGATCCAAATCCAGAGAAAGGTCAGGATGAATGCAAGCCCGCATCTCTAACTGGGAGTGACAGATGTCAATGTGATAGAGGAAAAGGTGGCACAAAGGACTAGGTGATTTTGAAATGGAGTTGGACCAGTGTAATGTCCACAGTTGCCTTGGCCTAAGTGTGACCTTTCAGTTACACCGTTGTGGCGACATAGAATGCCTTGTCCCATTTGGATCTCCTTCAGCAGCTTTGTCAGACTGAAGACATTCAGCTACGAGTGCACTGAGGATTGTAGGGCTGCTCCTGCCTCCACTAGGCTTCTGTGGTGACTGGGTTGCTGCAGAAATGTTACAAGGGGCTGTACCTTATGACGTGTGATGCCGGAATGCTCTCCACCAGCTTGGAGCTCCTCTCATCAGGACACATGTTACCGAGCCTTCAACAGCCTTCAAAGGACCAGGACAATGGTTGGCAAAATGGCTGAGAACTCACTCTCAGATTGAAGGGCATGGTTGCAATCAGAGGGTTAGCAATGCTGGTGTTCATGTGGGCCAATGAGAAATGACACTTTCCAGTGGAATGCAGACTAATACTGATCATCCTCCTTGTGGAATTTGGTGACTATGAGGGCCTCATGTGCATGCCTGCCTCACCTGGCTTGTGCTATAGTCTCCTACCCTGCAGCCTCGGCTTCCTCGAACTCATTGTCCTCATCCCCTTCAGCGTCCTCCACATCAGGGGAGATATGCAGCCCCTCCATGTCTGCATCCGGCAAATCCTCCCCCTTTGCAGCACCAGCTTGTGCAGCATGCAGCAGACGACAATGATCCAGGAGGCCCTCTGGGGAGTACTGGAGTGCTCTGCAAGATCTGTCGCAGCATCAGAACTGTATCTTCAGGATGCCAATGCTCTGCCATTGTTTGGGTAGTGATATGAGTTTTGTTGTACCTTCTCTCTGCAGGGTTTTGAGGCTGCTGCACCAGCGTCATCAGCCAGGTGCTATGGGGATACCCTTTGCTGCCGAGGACACAACACTGGATTCTGTGTAGTCCCTCAAAGATGTCAGGGATCTGTGAACTACTCAAGATGTACGGCCAGGATTTTATGGCCCCTCCAGCCTGGTGGGATATTAAGGTTCCACCGAACTGAAAGGAGATTTAAATGGCTCACCACATCTGCTGGGAGCAGACATGCCACAGCAGGGCCAGAAAATCCGGGCATATGAGTCGTGGCAGCTGCCTGGGTATTGCGCACACACCTGCATTATTTGCTTCTTATGGTCACAGACCAGCTGAACTTTGAGCAAATGGAATCCTTTCCTATTTATGCACTGCAGTGCCTGTTGCCATGGAGCTTTGATAGCCAGATGAGTGCAGTCAATAGCACCCTGTACCTGTGGGAATCTTGAAATCTCAGCAAAGCCCAGAGCTCTGGCCTGCTGGCTCTCTTGATCTCTGACAAAGCGCATGTAATTGTGGGCCTTCACAAAAAGGGCATCTGTCACCTCGTATATGCATTTGAGTCTTACCACTTGGGAGATCCTACAAAGGTCCCTAGTGGAGACCTGGAAGGAGCCATTCATGTAGAAGTTCAGTGTGGCGGTGACTTTCAGAGCCACTGGCAATGGATGGCCTCCCAGTCCCTGTTTTGACACAGCAGATGGTAAATGCTGAGCTGCTCAAATCCCGGAGGGAAACTTGAAACAACTGACACAACTCTTTTGCAATTTGTATTTTGATTTTGAGATGCATGCTTTGAATTCAGTAGTAATGAGTCTATTAAGACTTAGAGGGTTTTTATAAAACTAAAATAAACATTTATTAATGAAAGAAAAAGTTTTAAGCACATACGTACAAAGTACTACTATGGTAACTCCTAGCTCCCCTAATTAATCTAACACCCAGTTACACCTCTGTTAAGGCAACAGTAAAAACAAAATAGATTTGAACAGACCCAGGGCAAAGCACACAATGCCCTGAACAGGGATATTCACAGTGAATTCTCTCAGCTTCGGTTCCTACAGGGAGCAGTTTGGTACATAGAGGCTGGAGGCTTTTCATGCTTGTCAGATCTTGGAATTCCTTCTTTCTTATACATAGCATCATCTTCTTTTTACATGTTTCTCCCTTTTTAATGTAAATCCCATTGTTTCAATATGTCTTTGGACTTTACCTTTCTAATAATAAAAATCTTGCATTTTATCAGCAAGCTTTGGGAAAAAATAAACACACTGGCTTCTTCTGGCTAAGTGTAACATTTCACCCTCTCTTTCAAATTCACAACTATTCTGTTTTATCTCAAAATGCAAATTTTCTTTTTACACCTCACATTCTAAAACTCAGCCATGTCTACTTATTTAGCATTTCAAATCTAGCTTCGCTTCTGATACATCAAAGCCTTCAGAACAGCTGTCTTTAATTCACACACACACACACACACACACACACACACACACACACACACAACCACACACACTATCGAGACACCACCATTCCTACTTTACAATAAACCCCAATGATCGTATAAAAATTATATTTTCATGACAGTCCCCATGGCACCAATTCCTGGAGAATGTGGCAAATGTGAGTCACCAGATCCATAGGCATGCAGATGCATTGGTGACACTGTCTTACTCATCTGCAGATAAGACGTGTGAGGTCTATAAACCCTCGGTCACGTGAGGTGTCTCAGCATTACACTCTCTGCACACAGGCTATAGCACACACTGGGGTATTGTCATGTGCAGTATATCTCTGGCATATCCCTCTCGCTCCCTCTCTCTCCTCCTCCCTCTCTCTCTCCTCCCTCTCTCTGCCCCTCTCCCCTTTTCTTCCTCTCCTTCTCCCCATTTCTTCCTCTATCTCTCTCAAGTGCAATGCTTTACTACAAAGCTCAGATATGGATCACAGCTTAATCTCAAAGATGATATTCTTTCTTGAGATGGGCAGTTTTTAAAATATCTCACATTTGTTCTTATGCTGAAAGCATTTGCCTGGAAACATGATGCCCTGAACAGGATGGTGCATCTAAAATGCTAGTTCATTCACGGTAGTGCCGGACTTCACCACCTGGCATCTGGTACTCAACCTGTGGGTGGACTTCCAGAGCCAGCAGATCACTGCTTCAGCCGTGCTAACTGTTGAAGCTCTGCGGGACGGGCTGTCCACTCTGACCTTCGATACAAGAGACCTTAAAATGCATTCTATAAAATGGAATTTGATTTCCCTACGTTTTGCTCTCCAGAGACTTGTCAGGAGATCAAGAGTCAGGACGAGAGTCAAGGCTGCTGAGGGTGATCAGCACCAGTGTCAAGACAGACGGCAGTGGTGATGATGTCCCTGGCATGAGTCTGTTGAAAGCAAAGAAGGCAGCGAAGGATGCAGATACAGCCAGGGTAAATTATCTCTAGATATCTTGCAAATAGTCTGTGAGAGCAAAATTAAAAGCATGTGATGGCTGAGACATTCTAAATGTCTATTTCTCCTCTACAGAAGAAAAGTCTGCTCAAATGAAGGAGGCTCAAGACAGTCAGATCACCAACATCACAAGTGAATGGATGGCAGCTGGGCAAAAGGAGCATATGACTTGGACACTGGTGCAAGCTTCTTGACCCCAGGAACAGGTGGTGGAACAAGTAGAAATCCCTCTGGGTGGCAGGAGGTGCCCTGACTCCCTCAACCCCCAACCCAACTAATCACAGCATGGAAAAAGGGATAAGAGAATCAGGAGGCTAAGAGAGGCGAGAGCATTGTACACCAAAAAATTAAGAACCTGGAGGAAGAGAGGGCAGCATTGTGTCAGCTCCCTGTGGGACCTGTTGGAGGCTCAGAATGTAAAGCTACAAAATGAAATTGTGGCAGTCTCAGGATTGGGTAATATTTATTTATTATTTAAATCTCCTTCTATGGCTAAAACAGCATCGAATGGGAAACAGGTGCATAAATTTGTGTTGACCCAATAACTTCCAGAATAGCACAAATGACTTTTCATCTGTTAGGAAATAGAGACAATTTAAATAAGCCATATTGGTGGTATTTGTAGGTGTTAGGAATGAGCTTTAGCTTTAAAGTTTAAGTTTGATTTGTATTTCTGTGTCTGTGTGTTAAGAAAGGACAAATTAAGTTTTAATTTCACTTTAAAAGGTGCTTACATTTCTAATGAGAGTTTTATGACTGTAAGTTAAGTTAAGCAAACGAGAGTAGAAGAAAAGTGCTGTTGCCTAGCAACAGGTGTCCAGGGAGGCAGGTCCTTCCCACAGACACACACACAAAAGAAGAGAAACAGCAGTTTGATTTTGGAAGCTGCTTGAGGTTAGATGGTTTTGAAAGTAGCTGCCAGGAGAGACTGGAGCGAAGCGGACAGACAGCCAGTCCCAAGCTAAAGGAAAAGACCCCAAAATCCAGGGGAGTGGAACAGGAAGAAGTCCCAAGAAGACCTTCTAGTCAAAGGAAAGACAGGAATCTGGAAAAGGTCCTGTTAAGTGAAGTTAAGAGTGAGAAGCAGAAAGAAAGGCTCCAAGCTTCAGATTTAAAAAGACAAAAGCTGCAAAAAGCAGATTTAAGGTGAGAAAAGCTTGCAAGAGGCAAGAAGGTCCAAAGAGACAACTGAAAGTCTGTGACTCTTTGCTATAGGCATGTGAAGCAGTGGTACTGTTGCTGGCTGAGTTGGTGAGAGACAGTGTGTGGAAGACAAATTGAATGCATGTGGTGACCCAGGGAAGAGGAACATCAGAAGGACAATTTGAAATTCTGGAGGTGAACCCTTGCAGAAGGTGTCTGAGAGAAAGCGTCGGTTTGGGAGAATATTCCAAAGTGAGTTCTTGGAAAGTAGAGATTGGAAACCCTTATGTGAAAGATGGAGTTCATGAGACCGGTGGCCTCATGATGTGACAAGCGTCTGGGGTTAGGGGGTTGGGAGTTGAGGAGAGACCCATAGTACCTGTTTGGGGTGGCATCCGTCACTTGGTTTTAGGGTGTGGTGCGTCTGACCACAGGGTGCCTATTGGTTTACATGGACTGTGTATTTACTGTGAACATTAAAGTATAAGATAATTTTTGTAACTTGTGTTATTCTTACAAATTTGTAAATATCTGTAAAAGGTATAGTTGTGGGTGAAGGAGTATTATACCATAGTTCATCTTTTCTTGTTAAATAAATGTTTTATACTTTTGTTAAAAATTCATCAGCTGACTCCTGTGAATTTGTTCAGTAGCCAATCTTCATGTATCTAAACAAACAAATAAAAGTTAGGATCTATCAAGCTGGGATCATGCTTGTCCGGGGGGTAATCTCAGCTGGGATCATAACACATTGCTGCAGCAAGAATGTCAGTGGCAGCATCAGCTGGAGCCCCAACATCCAAGCAGAGTCATCACCAAATGCTCCCAAGCCTTGGAGACACAGTTGGTGACTTGTACACCCCAACTGATGGCAAGGTAATTAATCTCAAATGATTTTCAGAGCATCACCTGAATAGTAGCTACAACTGCATGTAGAAGTAGATCAATATGATAGTGCTGACTGCAGTGTAAAACTTGCCTAGTGCCAATCCAGAAGGAGAAATCAGTTTGGACCAGTACTCTTATTTCCCAGTTTTTACTGGTGTTCCATTTTAAGGTATACAACACCAGTTCAGACCAGTATTCTTATTTCTCAGTTTTTACTGTTTTTTCCTTCTGGGGATTCACTGCTACTGAGCCTTAACAACTACCTAATTAAAATATGTGATATTTTCCTTTTTTAGATATGGGATTCTGATCTGTCCCTGATTTTACATAAAGGTCCAATTGTTGTGTGGGATTAAGATCCTGAAGTGACTTTGGAATTCGGTCCATGGCCAGAGGACAAATTCGTTATTTGTTAAGTGCTTGGCTGCTGGCATCTGGGGCCCTGTGACACTCTGGGACAGGTTGGACTGCAGCAGAGCATGCCCATGGTTTGTGAACAATAGTGGTGGGGCAAAGCCAGTGCTTTCGTCAAAAAAGTTGAATGCTGTCAAATGTCAAGAAGATGAACAACAACATCTCTGATAAAATACAAGATCTTAAGAAACAATATTTCCTGGAGATGATTTAGGTGTATGTAAATCTTGTAAAGAAAGTGTTTATTAATGTGATATATGTAACGTTAAATTTAATTGCATTTTACCAATGAAAGTTTAAACAGTAAAGCTACAGTCAGTATCTTTCAGTTTCTTCACTCTTTCACAACTGCACATATTATCATACTGATGCACAAGACCTTTATTATCAGGGTGGGCTTGCTAATCACCTTTCCTAACCAGCATCAACTGTTTTCAACTGGTCTCAGTTTCTAGTTGGCAACTGTTTCAACCATTTCTGTTAAACAGTTTCTTCCTTCTAGGAATACCTTGGCTGTATTTTCATTTTGAGGTGGGAACCGGGCCATTTCCCAACCTCCTGATAGGGACGTTTTCAATTCCACCTCTTGACCAGCAGTGCCCGCCTATGCTTTCTTTATGGCAGGGCGGCGGTGTTGAGCAGGAGTTGGGGAAGCCACCTTCCATTGTAGGCCCAAGGTAGAAAGGAGACAGTTGGGGACCAAGGTAGCCGGATTAAAAGACCCACCTCTGTTTGTTGGGCATCTTCCCAGTTCTGAGATGTGTGTTGTAGAGATGTACTACCGAGAGGCTTCTTTAGTTGAACAACAAATTTTATTTAGAGCTTCTAGCTCTAGAATACATTCTCTAGACTAGGAAAACTCCGCCCCGATAAGATTCCCCACGCTCGGTGTTGATTGGCTATTCTGACCAAGTGACCCTTACTCAGTAAAGCTGACCATAAAGCAACAATCACCACATCCCTCCCCCTTTAATTCCCTGTTTTACATTCCCTATTTACACAAATTTCTTTATACAGAGTGAATAGAAAACAATATCAAAAACCTTAGAAATAATCACACTGCACTTTGTCATGAATTCAGATCATACGCTTATATACATAGGTCCAGTAATTACAAATCAAGTCATTGGGGCGGGGGGGGGGGGTTCTTTTCTGGGTAGAGTGGCATAATTCTATAGCCTGAGGCTCTCTTACAGGATTGACACTAAGAGGAACTGGCATAACGGGTACCTCTTTTGGTACAGGCTATTTGATTCAATGGAGACATCAGTTATGTCTATAACAGGTCGATCAGGTACTTTAGTACTTATTGGTTCAATAACATTCCTTGGTGGCAACACTGACTGTGCAAGCATCTCCCTGCTCCTCAGGTGATCCACATGTTTACGAACAATCCGGCCTTCCAAGTCTTCTTAGTATGAAAGGGATCTAGTCTTATACACAATAATTCTTGGGATCCAACTTGGACCACTACCAAAGTTACTTACATATATGGCTTAATTTACCATAAATTTTCAGGCTCTACTATGCAAATTGTGGCTTATTTTCTGATTATCTTGGTTCTTCTGTACCCTCCCTGGCAAATTTGGAAATACAAGGGTGAGGGCCTCAGGCGATTCAATTGCAACTTATATTGCTAAGTTGAAGCAACTGTCGGAGCGTTGTGATTTCGGAGCAACTTTGAAAGACATGCTCCATGAACAGTCAATTTGTGGCATACGCAATGATGCCATTCAGTGTCAATTGCTGGCATAAGTCAATATAAATTTTAAATGACCATTGGAGATAGTGCTGGCCATGGAAAATTCTGAAACAGATTTGCAGGAACTACAGAGCTTGCAAAATGGCGCTGTTTACCAGTTAGGGTGGAAATCTGCAGCCAGGCGAAAACAGCTGCAAAGTAGAAATCATTCCCAATCACCCAGAAATCAAAAAAATATACTGGAGGCAAACAGACAGCAATCCTGAAGTTGAAATGTTACTTATGTAGGGGTAATGGCACACTCCTGAAACATGTAGATTTAAGGAGGCTATTACTGTCACAAAAGAGGGCATTTGATAAAGCAGTGCAGAGCTAAGTCCAGACTGCCAAGTAACCAGCCAGCATAGATGTTAGAAGTACATAACATGAAATAACTGATTCTGATATTCACTCTCTTTGTAATCTTACAGCAGTCAAGGCAGACCCTATTACTGTCACACTCCACATAAACGGGACTCTGGTTATGGAGGTGGATACAGGGGCATCAGCCACAATGATGAGTGAGTGCACATTTCAGGATCTGAGAGAACGTACCCAACCCTTAAGCCTGGAGAGGACTTCTGCCCAGTTGAAGAGAGAAGCCACGACCATGGTACCTGTGAGCTATGGGCCCCCTAATCCTCAACCCCATACCTCTTTACCCCCCCATACACTCCCTTATCCTACTATACCCCCAGCCCCCAAACCACCATACCTCCCTCGCCTCTCAACACAACACATGCCATGCACTCCCTCCATTGCCCCTCACCCCATAGTCACTCATCCGGTATACACTATGCACAGAGCTCACAAGCCCTATAATAACATTGGGAAGTCTTTGGTTATAATGGCAATTTGATAAGTTTTCAAACAGTCATTCAAAATCCACTTAAAAACCATTATCCTTTTAATTGCTCGTAAATCTGTCAATATAATTATGGTTACAAGAGCAGGTCAGAGGCTAGGAATTCTGCAATGAGTAACTCACCTCCTGACTCTCCAAAGCCTGTCCACCATCTATATGGCAGGAGCATGATACAATACACACAAAGATAGGTAGGAAAGTAAGGAGCCTACAAAGTAGATAAGTTAAGTGAATGGGCAAAGATCTGGCAAATGGAGTATAAGGTAGACAAGTGTGAAATTGTCCATTTTGGCAGGAAGAATAAAAAAGCTTATTATCTAAATGATGAGAAATTGCGAAGTTCTGAGATTCAGAGGGATCTGGGTATCCTCGTGCATGAATCACAGAAGGTTAGTATGCAGATACAGCAGGTAATTAAGAATGCTAATAGAATGCTATCATTTATTGTGAGGGGAATTGAATACAAATGTAGAGAGGTTTTGCTTCAGTTATACAGGGCATTATTATGTACAGTACTGACAGCTGGCAGGAAAGGAAACCCACACTTGTAGCCAGCTTGTTGTGGATCTCAGACCAACTGAACATACGAATTAGGAACAGGAGTAGGCCATTTGGCCCCAGAAGCCTGCTCTGTCATTCACTAAGATCATGGCTGATCTGATTGTGGCCTCAGGTCCACATTCCACCTGCCCTGATAACTTTCACTCCCTTGTTAGTCAAGAATCTATCTAACTCTGCCTCCACCGCTCTCTGGGGAAGAGAGTTCCAAAGATTCCCAACTCTCTGAGAGAATAAAATGTTCTTTCATCTCCGCCTTAAATGGGAGACCCTAATTTTTAAACTGTGTCCCCTAGTTCTAGTCTCTCTGACAAGAGGAAACATCCTTTCAGCATCCACCCTGTCAAGTCCTCTCAGGATCTTAGATGTTTCAATAAGGTCACCCCTCAATCTTCTAAACGCCAATGGATACAGCGCAGCCTGCCCAATTTTTCTTTGTAAATTAAGCCTCCATTCCAAGTATCAGTCGAGTGAACCTTCTCTCAACTGCTTCTAAAGCATTTATATCCTCTCTTAAATAAGGAGACCAAAACTGTACACAATACTCTAGAGGCAGAGTCATCAATGTCCTGTACAACTATAGCAAAACATCCCTACTTTTATATTCCATTCCCCTTGCAATAAACAACATTCTATTTGCCTTCCTAATAACTTGCTGTACCTGTGTACTAACTTTCCTCGATTCATGTACCAGGTCACCCAGATCCCTTTGTACCTCAGAGTTCTCTCTCGATTGAAATAATATAGCACTTTTCTATTCTTCCTGCCAAAGTGGACAAGTTCACATTTTCCCTCATTCTACTCCAATCCCAAATTTCTGCCCACTCACTTAAGCTATCTATGTCCCTTTGCAGACTCCCTATGTCCTCTTCACAATTTATTTTCCTACTTATCTTTGTGTCATCAGCAAATTTAGCTACCAAACATTCGGTCCCTTCAACTAAATCATTGATAAGAATTATAATATAAACTGATCCCTGTGGCACTCCACTCATCACATCTTGCCAACCCGAAAATGACTCATTTATGCCTATGCTCTGTTTCCTGTTAGCTAACTAATCCTTTATCCATGCTAATACGTTACCCCCTACACCATGCACTCTTACCTTGTTGGTGACCTTTGATGTGGCACCTTGTCAAATACCTTCTGGAACTCTAAGTACACCACATCCACAGGTTCCCTTTTATCCACATTGCTTGGTATTTCCTCAAAGAGCTCTAATAAATTAGCCAAACATGATTTCCCTTTCACAAAACCATGTTGGTTCTGCTTCATGGTACCGAAATTTGCTAAGTATCCCTCTGTAACTTGCTTAATAATGAATTCCAGCAGTCTCCCTACAGCATATGTTATATTAACTTCCCTGTAGTTTCTTTCTTTCTGTCTCTCTCCTTTCTTGAATAGAGGAGTTACATTCACCAGATAAGACATTTCCAGAATATTGGAAAATTAAAACCAATGTATCTATATCTCAGCAGCCACTTCTTTTAAGATCCTCGGATGAAGTCCATCAGGACCTAGGGAGTTGTCAGCTTTTTGTTCCAGTAATTTTCTCAGTATCCTTTCCCTGGTGATTGTATTTGTTTTAAGTTCCGCCCTCCCTTTCACCTCCTGATTCACAATTATTTCTGGGATGTTATTTGTATCCTCTAGAGGGAAGAAAGATGCAAAATATCTGTTCAATTCATCCACCATTTCCTTATTTTCCATTATTAATTCCCCATTACCATCTATTTTTATATTTCTAGCTAGGTTTCTCTCGTACTCTAATTTCTCCCTCCTTACTAAAATTTCAGTCATTCTTTGCTGTTCTTTATACTTTGTCCAATCTTCTGACCTACCACTCATCGTTGTGGAATTAAATGATTTTTCTAACAATTTGATACTTTCTTTAACTCCTTTAGTTAGCCACAGATGGGGATGTGTCCTTCCATTAGAGTCTTTTTCTCTCACTGGAATGTACCTTTTCTGAGTATTCTAAAATCTCTCCTTAAATGTCTGCCACTGCATCTTTAGTGACCTACCCCTTAACCTAATTTTCCAGTTCACTTTAGCCAACTGTCTTCATGCCTTCATAATTGACCTTATTAAAGTTTAAAACAATAGTCTTAGACCCACTCCTCTCTCCCTCAAACTGAATGCATAATTCAATCAGATTATGATCACTGCTACCTAGGGGTACCTTCACTTTGGGGTCATTATTAATCCTGTCTCACTGCACATTACCATATCTATTAAAGCCTGCATTCTGGTTGGTGCTAAGACGTGTTGCTCTGAGAAACTGTCCTGAAAACACACTATGAACCCATCATCCAGGCTACTTTTGCCAATCTGATTCATCTGATCTATATGTAGATTAAAATCACTCATGATTATTGCCATACCTTTCTCACAAGCCCCCATTATTTCTTCCTGTATACCATGTCCTACAGTGTGGTTACTGTTAGGGGCCCTATAAACCACCCCACAAATTTTCTCACTCAGCTCTATTATTTCTACTTTCTACCCAAATGGATTTTACATCTTGATCTCCAGAACTAAGGTCATCTTTCTCTATTGTACCAATGTCATTCTTAATTAGCAGAGCTACCCCTCCACCTGTTCCTAGCTTCCTCCCCCTCCTACATGTCATATACCATTCAATATTCAGGTCCCTGTCTTTGAAATCTTGCAGCCCAGTCTCTGTGATGGCTTTCAGATCATACATATTTATTTCCATTTATGCTGTCAATCCATCTGTGTTGTTACAAATGTTATGTACGTATCGGCCTTTTTACTGATTTATGTAAACTCTAGACTTAACTGCTAGCACACGCTTCTGTTTATACACTCTATCCCTTCCTACCATGCTCTGGTCATCATTTCTCTCAGTCCTACTTTGCTCTTTTGCCTTATCTTCTCTATTTAATTTATCACATCTTCCAAAATTGATCCCTGTCCCCACTATTTAGTTTAAAGCTCTCTCTACTGCCCTAGTTATACATCTTGCCAGAACACATGTCCCTGTTCATGTAAAGACTGTCCCAACAGTGCAGCTCCCACTTTCCCCAGTACTGGTGCCAGTGCCCCATGAATTGAAACTCATTTCTCCCACTCCAATCGTTGACCCATGCATTCAACTATAATCTGATTTACCCTATGCCAATTTGCTTGTGCCTCATGTAGTAATCCAGAGATTATTACCTTTGAGCTTCTGCTTTTTAATTTAACGCCTAACTGTTCATACTCAGTTAGCAGAACCTCTTTCCCGGTTCTATGTTGTTGGTACCTACGTGGACAATGACCACTGGATCCTCCTCCTCCCACTGCAAGTTCAAGTCCAACCCGGAGCAGATGTCCCAAACCCTGGCACTGAGCAGGGAACACAGTTGTCTGGATTCCCGCTCTTGGCTGCAGGGAACTGTGTCTATTCCCTTGACTACTGTCCCCAGCTATCACTACGTTCATTCACTCCTCTTGCTTGAATGGCTTCCTGTACTGTGGCACAATGGTTGGTTTGCTCATCCACCCTGCAGCCACCACTGGTGGACAATTGCAAAGCCTGAGGCTCCTCCACTTCTACCTTCTGGCTCTCCATACTTGCCTCACTCATAGTCCCACCCTCCTGTCCTTGACCAAATCAAAAGACACTATTCTAAGGGTTGTGACCCTTGTAAAGTATCCAGGTAACTTTTGCCCTCCCTGATGCATCACAGTGTCTGCAGCTAAATGACTCTGAGCTGAAGCTCCTCAAGCTGCAGGCACTTACTGCAGAAATTTCTGCAGTCACAATGCATCACCTGCCCTGCGATCTTTATGTTAATTTATTCTTAATTAATTCAGAATTTATAAACACAGCCATTCCCAATAACATTTACTACCGTGAATAAATCTTACTACAACTAATAAAACCTTACAATTTCTAATAAATTACATGCGTTTTGAAGATAAATGAGCAAAATATTCATCAACCATTCCCTTATCTGGTTTTCTGTGAGATCACACTTTGATTCCTCTCAGAATGCCGCTGCTCTTCTAGGGGAAGGTTACTGCCTCTAGATCTTCCTTTTGACCACTCTGCTAGGTGGTCTTCACTGCGTCCTGGTTCTCTTTTCACCCGCTCTTCTAAGTTTTTGTTTGAATAATATACTTTATTCATAAAATATCTGAAAGAATATTACAAAACATTTCTAAATCACCATCACAAAAAGTGCAATCAGATTCAACTTTTACACATGGATCATGAGGTGCTTCAATACAATCAATGAATATTACAATCATTTCAATATAGTCATTACAGACAATCAGACAGTGCAATGGTATTGGAGTTATCAACATACATCATGCTGCACTCTGAGGTGCTTCAATACAATTATAATCCAATTAGTATTCAATGCATACATTTATTGTGAACCGTACAACCCAAGGGGTCTATCCCTTTCCCAGCCCCTCGGTGTACTATGACAGAAAAGTCTTAGACAGTGACCTTTCCCCATTGGGCGTTTGCAGCAGCTGCCCCAAGCTTTAGTACGTCCCTCAGCACGTAGTACTGGACCTTGGAATGTGCCAGTCTGCAACACTTGGTCAGGGACAACTCTTTGCACTGGAAGACCAACAAGTTTCAGGCAGACCAAAGAGCATTTTTCACTGAGTTGATGATCCTCCAGCTGCAGTTGATGTTTGTCTCGGTGTGTGTCCCTGGGAACAGTCCATAGAGCACAGAGTCCTGCGTCACAGCACTGTTCAGGATGAACCTCGACAAAAACCACTGCATCTCTCTCCAGACCTTCTTTGCAAAGGCACATTACACAAGGAGATGAACAGCGGTCTCTTCCCCACCACAGACACCTCAAAGGCAGCGTGCAGAGGGGGTGAGACTACTGGCATGTAGGAAGGATCTGACGGGGAGGGCTTTTCTCACCACCAGCCAAGCTACATCTTGGTGCTTGTTGGAAAGTTCTGGTGATGAGGCATTCTGCCAAATGACTTTGACAGTCTTCTTGGGGAACCATCCAACAGGATCCATCTTCTCCTTTTCCCGCAGTGCCTCTAAGATGTTACGTGCTGACCACTGCCTGATGGACTTGTGGTCAAAGGTGTTTCTCTGCATAACATTTTCCATGAGGGACAGGTGGTATGGCATGGTCCAACTACTTGGAGCATTCCGCGGCAGCGTGGCCAGGCCCATTCTTTGCAACACCAGGGACAGGTAGAACCTCAGCACATAGTGACTCTTGGTGTTTGTGTACCAAGGGTCTACGCACAGCTTGATGCAGCCGCACACACAAACGTGGCCGCCCGCTCTTCAAGGTGGTGGTTACTGCCTCAGGTCCTCTTTTTGACTGCACTTTTTCTTCGACTGCATTGAGGTAGTGGAAGCCCTTCCTGTTGAAGAGTCTCACGGGCTGGTCACTTGGTGCTTTGAAAGTCATATAGGTACAATCAATGATACTTTCCAGTGATGGAGGCAGAACCCACTGGCCTCTGAGCATGCAAAGCCCCATCTGTCTGGAATTGGATGTAATGGCCATCTTTCGCAAATCAGTGACCTGTGAGATGTAGTGGTGTGCAGCCACCTGTGAGATACCACCAAGGTCCCCAGCTGCTCATTGAAAGGAGCAAGAGGTGAAGGAGTTCAAGGCCCCAGTCACTTTGGCTACTGACCAAAGTGAGCAGTGTTGCAAGGTGTGAGGTCTTCTGTAATGAGGGCACAAATCTTTGTGGCCATTTGCCTTGGGGTTGTCCCGACATGCTTCTCTGACATGTCCAGGTAGCTCCAGCTTTGGCTTTACCCTTTCTGTGGGTATGGACTCCCTTGTCTTCCTTGCCCCTTGTCCACCCCCTCCCCTTGTACTTGCCTGGGGCTCTGCTTTTGCTGATGAAGATGGTGATTCTCATTGCCACTAAACCCAATATCTGAGAAGCATACTCCTTTACCAGCTGTTGCCTTCCTTGTGCTCAACTGGACTCCCAATTATTTCTTAAAGCCTAACCCCACTCCTCTTAAGCCCCAATGATACTAGGAGAGTCATGACGCTTTTGCACTGCCCAAGCTAGACAACAAGCACTCTCACAACAACCTGAGCACACCAAATGGCACCTGTGTGCCAATGGCTGACGTGTTCAGACGTGTTCCCTTTTATGGGCTCACTTAAGTTGAGCCTGATGTCAGTAGTAGGTAAATTATTGGAAGGTGTTCTGAGAGATCGGATATTATTTGGACAGCATGGATAGTCAGCATGGATTTGTGCATGGTAGGTCATGTTTAACGAACCTTGTAGAGTTTTTCGAGGAGGTTACCAAGAAAGTAGATGAAGGAAAGGCTGTGGATGTTGTCTACATGGACTTTAGTAAGGCCTTTGACAAGGTCCTACATGGGAGGTTAGTTCAGAAGGTTCAGACACTTGGTATCCTTGCAGAGGTTGTAAACTGGATTCCAAATTTTCTGTGTGGGAGAAGACAGAGAGTGGTAGTGGATGATTTCTTCTCAGACTGGAGGCCTGTGACTAGTGGTATGTCTCAGGGATCTGTGCTGGGATCCCTGCACAGGGATGTTCGTTGTCTATATCAATGATCTGGATGATAATGTGGTAAATTGGATCAGCAAGTTTGCTGATGACACTAAGATTGGGCGGTGTAGTGGACAGCGAGGAAGGCTTTCAAAGCTTGCAGAGGGATCTGGACCAACTAGAAAGATGGGCCAGAAAATGACAGATGGAATTTAATGCAGAAAAGTGTGAGGTGTTGCACTTTGGAAGGACAAACCAAGGTAGGACATACACAGTAAATGGTAGGGCACTGAGGAGTGCGGAGGAACAAAGGAATCTGGGAGTTCAGATACATAATTCCCTGAAAGTGGCGTCACAGGTAGACAGGGTTGTAAAGAAAGCTTTTGGCATACTGGCCTTCATAAATCAAAGTATTGAGTATAGGAGTTGGGATGTTATGGTGAGGTTGTATAAGACATTGGTGAGGCCAACTTTGGAGTATTGTGTGCAGTTCTGGTCGCCTAACTAAAGGAAAGATATCAGTAATATTGAAAGAGTGCAGAGAAGACTTACTAGGATGTTGCCGAGTCTTCAGGAGTTGAGTTACAGGGAAAGATTAAACAGGTTAGGACTTTATTCCTTGGAGCGTAGAAGAATGAGGGGAGATTTGATAGAAGTTTACAAAATTATGAGGGGTATAGACAGAGTAAATGCGAGTAGGCTCTTTCCATTTAGATTAGGAGTGATAAACACAAGAGGACATGGCTTTAGGGTGAAAAGGGAAAGGTTTAGGGGGAACATTAGGGGGAACTTCTTCACTCAGAGAGTGGTGGGAGTGTGGAACGAGCTGCCATCTGACATGGTAAATGCGGGCTCACTCTTAAGTTTTAAGAATAAATTGGATAGATACATGGATCGGAGGGGTCTGGAGGGTTATGAACTAGGTGCAGGTCAATGGGACTAGCGGAATAATATTTCGACACAGACTAGAAGGGCCTAATGGCCTGTTTTTCTGTACTGTAGTGTTCTATGGTTCTATGGTTCTATTATGGTGTGGCCATAGCTGGCTCCCTTCTGTGTTATTGATTCCATGCACCTAGTCTGTTCTGATTAAGCGTGCAACGTGTGTGCACCCAACAAAATCACAAACTGGCCCTTAACGAGCTGACAATGAGCTTGTTAACTTGATTAGTTGGCCTCTTCCAAAATCAGGCAGGTTTCCGGTGCCTGCCTACCCTCTCCTGAGGAAAATCACTGGCGGCAGGATCAGCAATGTGAAACCAGCATGCTATTTTTAGTGCCTGCCCGCCTCTATTCATGCCCCATTGGGACCTGAAGATCCAGCCCTTGGTTGGAGCAGAGTGGAAGTATTATTCGGCATCTGTCTGACTATGCTATATTTGTGCTGGGTAACAGCAAAGGAAAGTGTTTGACAAGCACTAATATCACCCACAACGTGCACACGTAAAAAAAATTTCTTTCTGTGGCTTGGTAATTGTCTAACATTAGGAACATAATCAGTGAGTCAGGGCATATTCAGTGTTGATATTGAGCAATGAGATGTAAGAGATGATAACGCTGCAGAAGTGCCTCCATATCAGGTCAGTTCTGATCTTTGGAGATCTAAATGCTGTGAGCAATAACAACTGAGCAATCATGATACACAATGGGGTGGAATGGCAAATATAAATTGCAGGAAATTGTCTTTTTATAATCTTTGAGAAACTCCATGAGACAGGCTACAGGCAAGGTTGTTAATTCTATTTATAAAAGGTCTTATTTAATGCTGGCATTATTGCCATCTGAGCCATATCAAAAGCTCACATTAAAAGTATTCATGAAAAAAGAGACATGTCTAAGCTTTTCATCTGGCACTCATCAGGACACTTCGCTAGAATACGAATATAAGGAGAAAGCAAAAAACTGTACTGTATGTGAAGAGAGTGCTGATTGGTTGGAAAATGGCATTGCCATGCTGGATGCACCACCTGACTGAGAATCTTAAATTGATTGTCAGCATAATTCTAGCACACTGAGGATTATTTAGCTAATGTTATCCAATTGCGGAATCACATCAAATGTGCTTTGAATTTTGCAAGTATAGGCTTGTTGGGTACGATCTGTACCCTGCCCATTGCGAGCAGCGGCTGGGGCATGCTGTTTGATATGATCCGCCAGTCTTTGGGACGTATAGCCTAAATACCTAGCATCACACTGGCACTAAAATTCATATACCATATCACTCATTTGTGTGATAGGCAGAACATCTTTTTGGCTTGACGGCAGCATCCTGTTAGTGACGAATACCGCTTGTGTTGCTACTGTATAGTAGCAGCATGAAACAGCTAGCTTCACCTGTTGCTCAAATTTTTGAGATACCTTTCCCTACCAGGGTAATCTGAGGTAGACTGGTCACTTTTCAGGGATGAAAGTGATGGCCTTCATGAGTTTGCGTGATACACAGCGCAAAATGATCTGATCAGGGTAGCCATTATCTCGCAGGATACCGTTGATGCACCCTACTTCAGCGTCAAGCTTGCATGGCGAGCAAATGGCTCAGGCCTTATTTACAAGGTTGCTGATCTCAGCTCCAGGACATCACTGCAGGAGTTCCTCAGGGTAGTGTCCTCGGCCCAACCATCTTCAGCTGCTTTATCAATGGCCTTCCCTCCATCATAAAGTCAGAAGTGGGGATTTTTGCTGAAGATTGCACATTGTTCAGCACCATTTGCAACTCCTCAGATACTGAAATAGTCCACGTCCAAATGCAGCAGGACCTGCACAATATTCAGCCTTGGAGCCTTGGGCTGACTAGTGGCAAGTAACATTCATGCCACACAAGTGCCAGGTTATGACCATCTCCAACAAGAGAGATCTAACCATTGCCCCTTGATGTTCAATGGCATTACCATTGCTGAATCCCCCACTATCAACATCTTGGCAGTTATCATTGAGGAGAAACTGAACTGGACCAGCCATATAAATACTGTGGCTACAAGAGCAGGTCAGAGGCTAGGAATCCTGCAGTGAGTAACTCACCTCCTGACACCCCAAAGCCTGTCCACCATCTACAAGGCACAAGTCAGGAGTGTGATGGAATACTCTCCACTTGCCTGGATGGGTGCAGTTCCCACAACACTCGAGAAGCTTGACACCATCCAGGACAAAGAAGCCCATTTGATTGGCACCACATCCACAAACTTTACTCCTTCCACCCCTGACGAACAGTGGCAGTAGTGTGTACCATCTACAAGAAGCACTGCAGAAACTCAGCAAGGTTTCTTTAGGCAGCACCTTCCAAACCCATCACCGCTACTATCTATAAGGACAAGGCCAGCAGATACATGGGAACACCACCACCTGGAAATTGGAGGAATAAAAATGCTGACCCAGCCAATGACACCCACATTCCAAGTACGAATAATATATTTTAAAAATTTGGGTCTCCAAGGCAGCCGCCACCCTTCCCATGGAGACTTTGATGCGCCTGCATGCTGGAGTCATGACATCAGACAGAACGTGGACGGACTCCTTCACCCTTCATTCCGGTCTGCTGAGGGCGCCTGACAACTCTGCCTGTCTTTGCATCTCCAACATTTCTCCCAGGGTCGATTGCAGAGGCTCCTCATCGGACTCGGACTCTGCATGGATCTGGTCTCCAGCGGTCCTCTGAATATCAGAGACATCAGCTGTCACTGTCTCCACCAGTTGTGGACACATTTCCATGAGGTGATCACCAGATTTGACCCCGAGTCTACTCTAGAACTAGGACCCACCAAAGTGCATGTATCTTCGCTGGTGGAGGGTGCAGGTAAACTCAGTGACAGGTCTTCCTCAGATGCTTCCTCTGCCTCCTTATCTGAGGTGTTCCAGGGGCTTGGGCTGAGGTGCTTGCTTTGTGTCTTCCTCCACCTTTTCTCGGTGATAGCTGGAATAGAGAGAAGAGATAATGATTGACTAGGCAGGCTCCAAAAACTATAAGTCAGTTTTAGTCATTGTCTGCATGTGGCTGATGTATACTGGATGGACGCTCGCTGGCTTGTTGGGGGAGGCCGATTTTGCCTTCCGTGCGTAAACGAACACTATCCTCTCCAGCGAGCTCTGCTGCTTGCTCCTCATAGGAGGAGAGTGTCCTGAGCTCTGGAGACCCCCCTCCAGTCTTTGCTCTTTCCTGTCGGTTGTGGGCAATCTTGTTCTGCATAAAGACAGATGGATTGACTGTGAGCACTATGGCTGAAAGAGCATTTCAGAACCATGCATGTCTGTGGTGTGTGCTGAGCCCTCCCCATTTAGATTAAGACACCATTTGTGCAGGATTTTTATGAGATGATGAACTTAAGGTGGCTAGCAGACATGTAGTGCTGCTGTTCCATCTGCTGATAGTATTTGACATCCCTGCGCACTCTAACCCTTAGACTGACCAATGAAGTAGTAAAGGGAAAGCGGTGGATGTACCTAGATTTCCAGAAGGCACTTGATAAGATGCCATATCAAAATTTATTGAGGAAGATAACAGCTCATGGTGTTGGGGGTTACATATCGGCATGGATAGAAGTTTGGCTAGCTAAGAGGAAACAGAGAGTAAGCATAAATGGGTCATTTTTTGGCTGGCAAGATGTAACGAGTGGTGTGGCACAGGGTCCAGTGGCAGGGGTCAATATTGGGGCCTCAGATTTTTACAATTTATATAAATGACTTCAATGAAGGGACCTAAGGCATGGTTGCTAAATTTACTGATGATACAAAGATAGGTAGGAAAATAAGTTGTGAAGAGGACTTAAGGAGGCTACAAACGGATATAGATAGGTTAAGTTGGTGCTCAAAGATCTGCCAAATGGAGTATAATATTTCATTCAGCAGGCGCGTGCAAGAGCTAGCTGCCTGCCCTCTGATAAGTGAAAGGCCTATTAAGGCCATTATCAAGCTCATTAACTTGAAATTTACACTGCTTGTCCAACCTAGTGGTTGGCGGGCAGGCGAAAAGGCCAAGCAGCCTTTACATTTTTCAGGAAACCTCATCCACGAGTGGGATGAGGTTTCCTACAGCTAATACAAATTAAATAAAAACATTTTGAAATTAAAAACATGTCCCATCTCACAGTCACATGAGGGAACATGTTTCATTAAATGTTTATAGTCTTAATTAAATTCTTTTAAAAAGCACTTCAATCTCCCTGAGGCAGCTCCATGTCCCAGGGAGATTGAAGCACTCTTTTGCGTGCTTGTGTGAACTGTCCGCCAGGCCCATTCTCCCTCCTCCCCTTGCCTGCACAGGTAGGGCTCAGTGCTGCCGCTAGCGATCCATGCAGGGCGGACCTTAATTGGCCTGCCCACGTGAAATCGCATTGCAGTGCTGATTACGGATGGTGGGCGGCTTCCCGACCATCTCTGCCCCCTCTGGCCGAGCCCGCCTGACGAGGGCAAAATTCTGCCTGGGGGGTCTTGACAAGGTGGATGTGGAAAAGATGTTTCATCTTGTGGGGGAATTTGGAACTCGGGGTTACTGTTTAAAAATGAGGTCTCCCAAGAGATAAAGATACATTTTTTTCTCTCAGAGGTCCTGAGTCTTTGCTTCCATCAGTTTTTCAGGAAGAGAGCTCCAGAGTCTTTGAATATTTTTAAGGCAGTGCTAGATAGATTCTTGATTAACAAGGCAGTGAAAGGTTACTGGGGGTAGGTGGGAATGTGGGGTTGAGGTTACAATCAGATCAGCCATCACCTTACTGAATGACGGACCAGGCTCGAGGGGCCAAGTGGCCTACTCCTGCTCCTAATCTGTATTTTCATATGACTTCTGATGTCCTTATAAGAGCGTGAGTTTGGAGTAATTAGAAGTTTCACTTATCCTGGTGGAGCACATCAGATCATTCATTCGTTTCCTGCACTGCAGGGTGGTCCTTTATTGTTTACCATGGGTGTTGACCTCCCTGGCAACCTCCTCCCAGGCTGGCATGGTCAGGCGGGATGACCTCCTGCTCCCATCCTTCGGAAAGAGGACCTCCTGCCTTTCCTGGACGGCCTGGAGGAGAATCCCCAGGGAGGCCTCACTGAGCTGTGGAGCTGAGTGTTTATTGCATTTTATTGCCATGACAAAATACAGACGTTCAGCCTACACCTGGCCTGCAGTGAGTGAACATCTGTCCAGGTGCTGCTTAAATATGGTGCCGGTACCTTCGACCCCATGAGGTAAGGGCGAAGTGGACAGATGAATCGCTGCCTGCTCCACCACGAGATTCAACAAGTTCCTCGTGATGCATGATTAATGAGCTGCAAAGTAGAAAATTGGGCACAAAATCTACCCTGCTGCCCAGTGGGAATCACTCCAACTTTCCTGGTTGCCAACGCACTTAAGTCTACAGAATGGAAAATTCCACCCTTTGTCTCATAGCTTAAAGTCATAGGATTTCAGTAGCTGCTTCACATTTCAGTTTCAAACATTAAGTTAAGCTCAACTATATTATGATTGTGATTTGTTAAATTTGTTACTTGTTGCCACCTTTTTCCGTTTTATTTTAACCTATATTTCCTTTGTCACCTAAACCATCTTTATCTTAAAGGCCTGGCATTGCACATATGCTCTTTTGATGGCTAGTCTTTGTTTCCAGTCCACTTATGCTAGATCCCTTCTCTAAACACTGAAATGGTCTCATTTTCAGGTGAGTACTTTCACCATTGATTTTTCCTTGATCTTCTCCCTAAATATTTTAAAGCTAATTATATAATGATCAATATTACTTAGATGTTCTCCAACTGAGACACACCACTGCCTTACTTCATTCCCTGGAAATAGATACATAAGAACATAAGAAATAAGAGCAGGATGGTTCGGTCCTTTGAGCCTGCTCTGGCATTCAATAAGATCTTGGCTAATCTGCAACCTCAATTCCATCTTCCTACACTATCCTCACTATTACAATTTCAATGATTTGAGAAGAGATCTAGCATAAGTGGACTGGAAATAAAAACCTACTGATCTGAGTCTTCATTTTACTCAATGACTGAGCATCCACAATCCTCTATGGTAGAGAATTCCAAAGATCCACAACATTTTGGATGAAAAAATTTCTCTTCATCTCAGTGCAAAATGGCCGATGCCTTCTTCTGAGACTGTGACCCCATGTCCTAGACTTCCTAGCAAGGGGATACATCTTCCCAGCATCGACAATGTCAAGCCTCTGCAAATTTTTTTATTTAACAATGAGATCACCTCTTATTCTTCTAAGCCTGAGGGAAAATAGGCCCAGTTTATTCAATCTCTCCTCATAGATCAAACCTCTCATCCCAGGAATCAGTCTAGTGAATTCTCATCCCACTTTCTTAAGAAAGGAAACCAAAAGACTCAGGTGTGGTGTCATCAAAGCCCTTTATAATTATGGTAAGCCTTCTTTACTGTCCTATTCCCTCTGTATTGAAGGCTAACATACCATTTGTTTTCCTAATTGCTTGCTGTACTCTATACATTAAGTTTCTGTGTTTCAACTTAGTCTACTGCATTCGTTGCTCCCAATGCGGTCTCCTCTACATTGGAGAGACCAAGCGTAAACACCTGCGGTCTGTCCGCAAGAATGACCCAAACCTCCCTGTCGCTTGCCATTTTAACACTCCACCCTGCTCTCTTGCCCACATGTCTGTCCTTGGCTTGCTGCATTGTTCCAGTGAAGCCTAACGCAAACTGGAGGAACAGCACCTCATCTTCCGACTAGGCACTTTACAGCCTTCTGGACTAAATATTGAATTCAACAACTTTAGATCTTGAACTCCCTTCTCCATCCCCACCCCCTTTCTGTTTCTTCCCCCTTCCTTTTGTTTTTTCCAATAATTTATATAGCTTTTTTTTCCCACCTATTTCCATTATTTTTAAATCTTTTATGCCCGGCTAGCCTTTCCACCCCACCCCCACTACAGCTGTACCTTAAGTGCCCTACCATCCATTCTTAATTAGCACATTCGTTTAGATAATATCACCAACTTCAATGCCTGTGTTCTTTTGTCTGTGACATCTTTTGATTATCTGCTCCTATCACTGCTTGCTTGTCCCTACAACCACACCACCCCCCCACACTTCTCTCAACCGCACCCCCCCCCCCCACCCCCCACCCCCCACATCTTAAACCAGCTTATATTTCACCCCTCTCCTTAGATTCACTCAGTTCTGTTGAAGGGTCATGAGGACTCGAAACGTCAACTCTTTTCTTCTCCGCCGATGCTGCCAGACCTGCTGAGTTTTTCCAGGTAATTCTGTTTTTGTTTTGGATTTCCAGCATCCGCAGTTTTTTGTTTTTAAGTCTATCACCAGAAATGGAGACAGAGAAGTCAAGGAAGGGAAGGGAAGTGTCAGAGATGGACCATGTGAAGGTGAGAGAGAGGTGAAAATTGAAAGCAAAATTGATTAATTTTTCCAGGTCCAGATGACAGCATGAAGCAGCATCGATATTGTCATCAATGTAATGGAAAAAGAATTGTGGGAGGAGATATGAGTAGCACTGGAACAAAGAATGTTCTACTAACCCCACAAAAAGGCAGCCCTAACTGGGGCCCATGTGGGTAACCATAACCACACCTTTTATTTGGAGGATGGACGTACTGGCCGACTAATGGCAAGAGCTTGGGTCAAGTCATGTGATTAAATCTCCAGAAATACATCTAATCATAGTTGGCAACCCTGTATGCATTCCAAAATTGAGTGATTCCTTGTCAGTTCTTCTGTGCATGTCATGCCCAGTAAAGACTTGTCATATTCATAATTTTACACATGGACTGAGCTCGAATTGAAGCTTCTGCAACTGTCTTTTATTTGTTTAAAATGAACACTGAACTGTTAATATGGCTGCCAAGGGGTCAGCTGACCTTTACTTCTTCAACACAGACTAAAGGCAATTAGGGATGGGCAATAAATGCTGGCCTAGCCAGTGATGCCCACATCCCATGAATGAATTTAAAAAAATAGCGACCCCCTGGAATGGATATATCAAGACTAATGTTAATCAGGGCTACTAGGCATGGGTACATGAATGCATGGAGTATAGTAAATAAGATTGGGAGTTATAGCCGCAGATTGCCATGCGGAAATATGATGTTGTGGCAATAACAGAGATCTGGCTCCAGGAAGGGCAGGACTGAGTGTTAAATATTCCCAGGTACAAGGTGTTCAGAAAAGATAGTAAAGGAAGGAAAGGAGGAGAGGTGGCGGTATTGGTTAAGGAAAGCATTGCAGTGCTGGAGAAAGAGGATGCCCCAAGGGTTCAAGAACAGAAACAATTTGACTAGAGCTAAGGAACAAAAAATGTGCAATTACATTGCTCGGTGTAGTCTACAGAGCGACAGCTAGTGGGAAGGACATAGAAGAACAAATTTGCAGGGAAATTGCAGAGGGATGCAAACATTATAGAGTGGTTATAATGGAGGACTTTAATTACCTGAATGTAGACGGTGGCAGTGTAAAGGGTGGAGAGGAGCAAAATTTCCTAGATTAAGTTCAGGAAAATTTTCTACAGCAGCATGTGTCCAATCCAATAAGAAAGGTAGCACTGTTGGACCTGGTTCTTGGAAATGAGGTGGGCCAAGTAGATCAAGTGTCAGTGGGGGGTCATTTAGGAGACAGCGGTCATTGCATTGTGCATTTTAGGATGATGATAGAAAAGGCAATCCAGAGTAAGAATAATTAACTGGACGAGAATGGGACAAGAACGGAGCTGGGCCAAATTGTAGCTGAACAATGGGCTCCCTTCAAAGAAGAATTGGCTCAGGCACAGTCAACGTATATTCCATCGAAAGGGAAAGGCAGGGCAAACAAATCCCGAGCTCCCTGGATGAAAAAGGATATGGAAATAAAGTTAAAGAAGAAGTGTGCTTACGACAGGTGTCAGGTAGAAAATACAATTGAGAACCAAGTGGAATACAGATGGTTCAGCGGGGAGGTGAAAAAGCATACTAGAGAAGCAAAGGGAGATTATGAGCAAAGACTGGCGGCCAACATAAAGGGGAATCCCAAAGTCTTCTATCGGCAAATAAATAGTAAAATGGTGGTAAAGGAGGAATAGGGCTGATTAGGGACCTAAAAGGGAATCTACACATGGGCGAAGGGGCCATGGCTGCGGAATTAAATGAATATTTGGCATCCATCATTACCAAGGAGGTAGCGCTACCCAGGCCATGGTGACAGATGAGAAAACTCTGGGCCGCATCGTCTGGTCGGCAAGTGGGGGGCGGGGCCCGCTCACTGACGCATAGAATGACATGGAGTGACGTCAGGCCGGTGAATCAACGTCATCCCATGTCATTTACATTTTCAGGTCGGCGGACGCGCAGCCAAATCAGCAATGAGCCTGCCGATCTGTCAAGGGCCACTTAAGGCCATTAATAAATTAATTGAATCAATCAATGGACCTGCCTATCCAACTTTAAGGTTGGCAGGCAGGCCGGGAGCCCAGGCGGGCTTCGGAAAAACATGAAACCTCATCCATGGACAGGATGAGATTTCATGAGGGTATTAAAATTTGTATTAAATGACTAAATAAAAGAAATTGACATGTCCCAGCTCATGTGACAGTGGCAAACCTGAGCCAATCTTCCTGAGGCAGCACATTGCCTCAGGGAGATCTGTGCCTGCTCTGGGAATCCCACCACCCCCCCACTCACACAGGGAGTGCATAGCACTTCCTGGTGGACGAAATGCTGGGCAGGCTTTAATTGGCCTGCCCACGTAAAACGGCAGCGCGCCCCCAACTGGGGGCGCCCATCAGGAACCCACCCACCCGCGCCCGCTCACACATCTCTCTACCTACGGGGTAAAAATGTTGCCCTCTGTCACTAGAAGGGTTCAAAGTTGATAAGGAGAAAGTGTTGAACAGAATGCTGGTACTTAAGGTTGACAAAGGACTGGGACCAGATGAGACGCATCCAAGGATATTGAAGGAAGTGAGAGTAGAAACTGCAGGGGCACTGGCCATAATTTCTCAGTTTTCCCGCAACTCAGGAGGAGGTGCCAGAGGACTGGAGAATTGCTAACATTACGCCCTTGTTCAAAAAAGGTTGTAAGGATAAGCCCAGGAATTATAGACCAGGCAGTTTAACTTCAGTGGTGGGCAAGATTCCAGAAGCAATTATTCGGGATAGAATTAGTAGTCACATGGAAAAATATGGGTTGATAAAGAAGAACAAGCATGGATTTCTAAAGGGGAAATTGTGTTTAACTAACTTGCTGGAGTTTTTTGAAGAGGTAAAAGAGGAGGTTGATGAGGGTAATGTGGTTGTTGTCGCGTACATAGACTTTCAAAAGGCATTTGACACAGTGCCACACAACAGACTTGTGAGAAAAGTTTTGTTCATGGAATAAAAGGGACAGTAGCAATGTGGATACAAAATTGGCTGAAAAATGGGAAGCAGACAGTAATAGCCAGTGGATAGGTTTTGGGCTGGAGGAAGGTTTGTAGTGGAGTTCCCCAGTATTTGGTATTGGGACCCTTGCTTTTCCTGATATATATTAATGACCTAGATCTTGGTGTGCAGGGGACAATTTCAAAGTTTGCAGATGATACGAAGCTTGGGAGTGTTGTGAACTGCGAGGAGGACAGTGCAGAACTTCAAAAGGACAAAAAAGGACATTGACAAGTTGGTGGAGTGGGCAGATAGGTGGCAGATGAAGTTCAATGCGGAGAAGTGTGAGGTAGTTCATGGACAGACAATATAAAGTAAGGGGTGAAATTTTGAAGGGGGTGCAGGAGCAGAAAGACCTGGATGTACATATGCATGGATCATTGAAAGTGGCAGGATAGGTGGAGAGAGCAGTTAATAAAGCATATAGTATCCTGGCCTTTATTAATCGGGGCACAGAGTACAAGAGCAGGGAGGTTATGCTGAATTTATATCAGATACTCGTTAGACATCAGCTGGAGAATTGTGTAAAATTCTGGTTGCCACACTATAGGAAGGATGTGAATGCATTGGAGAGAGCACAAAAGAGGTTTACAAGAATGGCTCCAGGGGCGAGAAACTTCAGTTATGAAGATAGATTGGAGAGATTGGGACTGTTCTCCTTAGACAGGAGAAGGCTAAGAGGACATTTGATGGAGATATTCAAAATCATGAAGGGGCTGGATAGAGTAGATAGGGAGAAGCTGTTCCCATTCTTCAAACGATCAAGAACAAACAAATGTGAAATGAGAAAAAATCGTTTTCATAAGAGTAGTTCAGGTTTGGAAGTGTGGTGAAAGCAGCTTCAAAGGAGGCATTCAAGAGGGCGTTAGATGAGTATTTGATTAGAAACAATGTGCAGGGGTACGGGGAGAAGGCAGGGCAATGGGATTAGGTCATAATGCTCATTTAGAGAGGCTGGTGCAGACACGATGGGCAGTTAAAATTTTGTGATTTTTGTGTGAGAGCCTGTATGTGTGTGTGAGTGAGCCTGTGTGTGAGCAAGTGAGCCTGTGTATGTGTGAGTGAGCCTGTTTGTGTGTGAGTGAGCCGGTGTGTGGGTGAGTGAGCCTGTGTATGTTTGTGTGTGTGCATGAGCCTGTGTGTGAGCCACTATGTGTGTGAGAGAGCATGTGTATATGTGTAAGTGAGCCTGTGTGTGTGTCAGTGAGCCTGTATGTGTGTGTAAGTGAGCCTGTGTGTTAGTGAGTGAGCCTGTGTGTGTGAATGAGCCTGTGTGTGAGTGGGTAAGCCTGTGTGTGAGTGAGCCTCTATGTGTCTGTGAGAGCTGTATATGTGAGTGAGCCTGTGTATATGTGTGAGCCTGTGTGTTTGTGTGTGCGTGTGAGCCTGTGTGTGAGCCCCTGTGTGTGTGAGAGAGCCGGTGTATGTGTTTAAGTGAGCCTGTGTGTGTGTCAGGGAGCATGTGTTTGTGTGTAAATGAGCCTGTGTGTAAGTGAGTGAGCCTGTGTGTGTGAATGAGCCTGCGTGTGAGTGGGTGAGCCTGTGGGTGAGTGAATAACCCTGTATGTGAGTGAACCTCTATGCGTCTGTGAGAGCCTGTATGTGTGTGAGTGAGCCTGTGTGTGAGTGAGTGAGCCTGTGTGTGAGTTTGCTTGTATGTGTGTGAGCGAGCCTCTGTGTATGTGAATGAACCTGTGCATGTGCACATGTGTGTGTGTGTGTGATGTGTGAGTGTGCACGCATGTGTATGAACCTGTATATGTCTGAGAGACCCTTTATGTGTGTGTGTGTGTGTGAGAGAGAGAGAGCTTGTGTGTGAGCCTGTGTAAGTGTGAGAAAGCCTATGTATGTGTGTGAGTGACCCTGTGTGTGTCAGTGAGCCTGTGTGTGTGAATGAGCCTGTATGTGTGTGAGTTAGCCTGTGTATGTGTGTGAGTGAGCCTGTGTATGTGTGTGAGTGAGCCTGTGTGTGTTTCTGTGTGTGCATGATCCTGTGTGTGAGCCGGTGTGTGTGTGTGTGAGAGAGCATGTGTGTGTGAGTCAGCCTGTGTGTGTGAGTCAGCCTGTGTGTGTCAGTGAGCCTGTGTGTGTGATAGTGAGCCTATGTGTCTGTAAGTGAGCCTGTATGTGTGAGTGTGTCTCTATGTGTCTGTGAGAGCCTGTATGTGTGTGAGTGAGACTGTGTGTGAGTGAGTGAGCCTGTATGTGTGAGCTTGTATGTGTGTCAGAGAGCATTTATGTGTGTGTGTGTGAGCCTGCGTATGTGTGAGAAAGTCTGTGTATATGTGAGAGTGAGGCTGTGAGTGTGTCAGTAGGCCTGTGTGTGAATGAGCATGTGTGTAAGTGAGCTTGTGTATGAGTGAATAAGCCTGTGTGTGTGAGTGAGCCGGAGTGTGTGTCAGTGAGCCTGTGTGTGTGTGAATGAGCCAGTGTATGAGTAAGTGAGCCTGTATGCGTCTGAGAGTGCCTGTATATGTGTGAGTGAGCCTGTGTATGTGTGTGTGTGAGCCTGTGTGTGTGTGTGTGTGTGTGTGCGTGTGTGTAGCCGGTGTGTGAGTGAGCCTCTGTGTGTGTGAAAGAGCCTATGTGTGTTTCAGTGAGCCTGTGTGTGTGTGAAAGAGCCTCTGTGTGTCAGTGAGCCTGTGTGTTAGTGAGTGAGTCTGTATGTGTGTGAGTGTGCCTCTATGGGTCTGTGAGACCATGTATGTGTGTGCGTGAGCCTGTGTGTGAGTTAGCCTGTGTATGTGTGAGTCAGCATGTGTGAGAGTGAGTGAGCCTGTGTGTGTGTGTGTGTGTGTGTGTGTAGCCAGTGTGTGATTGAGGCTGTGTGTGTGTGAAAGAGCCTGTGTATGTGTGAAAGAGCCTGTGTGTGCGTCAGTGAGCCTGTGTGTTAGTGAGTCTGTACGTGTGTGAGTGTGCCTCTATGGGTCTGTGAGACCATGTATGTGTGTGCGTGAGCCTGTGTGTGTGAGTTAGCCTGTGTATGTGTGAGTGAGCATGTGTGAGAGTGAGTGAGCCTGTGTGTGAGTGATTGAGCCTGTGTGTGTTTGTAAATGTGCATGATCCTGTATGTGAGCACGTGCGTGTGTGAGAGAGCATGTGTATGTGTGTCAGTGAGCCTGTATGTGTGTGTAAGTGAGCCTGTGTGTTAGTGATTGAGCCTGTGTGTATGAATAAGCCTGTGTGTGTGAGTGAGCCTCTATGAGTCTGTGAGAGCTGTATGTGTGTGAGTAAGCCTGAGTGTGTGAGTGAGCCTGTGTATGTCTGTGAGTGAGCCTGTGTGTGAGTGAGTGAGTCTGTGTATGTGAGTGAACCTGTATATGTATGTGAGTGAGGCTGTATATGTGTGTGAGTGAGCCTGTGTGTGAGTAAGTGAGCCTGTGAGTGAGTGAGCTTGCGTATGTCTGTGAGCCTATATGTGTTTGAGTGTATCTGAGCCTGTGTGTGAGCCCCTGTGTGTGTGAGAGAGCCTGTGTATGTGTGAAAGTGAGCCTGTGTGTGTGACAGTGAGCATGTGTTTGTGTGTAAGTGAGTCTGTGTGTTAGTGAGTGAGCTTGAGTGTGAGTGATTGAGCCTGTGTGTGTTTGTAAATGTGCGTGATCCTGTGTGTGAGCCCCTGTGTGTGAGAGAGAGAGCATGTGTATGTGTGGCAGTGAGCCTGTATGTGTGTGTAAGTGAGCCTGCATGTTAGTGATTGAGCCTGTGTGTATGAATGACCCTGTTTGTGTGAGTGAGCCTCTATGTGTCTGTGAGAGCTGTATGTGTGTAAGTAAGCCTGTGTGTGTGAGTGAGCCTGTGTATGTCTGTGAGTGAGTCTGTGTATGTGAGTGAACCTGTATATGTGTGTGAGTGAACCTGTGTATGTGTGTGAGTGAACCTGTGTATGTGTGTGAGTGAGCCTCTGTGTGTGTGAGAGAGCCTGTGTGTGTGTGTCAGTGAGCCTGTATGTTAGTGAGTGAGTCAGCATGTGTGTGAGTGTGCCTCTATGTGTCTGTGAGAGCCTGTATGTGTGTGAGTGAGACTATGTGTGAGTGAGTGAGCCTGTGTGTGAATGAGTTTGCTTGTATGGGTGTGAGTGAACCAGTGCACGTGTGTGTGTGTGTGTGTGTGTGTGTGTGTGTGTGTGTGTGTGAGTGTGTGCGCGCACGTGTGTGTGAGCTTGTATGTGCGTGAGAGAGCCTTTATGTGTGTGTGTGTGTGAGCCTGTGTATGTGTGATAAAAGCTGTGTATGTTTCTGAGTGAGCCTGTGTGTGTGTCAGTGAGCCTCTGTGTGTGAATGAGCCTGTATGTGTGTGAGTGAGCCTGTGTGTGTGAGAGAGCCTGTGTGTGTGAGAGCCTGTGTGTGTGAGAGCCTGTGTGTGTGAGAGCCTGTGTGTGAGAGAGCCTGTGTATGTCAGTGAGCCTGTGTATGTCAGTGAGCCTGTGTATGTCAGTGAGCCTGTGTGTTAGTGAGTGAGCTTGTATCTGTGAGTTTGCCTCTATGTGTCTGTGAGCGCCTGTATATGTGTGTGAGCCTGTGTGTGTGTGTGTGTGTGTGTGTGTGTGTGTGTGTGTGTAGCCGGTGTGTGAGCCTCTGTGTGTGTGAGAGAGCCTGTGTGTCTGTCACTGAGCTTGTGTGTTAGTGAGTGAGTCATATGTGTGTGTGTTCCTCTATGTGTCTGTGAGAACCTGTATATGTGTCAGTGAGCCTGTGTGTGTGAGTTAGCCTGTGTATGTGTGTGAGTGAGCCTGTGTATGTTTGTGTGTGTGCATGATCCTGTGTGTGAGCCGGTGTGTGTGTGTGAGAGAGCATGTGTATGTGTGTAAGTGAGCCTGCGTGTGTGAGACAGTGAGCATGTGTTTGTGTGTAAGTGAGTCTGTGTGTTACTGAGTGAGCTTGTGTATGTGAATGAGCCTGTGTGCGAGTGGGTAAGTCTGTGTGTGAGTGAATGAGCCTGTATGTGTGTGAGTGAGCGGGTTTGTGTGAGTGTGCCTCTATGTGTCTGTGAGAGCCTGTATGTGGGTGAGTGAGACTGTGTGTGAGTGAGACTGTGTGTGAGTCAGTTTGCTTGTATGGGTGTGAGTGAACCTGTGCACGTGTGTGTGTGAGTGTGTGCGCACATGTGTATGTGAGCTTGTATGTGTGTGAGAGAGCCTTCAAGTGTGTGTGTGTGAACCTGTGTATTGTGAGAAAGTGTATATATGTGCGAATCAGCCTGTGATTGTGTCAGTGAGCCTGTGTGTGTGAATTAGCCTGTGTGTAAGTGAATAAGCCTGTGTGTGAGTGAATAAGCCTGTGTGTGTAAGTGAGCATGTGTGTCAGTGAGCCTGTGTGTGAGGGAGTTAACCTATGTGTGAGTGAGTGAGCCTGCGTGTGTGCGTGAGCGTATATGTGTTTATTTGTGTGTCTGAGCCTGTGTGTGAGCTCCTGTATGTGAGAACGAGCCTGTGTATGTGTGTAAGTGAGGCTGTGTGTGTGACAGTGAGCATGTGTTTGTGTGTGAAAGAGCCTGTGTGCGAGTGGGTGAGCCTGTGTGTGAGTGAATGAGCCTGTATGTGTGCGAGTGAGCCTGTTTGGGTGAGAGAGCCTGTGTGTGTGTCAGTGAGCCTGTGTGTGTGTTACTAAGCCTGTGTGTTTGTGTTAGTGAGCCTGTGTGTTAGTGAGTGAGCCTGTATGTGTGTGTGTGCCTCTATGTATCTGTGAGAGCCTGTATGTGTATGAGTGAGCCTGTTTGTGAGTGAGTGAGCCTGTGTGTGAGTGAGTTTGATTGTATGGGTGTGAGTGAACCTGTGCACGTGTGTGTGTGTGTGCACGCGTGCGCACGTGTGTGTGAGCTTGTATGTGTGTGTGTCAGTGAGCCTGTATGTGTGTAAGTGAGCCTGTGTGTTAGTGTTTGAGCCTGTGTGTATAAATGAGCCTGTGTGTGAGTGAGCCTCTCTGTGTCTGTGACAGCTTTTTGTGTGAGTAAGCCTGTGTGTGGGAGTGAGCCTGTGTATGTCTCTGAGTGAGACTGTGTGTGAGTGAGTGAATCTGTGTGTGAGAGTGAACCTGTGAATGTGTGTGAGTGAGCCGATGTGTGAGTGAGTGAGTCTGCGTATGTGTGTGAGCGTATATGTGTCTATGTGTGTGTCTGAGCCTGTGTGTGAGCACCTGTGTGTGTGAAAGAGCCTGTGTATATGTGTAAGTGAGCCTGTGTGTGTGACAGTGAGCATGTGTTTGTGTGTAAGTGAGTCTGTGTGTTAGTGAGTGAGCTCATATGTGTGAATGAGCCTGTGTGCGAGTGGGTGAGCCTGTGTGTGAGTGAATGAGCCTGTATGTGTGTGAGTGAGCGTGTTTGTGAGAGTGTGCCTCTATGTGTCTGTGAGAGGCTGTATGTGGGTGAGTGAGACTGTGTGTGAGTGAGCCTGTGTGTGTGAGTTTGCTAGTATGGGTGTGAGTGAACCTGTGCACGTGTGTGTGTGTGAGTGTGTGCGGGCATGTGTATATGAGCTTGTATGTGTGAGAGCCTTTAAGTGTGTGTGTGTGAACCTGTGTATGTGTGAGAAAGTGTATATATGTGCGAATGAGCCTGTGAGTGTGTCAGTGAGCCTGCGTGTGTGAATTAGCCTGTGTGTAAGTGAATAAGCCTGTGTGTGTAAGTGAGCATGTGTGTAAGTGAATAAGCCTGTGTGTGTGAGTGAACATATGTGTGAGTGAGTGAGCCTGCGTGTGTGCGTGAGCGTATATGTGTTTATGTGTGTATCTGAGCCTGTGTGTGAGCGCCTGTGTGTGTGAAAGAGCCTGTGTATGTGTGTAAATGAGGCTGTGTGTGTGACAGTGAGCATGTGTTTGTGTGTAAATGAGTCTGTGTGTTAGTGAGTGAGCTTGTGTGTGTGAATGAGCCTGTGTGTGAGTGGGTGAGCCAGTGTGTGAGTGAATGAGCCTGTATGTGTGTGAGTGAGCCTGTTTGGGTGAGAGAGCCTGTGTGTGTGTCAGTGAGCCTGCGTGTGTGTTATTAAGCCTGTGTGTTTGTGTAAGTGAGCCTGTATGTTAGTGAGTGAGCCTGTATGTGTGTGAGTGTGCCTCTATGTATCTGTGAGAGCCTGTATGTGTGTGAGTGAGTTTGATTGTATGGGTGTGAGTGAACCTGTGCACATGTGTGTGTGTGTGTGTGTGTGTGTGTGTGTGCGCGCGCACGTGTGTATGAGAGAGCCTTTATGTGTGTGTGTGTGTGTGTGTGAGCCTGTGTATGTGCGAAAGTCTGTGTATATGTGCGAGTGAGCCTGTGAGTGTGTCTGTGAGCCTGTGTGTGTGAATGAGACTGTGTAAGTGAGCCTGTGTGTGAGTGAATAAGCCTGTGTGTATGAGAGAGCCTGTGTGTATGAATGAGCCTGTGCGTGTGTAAGTGAGCCTCTATGCGTCTGAGAGTGCCTGTTTATGTGTGAGTGAGCCTGTGTGTGTGAGTGAGCCTGTGTGTGTGTGTGTGTGTGTGTGTGTGTGTGTGTGTGTGTGTGTGTGTGTGTGTGTGTAGCCGGTGTGTGAGCCTGTGTGTGTGTGGGAGAGCCAGTGTGTGTGTGTCAGTGAGCCTGTGTGTTAGCGAGTGAGGCAGTATGTGTGTGAGTGTGCCTCTACATGTCTGTGAGAGCCTGTATGTGTGTGAGTGAGCCTGTGTGTGTGAATTAGCCTGTGTATGTGTGGGAGTGAGCCTATGCATGTGTGTGAGTGAGCCTGTGCATGTGTGTGAGTGAGCCTGTGTGTGAGTGAGCCTGTGTGTGTTTGTGTGTTTGCATGACGCTGTGTGTGAGCCCGTGTGTGTGTGAGAGAGAGCATGTGTATGTGTGTAAGTGAGCCAGTGTGTGTCTCAGTGAGCCTGTTTGTTTGTGTAAGTGAGCCTGTGTATGTGTGAGCCTGTGCATGTCTGTGAGTGAGCCTGTGTGTGAGTGAGTCTGTGTGTGTGTGTGAGTGGATGTGCGTGAGCTTGTGTGTGTTTGTGTGTGTCCGTGAGCCTGTGTGTAAACCACTGTGTGTGTGAGAGAGCATGTGTATGTATGTAAGTGAGCCTGTGTGTGTGTCAGTGAGCCTGTATGTGTGCATAAGTGAGCCTGTGTGTGTGAATGAGCCTGTGTGTGAGTGGGTAAGCCTGTGTGTGAGTCAGCCTCTTTGTGTCTGTGAGAGTCTGTATGTGTGAGTGAGCCTGTGTGTAAGTGAGCGAGCCTATGTGTGAGTTTGCTTGTATGTGTGTGAGTGAGCCTCTGTGTGTGTGAATGAACCTGTGCATGTGCACATGTGTGTGTGTTTGTGTGTGAGTGTGTGCGTGCACGTGTGTATGAGCTAGTATGTCTGTGAGAGAGCCTTTAAGTGTGTGTGTGTGAGCTTGTGTGTGAGCCTGTGTATGTGTGAGAAAGCCGGTATATGTGTGTGAGTGAGCCTGTGTGCGTGAATGAGCCTGTATGTGTGTAAATGAGCCTGTGTGTGTGAGAGAGCCTGAGTGTGTGAGTCAGCCTGTGTGTGTGAGTCAGCCTGTGTGTGTGAGTTAGCCTGTGTGTGTCAGTGAGCCTGGTGTGTGATAGTGAGCCTATGTATCTGTAAGTGAGCCTGTATGTGTGAGTGTGCCTCTATGTGTCTGTGAGAGCCTGGATTTGTGTGAGTGAGACTGTGTGTGAGTGAGTGAGCCGTTATGTGTGAGCTTGTATGTGTGTCAGAGAGCCTTTATGTGTGGGTGTGTGAGCCTGCGTATGTGTGAGAAAGTCTGTGTATATGTGCGAGTGAGGCTGTGAGTGTGTCAGTGGGCATGTGTGTGAATGAGCATGTGTGTAAGTGAGCTTGTGTATGAGTGAATAAGCCTGTGTGTGTGAGTGAGCTGGTGTGTGTGTCAGTGAGCCTGTGTGTGTGTGAATGAGCCTGTGTATGAGTAAGTGAGCCTCTATGTGTGTGACAGTGCCTGTATATGAGTGAGTGAGCCTGTGTGTGTGTGTGTGTGTGAGCCTGTGTGTGTGTGTGTGAGCCTGTGTTTGTGTGTGTGTGTGTGTGTGTAGCCAGTGTGTGAGTGAGCCTCTGTTTGTGTGCAAGAGCCTATGTGTGTGTCAGTGAGCCTGTGTGTGTGCGAATGAGCCTGTGTGTGAAAGAGCCTATGTGTGTGTCAGTGAGCCTGTGTGTGTGTGAATGAGCCTGTGTGTGAGTAAGTGAGCCTCTATGTGTCTGAGAGTACCTGTATGTGTGTGAGTGAGCGAGCCTGTGTGTGTGATTGAGCCTGTGTGTTTGTAAATGTGCATGATCCTGTATGTGAGCCCGTGTGTGTGTGAGAGAGCATGTGTATGTGTGGCAGTGAGCCTGTATGTGTGTGTAAGTGAGCCTGTGTGTTAGTGATTGAGCCTGTGTGTATGAATGACCCTGTTTGTGTGAGTGAGCCTCTATGTGTCTGTGAGAGCTGTATGTGTGTAAGTAAGCCTGTGTGTGTGAGTGAGCCTGTGTATGTCTGTGAGTGAGTCTGTGTATGTGAGTGAACCTGTATATGTGTGTGAGTGAACCTGCGTATGTGTGTGACTGAACCTGTGTATATGTGTGAGTGAACCTGTGTATGTGTGTGAGTGAACCTGTGTATGTGTGTGTGAGCCTCTGTGTGTGTGATAGAGCCTGTTTGTGTGTGTCAGTGAGCCTGTATGTTAGTGAGTGAGTCAGCATGTGTGTGAGTGTGCCTCCAGGTGTCTGTGAGAGCCTGTATGTGTGTGAGTGAGACTATTTGTGAGTGAGTGAGCCTGTGTGAGAATGACTTTGCTTGTATGGGTGTGAGTGAACCAGTGCACTTGTGTGTGTGTGTGTGTGTGTGAGTGTGTGCGCGTATGTGTGTGTGAGCTTGTATGTGCGTGAGAGAGCCTTTATGTGTGTGTGTGTGTGTGAGCCTGTGTATGTGTGATGAAATCTGTGTATGTTTCTGAGTGAGCTTGTGTGTGTGTCAGTGAGCCTCTGTGTGTGAATGAGCCTGTATGTGTGTGAGTGAGCCTGTGTGTGTGAGTGAGCCTGTGTGTGTGAGTGAGCCTGTGTGTGTGAGAGAGCCTGTGTGTGTGAGAGAGCCTGTGTGTGTGAGAGCCTGTATGTGAGTGAGTTTGCTTGTATGGGTGTGAGTGAACCTGTGCACGTGTGTGTGTGTGTGTGTACGCGCATGTGTATGTGAGCTTGTATGTGTGAGAGAGCCTTTAAGTGTGTGTGTGTGAACCTGTGTGTGTGTGAGAAAGTGTATATGTGTGCGAATCAGCCTGTGAGTGTGTCAGTGAGCCTGTGTGTGTGAATTAGCCTGTGTGTAAGTGAATAAGCCTGTGTGTGAGTGAATAAGCCTGTGTGTGTAAGTGAGCATGTGTGTCAGTGAGCCTGTATGTGAGGGAGTGAACCTATGTGTGAGTGAGTGAGCCTGCGTGTGTGTGTGAGTGTATATGTGTTTATGTGTGTGTGTCAGAGCCTGTGTGTGAGCACCTGTGTGTGTGAAAGAGCCTGTGTATGTGTGTAAGTGAGCCTGCGTGTGTGACCGTGAGCATGCGTTTGTGTGTAAATGAGTCTGTGTGTTAGTGAGTGAGCTTGTGTGTGTGAATGAGCTTGTGTGCGAGTGGGTGAGCCTGTGTGTGAGTGAATGAGCCTGTATGTGTGTGAGTGAGCCTGTTTGGGTGAGAGAGCCTCTGTGTGTGTCAGTTAACCTGTGTGTGTGTTACTAAGCCTGTGTGTTTGTGTAAGTGAGCCTGTGTGTGTGACAGTGAGCATGTGTTTGTGTGTAAGTGAGTCTGTGTGTTAGTGAGTGAGCTCATGTGTGTGAATGAGCCTGTGTGCGAGTGGGTGAGTCTGTGTGTGAGTGAATGAGCCTGTATGTGTGTGAGTGAGCGTGTTTGTGTGAGTGTGCCTCTATGTGTCTGTGAGAGGCTGTATGTGGGTGAGTGAGACTGTGTGTGAGTGAGCCTGTGTGTGTGAGTTTGCTAGTATGGGTGTGAGTGAACCTGTGCACGTGTGTGTGTGTGAGTGTGTGCGCGCATGTGTATGTGAGCTTGTATGTGTGAGAGCCTTTAAGTGTGTGTGTGTGAACCTGTGTATGTGTGAGAAAGTGTATATATGTGCGAATGAGCCTGTGAGTGTGTCAGTGAGCCTGTGTGTGTGAATTAGCCTGTGTGTAAGTGAATAAGCCTGTGTGTGTAAGTGAGCATGTGTGTAAGTGAATAAGCCTGTGTGTGTGAGTGAACATATATGTGAGTGAGTGAGCCTGTATGTGTGTGAGTGTGCCTCTATGTATCTGTGAGAGCCTGTATGTGTGTGAGTGAGTCTGTGTGTGAGTGAGTTTGATTGTATGGGTGTGAGTGAACCTGTGCACGTGTGTTTGTGTGTGTGTGTGTGTGTGCGCGCGCACGTGTGTATGAGAGAGCCTTTATGTGTGTGTGTGTGTGTGTGTGTGCGCTTGTGTGTGTGCGCGCGCGTGCATCTGTGTGTGAGCTTATATGTGTATGAGAGTGCCTTTATGTGTGTGTGTGAGCCTGTGTATGTGAGAAAGTCTGTGTATATGTGCGAGTGAGCTTGTGAGTGTGTCTGTGAGCCTGTGTGTGTGAATGAGACTGTGTGTAAGTGAGCCTGTGTGTGTGAATGAATAAGCCTGTGTGTGTGAGTGAGCCTGTGTGTGTGAATGAGCCTGTGTGTGTGTAAGTGAGCCTCTATGTGTCTGAGAGTGTCTGTATATGTGTGAGTGAGCCTGTGTGTGTGAGTGAGCCTATGTGTGTGTGTGTGTGTGTGTGTGTGTGTGTGTGTGTGTGTGTGTGTGTGTGTAGCCGGTGTGTGAGCCTGTGTGTGTGTGGGAGAGCCAGTGTGTGTGTGTCAGTGAGCCTGTGTGTTAGCGAGTGAGGCAGTATGTGTGTGAGTGTGCCTCTATGTGTCTGTGAGAGCCCGTATGTGAGTGAGTGAGCCTGTGTGTGTGAGTTAGCCTGTGCATGTGTATGAGTGAGCCTGTGCATGTGTGTGAGTGAGCCTGTGTGTGAGTGAGCCTGTGTGTGTTTGTGTGTTTGCATGATGCTGTGTGTGAGCCCGTGTGTGTGTGAGAGAGAGCATGTGTATGTGTGTAAGTGAGCCTGTGTGTGTGTCTCAGTGAGCCTGTTTGTTTGTGTAAGTGAGCCTGTGTATGTGTGAGCCTGTGTATGTCTGTGAGTGAGTCTGTGTGTGTGTGAGTGGATGTGTGTGAGCTTGTGTGTGATTGTGTGTGTTCGTGAGACTGTGTGTAAGCCACTGTGTGTGTGAGAGAGCATGTGTATGTATGTAAGTGAGCCTGTGTGTGTGAGAGAGCCTGTATGTGTGCGTAAGTGAGCCTGTGGGTGTGCATGAGCCTGTGTGTGAGTGGGTAAGCCAGTGTGTGTGTCAGTGAGCCTGTATGTGTGCGTAAGTGAGCCTAGTGTGTGAATGAGCCTGTGTGTGAGTGGGTAAGCCTGTGTGTGAGTCAGCCTCATTGTGTCTGTGAGAGTCTGTATGTGTGAGTGAGCCTGTGTGTAAGTGAGCGAGCCTATGTGTGAGTTTGCTTGTGTGTGAGTGAGCCTCTGTGTGTGTGAAAGACCCTGTGCATGTGCACATGTGTGTGTGTTTGTGTGTGAGTGTGTGCGTGCACGTGTGTGTGAGCTAGTATGTCTGTGAGAGAGCCTTTATGTGTGTGTGTGTGAGCTTGTATGTGAGCCTGTGTATGTGTGAGAAAGCCGGTGTATGTGTGAGTGAGCCTGTGTGCGTGAATGAGCCTGTATGTGTGTGAATGAGCCTGTGTGTGTGAGAGAGCCTGTGTGTGTGAGAGCCTGTGTGTGTGAGTCAGCCTGTGTGTGTGAGTCAGCCTGTGTGTGTGTCGGCCTGTGTGTGTCAGTGAGCCTGTGTGTGTGATAGTGAGCCTATGTGTCTGTAAGTGAGCCTGTATGTGTGAGTGTGCCTCTATGTGTCTGTGAGAGCCTGTATGTGTGTGAGTGAGACTGTGTGTGAGTGAGTGAGCCTGTATGTGTGAGCTTGTATGTGTGTCAGAGAGCCTTTATGTGTGTGTGTGTGAGCCTGCGTATGTGTGAGAAAGTCTGTGTATATGTGCGAGTGAGGCTGTGAGTGTGTCAGTGGGCCTGTGTGTGAATGAGCATGTGTGTAAGTGAGCTTGTGTATGAGTGAATAAGCCTGTGTGTGTGTGAGCTGGTGTGTGTGTCAGTGAGCCTGTGTGTGTGTGAATGAGCCTGTGTATGAGTAAGTGAGCCTCTATGTGTCTGAGAGTGCCTGTATGTGTGTGAGTGAGCCTGTGTGTGTGTGTGAGTGAGCCTGTGTGTGTGTGTGTGTGAGCCTGTGTGAGTGTGTGTGTGAGCCTGTGTGAGTGTGTGTGTGTGTGTGTGTGTAGCCGGTGTGCGAGTGAGCCTCTGTGTGTGTGAAAGAGCCTATGTGTGTGTCAGTGAGCCTGTGTGTTAGTGAGTGAGTCTGTACGTGTGTGAGTGTGCCTCTATGTGTCTGTGAGAGCATGTACCTGTGTGCGTGAGCCTGTGTGTGTGGGTTAGCCTGTGCATGTGTGTGAGAAAGCCTGTGTGAGAGTGAGTGAGCCTGTGTGTGAGTGAGTGAGCCTGTGGGTGTTTGTAAATGTGCATGATCCTGTGTGTGAACCCGTGTGTGTGTGAGAGAGCATGTGTATGTGCGTCAGTGAGCCTGTATGTGTGTGAATGAGCCTGTGTGTGAGTAAGTGAGCCTCTATGTGTCTGAGAGTACCTGTATATGTGTGAGTGAGCCTTTGTGTGTGTGTGAGCCTGTGTGTGTGTGTGTGTGTGTGTGTGTGTGTGTGTGTGTGTATGTGTGTGTGTGTAGCCGGTGTGTGATTGAGCTTGTGTGTGTGTGAAAGAGCCTGTGTGTGTGTGAAAGAGCCTGTGTGTGTGTCAGTGAGCCTGTGTGTGTGTCAGTGAGCCTGTGTGTTAGTGAGTGAATCTGTATGTGTGTGAATGTGCCTCTATGGATCTGTGAGACCATGTATGTGTGTGCGTGAGCCTGTGTGTGTGAGTTAGCCTGTGTATGTGTGAGTGAGCATGTGTCAGAGTGAGTGAGCCTGTGTGTGAGTGATTGAGCCTGTATGTGTTTGTAAATGTGCATGATCCTGTATGTGAGCCCGTGTGTGTGTGAGAGAGCATGTGTATGTGTGTCAGTGAGCCTGTATGTGTGTGTAAGTGAGCCTGTGTGTTAGTGATTGAGCTTGTGTGTGTGAATGAGCCTGTGTGTGTGAGTGAGCCTCTATGAGTCTGTGAGAGCTGTATGTGTATGAGTAAGCCTGTGTGTGTGAGTGAGCCTGTATATGTGTGTGAGTGAGCCTGTGTGTGAGTGAGTGAGCCTGTGAGTGAGTGAGCTTGCGTATGTCTGTGAGCCTATATGTGTTTGTGTGTGTCTGAGCCTGTGTGTGAGCCCCTGTGTGTGTGAGAGAGCCTTCGTATGTGTGAAAGTGAGCCTGTGTGTGTGACAGTGAGCATGTGTTTTTTTGTAAGTGAGACTGTGTGTTAGTGAGTGAGCTTGTGTGTGAGTGATTGAGCCTGTGCGTGTTTGTAAATGTGCGTGATCCTGTGTGTGAGCCCATGTGTGTGAGAGAGAGAGCATGTGTATGTGTGGCAGTGAGCCTGTATGTGTGTGTAAGTGAGCCTGTGTGTTAGTGATAGAGCCTGTGTGTATGAATGACCCTGTTTGTGTGAGTGAGCCTCTATGTGTCTGTGAGAGCTGTATGTGTGTAAGTGAGCCTGTGTGTGTGACAGTGAGCATGTGTCTGTGTGTAAGTGAGTCTGTGTGTTAGTGAGTGAGCTTGTGCGTGTGAATGAGCCTGTGTGCGAGTGGGTGAGCCTGTGTGTGAGTGAATGAGCCTGTATGTGTGTGAGTAAGCGTGTTTGTGTGAGTGTGCCTCTATGTGTCTGTGAGAGCCTGTATGTGGGTGAGTGAGACTGTGTGTGAGTGAGCCTGTGTGTGAGTGAGTTTGCTTGTATAGGTGAGTGAACCTGTGCACATGTGTGTATGAGTGTGTGCGCGCATGTGTATGTGAGCTTGTATCTGTGTGAGACAGCCTTTAATTGTGTGTGTGTGAAACTGTGTATTGTGAGAAAGTGTATATATGTGCGAATGAGCCTGTGTGTGTCAGTGAGCCTGTGTGCGTGAATTAGCCTGTGTGAGTGAATAAGCCTGTGTGTGAGTGAATAAGCCTGTGTGTAAGTAAGCATTTGTGTCAGTGAGCCTGTGTGTGAGGGAGTGAACCTACGTGTGAGTGAGTGAGCCTGCGTGTGTGTGTGAGCGTATATGTGCTTATGTGTGTGTCTGAGTCTGTGTGTGAGCACCTGTGTGTGTGAAAGAGCCTGTGTGTGAGTGGGTGAGCCTGTGTGTGAGTGAATGAGCCTGTATGTGTTTGAGTAAGCCTGTTTGGGTGAGAGAGCCTGTGTGTGTGTCAGTGAGCCTGTGTGTGTGTTATTAAGCCTGTGTGTTTGTATAAGTGAGCCTGTGTGTTAATGAGTGAGCCTGTATGTGTGTGAGTGTGCCTCTATGTATCTGTGAGAGCCTGTATGTGTGTGAGTGAGCCTGTGTGTGAGTGAGTGAGCCTGTGTGTGAGTTTGATTGTATGGGTGTGAGTGAACCTGTGCATGTGTGTGTGTGTGTGAGTGAGTGTGAGTGTGTGTGCACGCGCGCACGTGTGTGTGAGTTTGTATGTGTATGAGAGAGCCTTTATGTGTGTGTGTGAGCCTGCGTATGTGTGAGAAAGTCTGAGTATATGTGCGAGTGAGGCTGTGAGTGTGTCAGTGGGCCTGTGTGTGAATGAGCATGTGTGTAAGTGAGCTTGTGTGTGAGTGAATAAGCTTGTGTGTGTGTGAGCCGGTGTGTGTGTCAGTGAGCCTGTGTGTGTGTGAATGAGCCTGTGTATGAGTAAGTGAGCCTCTATGTGTCTGAGAGTGCCTGTATGTGTGTGCGTGAGCCTGTGTGTGTGTGTGTGTGTGAGCCTGTGTGAGTGTGTGTGTGTGTGTGTGTGTGTGTGTGAGTGTAGCCAGTGTGTGAGTGAGCCTCTGTGTGTGTGAAAGAGCCTATGTGTGTGTCAGTGAGCCTGTGTGTTAGTGAGTGAGTCTGTACGTGTGTGGGTGTGCCTCTATGTGTCTGTGAGAACATGTATCTGTGTGTGTGTGAGAGAGCATGTGTATGTATGTCAGTGAGCCTGTATGTGTGTGAATGAGCCTGTGTGTGAGTAAGTGAGCCTCTATGTGTCTGAGAGTACCTGTATATGTGTGAGTGAGCCTGTGTGTGTGAGAGCCTGTGTGTGTGTGTTTAGCCGGTGTGTGATTGAGCCTGTGTGTGTGTGTGAAAGAGCCTGTGTGTGTGTCAGTGAGCCTGTGTGTTAGTGAGTGAGTCTGTATGTGTGTGAGTGTGCCTCTATGGGTCTGTGAGACCATGTATGTGTGTGCGTGAGCCTGTGTGTGTGAGTTAGCCTGTGTATGTGTGAGTGAGCATGTGTGAGAGTGAGTGAGCCTGTGTGTGAGTGATTGAGCCTGTGTGTGTTTGCAAATGTGCATGATCCTGTATGTGAGCACGTTTGTGTGTGAGAGAGCATGCGTACGTGTGTCAGTGAGCCTGTATGTGTGTGTAAGTGAGCCTGTGTGTTAGTGATTGAGCCTGTGTGTATGAATGAGCCTGTGTGTGTGAGTGAGCCTCTATGTGTCTGTGAGAGCTGTATGTGTGTGAGTAAGCCTGTGTGTGTTAGTGAGTCTGTGTATGTGAGTGAACATGTATATGGTGTAAGTGAACCTGTGTATGTATGTGTGAGCCCATGTATGTGTGTGAGTGAGCCTGTGTGTGTGAGTGAGCCTGTGTGTGAGTGAGTGAGCTTGCGTATGTCTTTGAGCCTATATGTGTTTGTGTGTGAGTGAGCCTGTGAGTGAGTGAGCTTGCGTATGTCTTTGAGCCTATATGTGTTTGTGTTTGAGTAAGCCTGTGTGTGTGAGTGAGCCTGTGTATGTCGGTGAGTGAGCCTGTGTGTGAGTGAGTGAGTCTGTGTATGTGAGTGAACCTGTATATGTGTGTGCGTGAACCTGTGTATGTGTGTGAGTAAGCCTGTGTATGTGTGTCAGTGAGCCTTTATGTTAGTGAGTGAGTCAGCATGTGTGTGAGTGTGCCTCTGTGTCTGTGAGAGCCTGTATGTGTGTGTGTGAGCCTGTGTGTGTGAGTTAGCCTGCGTATGTGTGTGAGTGGGTAAGCCTGTGTGTGAGTGAGCCTCTATGTGTCTGTGAGAGCCTGTATGTGTGTGAGTGAGCCTGTGTGTGAGTTTGCTTGTATGTGTGTGAGTGAGCCCCTTTGTGTGTGAATGAACCTGTGCATGTGCACGTGTGTGTGTGTGTGAGTATGTGCGCGCACGTGTGTGTGAGCTTGTATGTCTGTGAGAGAGCCTTTATGTGTGTGTGTGAGCTTGTGTGTGAGCCTGTGTATGTGTGAGAAAGCCTGTGTATGTGTGAGTGAGCCTGTGTGTCAGTGAGCCTGTGGGTGTGTATGAATGAGCCTGTGTGCCTGAGAGAGCCTGTGTGTGTGAGAGAGCCTGTGTGTGTGAGTCAGCCTGTGTGTGTCAGTGAGCCTGTGTGTGTGTTAGTGAGCCTGTGTGTGTGTGTGAGTGAGCCTGTATGTGTCTGTGAGAGTTTGTATATGTGTGAGTGAGACTGTGTGAGTGAGTGAGACTGTATGTGTGAGCTTGTATGTGTGTGAGAGAGCCTTTATGTGTGTGTGTGTGAGCCTGCATATGTGTGAACCTGTCTATGTGTGCAAGTGAGGCTGTGAGTGTGTCAGTGAGCCCGTGTGTAAGTAAGCCTGTGTGTGAGTGAATAAGCATGTGTGTGTGTGAGCCTGTGTGTTTGTCAGTGAGCCTGTGTGTGTGTGAATAAGCCTGTGTGTGTGAGTGAGCCTGTGTGTGTGTCAGTGAGCCTGTGTGTGTGTGAATGAGTCTGTGTGTAAGTGAGCCTCTATGTGTCTGAGAGTGCCTGTATATGTGTGAGTGAGCCTGTGTGTGTGTGTGATCCTGTGTGTGTGTGAAAGAGCCTATGTGTGTGTCAGTGAGCCTGTGTATCTGTGTGAGTGAGCCTGTGTGTGAGTGAATGAGCCTGTGTGTGTGAGTGAGCTTGCGTATGTCTGTGAGCCTATATGTGTTTGTGTGTATCTGAGCCTGTGTGTGAGCCCCTGTGTGTGTGAGAGAGCCTGTGTATGTGTGTAAGTGAGCCTGTGTGTTAGAGAGTGAGCTTGTGTGTGAGTGATTGAGCCTGTGTGTGTGAGAGAGAGCACGTGTACGTGTGTCAGTAAATGTGCATGATCCTGTGTGTGAACCCGTGTGTGTGAGAGAGAGCATGTGTACGTGTGTCAGTGAGCCTGTATGTGTGTGTAAGTCAGCCTGTGTGTTAGTGATTGAGCCTGTGTGTATGAATGAGCCTGTGTGTGTGAGTGAGCCTCTATGTGTCTGTGAGAGCTGTATGTGTGTGTGAGCCTGTGTGTGAGTGAGTGAGCTTGCGTATGTCTTTGAGTCTATATGTGTTTGTGTGTGTCTGAGCCTGTGTGTGAGCCCCTGTGTGTGTGAGACAGCCTGTGTATGTGTGTAAGTGAGCCTGTGTGTGTGACAGTGAGCATGTGTTTTGTGTATATGTGAGTCTGTGTGTTAGTGAGTGAGCTTGTGTGTGTGAATGAGCCTGTGTGCGAGTGGGTGAGCCTGTGCGTGAGTGAATGAGCCTGTATGTGTGTGAGTGAGTCTGTGTGTGAGAGAGAGTCTGTGTGTGTGTTAGTGAGCCTGTATGTTAGTGAGTGAGCCTCTATGTGTCTGTGAGAGCCTCTATGTGTGTGAGTGAGCCTGTGTGTGTGTGAGTTTGTTTGTATGGGTCTGAGTGAACCTGTGCACGTGTATGTGTGTGTGTGTGTGAGTGTGTGCGTGCATGCATGTGTGAGCTTGTATGTGTGTGAGAGAGCCTTTATGTGTGTGTGTGAACCTGTGTATGTGTGCGAAAGTCTGTTTATATGTGCAAGTGAGCCTGTGAGTGTGTCAGGGAGCCTGTGTGTGTGAATGAGCCTTGTGTAAGTGAGCCTGTGTGAGTGAATAAGCCTGTGTGTGTGAGTGAGCCTGTGTGTGTGTCAGTGAGCCTGTGTGTGTGAATGAGCCTGTGTGTGAGCAAGGGAGCCTCTATGTGTCTGAGAGTGCCTGTATCTGTGTGTGTGAGTGAGCCTATGTGTATGTTGTGTGTGTGTGTGTGTGTGTGAGTGTGAGTGTTCCTCTATGTATCTGTGAGAGCCTGTATGTGTGTGTGAGTGAGTGAGCCTGTGTGTGAGTGAGTTTGATTGTATGGGTGTGAGTGAATCTGTGCACGTGTGTGTGTGTGTGTGTGTGTGTATGCATGTGTGTGAGTGTGTGCGCGCATGTATGTCTGAGCTTGTATGTGTGTGAGAGAGCCTTTATGTGTGTGTGTGTGAGCCTGTGTATGTGTGAGCCTGTGTACGTCTGTGAGTGAGCATGTGTGAGAGTGAGTGAGTCTGTGTGTGTGTGTTGCGTGAGCCTGTGTGTGTTTGTGTGTGAGCGTGAGCCTGTGAATATGTGAGGAAGTCTGTGTATATGTTCGACTGAGCCTGTGAGTGTGTCTGTGAGCCTGTGTGTGAATGAGCCTGCGTGTAAGTGAGCCTATGTGAGTGAATAAGCCTGTGTGTGTGAGTGAGCCTGTGTGTGTGTCAGTGAGCCTGTGTGTGAGTAAGTGAACCTCTGTGTGTCTGAGAGTGCCTGTATATGTGTGTGAGCCTGTGTGTGTGTATGTGTGTGTAGCCGGTGTGTGAGCCTCTGTGTGTGTGAGTGAGCCTGTGTGTGTGTGTGTCAGTGAGCCTGTATGTTAGTGAGAGGGTCTGTATGTGAGTGAGTGTGCCTCTACGTGTCTGTGAGAGCCCGTATGTGTGTGAGTGAGCCCGTGTGTGTGAGTTAGCCTGCGTTTGTGTGTGAGTGAGCCCGTATGTGTGTGAGAGGGCCTGTGTGTGTGTCAGTGAGCCTGTGTGTTTGTCAGTGAGCCTGTGTGTGTGTCAGTGAGCCTGTGTGTGTGCCAGTGAGCCTGTGTGTGTGTCAGTGAGCCTGTGAGTGTGTCAGTGAGCCTGTGTGTTAGTTAGTGGGCCTGAATGTGTGTGAGTGTGCCTCTATGTGTCTGTGAGAGCCTGTATATGTGCGAGTGAAACTGTGTGTGAGTGAGTGAGCCTGTGTGTGAGTGCGTTTGCTTGTATATGTGTGAGTGAACCTGTGTACGTGTGTGTGTGTGTGTGTGTGTGTGTGTGAGTGTGTGCACGCACGTGTGTGTGAGCTTGTATGCGTGTGTGAGCCTATGTGCATGTTGTGTGTGTGTGTGTAGCCAGTGTGTGAGCCTGTGTGAGTGTGAGTGAGCCTGTGTGTGTGAGTGAGCCTATGTATGTGTGTGTGTGTGTGTGTGTGTGTGTGTGTGTGTGTGTGTGAGTGAGTGTGTGTGTGTGTGTGTGTAGAGCCGGTGTGTGAGCCTCTGTGTGTGTGTGTGAAAGAGCCTGTGTGTGTGTCAGTGAGCCCGTGTGTTAGCGAGTGAGCCTGTGTGTGTGTGTGTGAGCCTATGTGAGAGTGAATGAGCCTGTGTGTGAGTGAGTGAGCCTGTGTGTGAGTGAGTGAGCCTGTGTGTTCGTGTGTGTGCATGATTCGGTATGTGAGCCCGTTTGTGAGGGAGAGCATGTGTATGTGTGTACATGAGCCTGTTTTGTGTGTGTCAGTGAGCCTGTATGTTTGTGTAAGTGAGCCTGTGTGTGTGTGTGAGTGAGCCTGTGTGTGTGTGTGAGTGAGCCTGTGTGTGTGTGAGCATGTGTATGTCTGTGAGCGAGCATGTGTGTGTGAGTGAGTGAGCCTGCATATGTGTGTGAGCCCATATGTTTCTGTGTGTGTCTGAGCCTGTGTGTGAGCCCCGTTGTGTGTAGGTGAGCCTGTGTGTGTGACAGTGAGCATGTGTTTGTGTGTAAGTGAGTGTGTGTGTGAGTGAGTGAGCCTGTGTGTGAGTAAGTTTCCTTGTATGTGTGTGAGTAAGCCTCTGTTTGTGTGAGTGAACCTGTGCATGTGCGCATGTGTGTGTGAGTGAGCGTTTGTGTGTGTGTGAGAGCAGCTGTGTGAGCCTCTGTGTGTGTGAGAGCCTGTGTGTGTGTCAGCGAGCCTCTGTGTGTGTGTAAGTGAACCTGTTTGTGAGTGAGTGTGCCTGTGCGTGAGTGCGTTTGCTTGTATGTGTGTGAGAGAGCCTTTAGGTGTGTGTGTGTGAACCTGTGTATGTGTGAGAAAGTCTGTGTATATGTGCGAGTGAGCCTGTGTGTGTGAATGAGCCTGTGTGTAAGTGATTAAGGCTGTGTGTGAGTGAATATGCCTGTGTGTGTGAGTGAGTCTGTGTGTTTGTCAGTGAGCCTGTGTGTGTGTTAGTAAGCCTGTGTGTTTGTGTAAGTGAGCCTGTGTGTTAGTGAGTGAGCCTGTATGTGTGTAAGTGTGCCTCTATGTATCTGTGAGAGCCTATATTTGTGTGAGTGAGCCTGTGTGTGAGTGCGTTTGATTGTATGGGTGTCAGTGAACCTGTGCACGTGTGTGTGTGTGTGCACGCATGTGTGTGTGAGCTTGTATGTGTGTGAGAGAGCCTTTATGTGTGTGTGTGTGTGTTTGTGTGTGTGTGTGCGCGAAAGTCTGTGTATATGTGCGAGTGAGCCTGTGAGTGTGTCTGTGAGCCTGTGTGTGTGAATGAGACTGTGTGTAAATGAGCCTGTGTGTGAGTGAATAAGCCTGTGTGTGTGTGTAGCCGGTGTGTGAGCCTGTGTGTGTGTGAGAGAGCCTGTGTGTGTGCCAGTGAGCCTGTGTGTTAGCGAGTGAGTCTGTATGTGTCTGTGAGAGCCTGTATATGTGTGAGTGAGCCTGTGTGCATGAGTTAGCCTGTGTATGTGTGTGAGGGAGCCTGTGTATGTGTGTGAGTGAGCCTGTCTGAGAGTGAGCGAGCCTGTATGTGAGTGAGCCTGTGTGTGTTTGTGCGTTTGCATGATGCTGTGTGTGAGCCGTGTGTATGTGAAAGAGAGCATGTGTATGTGTGTACGGGAGCCTGTGTGTGTATGTCAGTAAGCCTGTATGTTTGTGTAAGTGAGCCTGTGTGTGTGTGAGTGAGCCTGTGTGTGTGAGAGGGCCTGTGTGTGTGTCAGTGAGCCTGCGTGTGTGTGAGTGAGTCTGTGTGTTAGTGAGTGGGCCTGAATGTGTGTGTGTGCCTCTATGTGTCTATGAGAGCCTGTATATGTGTGAGTGAAACTGTGTGTCAGTGAGTGAGCCTGTGTGTGTGTGTTTGCTTGTATATGTGTGAGTGAACCTGTGTATGTCTGTGTGTGTGTGTAAGTGTGTGCGCGCACGTGTCTGTGAGCTTGTATGTGTGTGAGAGAGCCTTTATTTGTGTGTGTGAGCCTGTGTATGTGTGAGAAAGTCTGTGTATGTGTCTTAGTGAGCCTGTGTGTGTGTCAGTGAGCCTTTATGTGAATGAGCCTGTATGTATGTGAGTGAGCCTGTGTGTGTGCGAGAGCCTGTGTGTGTCAGTGAGCCTGTGTATGTCAGTGAGCCTGTGTATGTCAGTGCACCTGTGTATATCAGTGAGCCCGTATGTGTGAGTGTGCCTCTATGTGTCTGTGAGAGCCTGTAATTGGGTGAGTGAGATTGTGTGTGAGTGAGCCTCCATGTGAGTGAGTTTGCTTGTATGGGTGTGAGTGAACCTGTGCACGTGTGTGTGTGTGTGTGTGTGCACACGCATGTGTATATGAGCTTGTATGTGTGTGAGAGAGCCTTTAGGTGTGTGTGTGTGAACGTGTGTATGTGTGAGAAAGTCTGTGTATATGTGCGAGTGAGCCTGTGTGTGTCAGTGAGCCTGTGTGTGTGAACGAGCCTGTGTATAAGTGAATAAGGCTGTGTGTGAGTGAATAAGCCTGTGTGAGTGAATAAGCCTGTGTGTGTCAGTGAGCCTGTGTGTGTGTTAGTAAGCCTGTGTGTTTGTGTAAGTGAGCCTGTGTGTTAGTGAGTGAGCCTGTATGTGTGTGAGTGTGCCTCTATGTATCTGTGAGAGACTGTATGTGTGTGAGTGTGCCTGTGTGTGTGCGTTTGATTGTATGGGTGTGAGTGAACCTGTGCATGTGTGTGTGTGTGTGTGTGTGTGAGTGTGTGCGCACATGTGTGTGTGAGCTTGTATGTGTGAGAGAGCTTTTATGTGTGTGTGTGTGCGAAAGTCTGTATATGTGCGAGTGAGCCTGTGAGTGTGTCTGTGAGCCTGTGTGTGTGAATGAGATTGTGTGTAAATGAGTCTGTGTGAGTGAATAAGCCTGTGTGTGTGAGTGAGCCAGTGTGTGTGTGTGTGTGTGTGTGTGTGTGTGTGTGTAGCCGGTGTGTGAGCCTGTGTGTGTGTGAGAGAGCCTGTGTGTGTGCCAGTGAGCCTGTGTGTTAGCGAGTGAGCCTGTATGTGTCTGTGAGAGCCTGTATGTGTGTGAGTGAGCCTGTGTGTGAGTGAGCCTGTGTGTGTTTGTGCGTTTGCATGATGCTGTGTGTGAGCCGTGTTTATGTGGAAGACAGCATGTGAATGTGTGTGCGTGAGCCTGTGTGTGTCGGTAAGCCTGTATGTTTGTGTAAGTGAGCCTGTGTGTGTGTGAGTGAGCCTGTGTATGTGTGAGCCTGTGTATGTCTGTGAGTGAGCTTGTGTGTGTGAGTGTATGCGCCTGAGCTTGTGTGTGTTTGTGTGTGTGCGTGAGCCTGTGTGTGTTTGTGTTGTGTGTGAGACTGTGTGTGAGCCAGTGTGTGTGTGAGAGAGCATGTGTATGTGTGTAAGTGAGCCTGTGTGTGTGTGTGTCAGTGAGCCTGTATGTGTGTGTAAGTGAGCCTGTGTGTGAGTGAGTGAGCCTGTGTGTGAGTGAGTGAGCCTGTGTGTGTGAATGAGCCTGTATGTGTGGGTGAGCCTGTGTGTCTGAGAGAGCCTGTGTGTGTGAGAGAGCCTGTGTGTGTCCGTGAGCCTGTGTGTGTGTTAGTGAGCCTGTGTGTGTGTGTAAGTGAGCCTGTATGTGTGAGTGTGCCTCTATGTGTCTGTAAGAGCCTGTATTTGTGTGAGTGAGACTGTGTGTGAGTGGGTGAGCCTGTATGTGTGAGCTTGTATGCGTGTGAGAGAGCCTTTGTGTGTGTGTGAGCCTGTGTTTGCGTGGGAAAGTCTATGTATATGTGCGACTGAGCCTGTGAGTGTGTCAATGAGCCTGTGTGTGAGTGAGCCTGTGTGTAAGTGAGCCTGTGTGTGAGTGAATAAGCCTGTGTGTGTGAGTGAGCCTGTGTGTGTGAGTGAGCCTGTATGTGTGTGAATGAGCCTGTGTGTGGGTAAGTGAGCCTCTATGTGTCTGAGAGTGCCTGTATATGTGTGAGTGAGCCTGTGCGTGTGTGTGTGTGAGCCTGTGTGTGTGTGTGTGTGTGTGTGTGTAGCCGGTGTGTGAGTGAGCCTCTGTGTGTGTGAAATATCCTATGTGTGTGTCAGTGAGCCTGTATGTTAGTGAGTGAGTCTGTATGTGTGTGAGTGTGCCTCTATGTGTCTGTGAGAGCATGTATGTGTGTGCGTGAGCCCATGTGTATGAGTGAGCCTGTGTGAGAGTGAGTGAGCCTGTGTGTGAGTGATTGAGGCTGTGTGTGTTTGTAAATGTGCTGGATCCTGTGTGTGAGCCCGTGTGTATGTGTGAGAGAGCATGTGTATGTGTGTCAGTGAGCCTGTATATGTGTGTGTGTGTGTAGTCGGTGTGTGAGCCTGTGTGAGAGTGAGTGAGCCTGTGTGTGAGTGATTGAGCCTGTGTGTGTTTGCAAATGTGCATGATCCTATATGTGAGCACGTTTGTGTGTGAGAGAGCATGTGTACGTGTGTCAGTGAGCCCGTATGTGTGTGTAAGTCAGCCTGTGTGTTAGTGATTGAACCTGTGTGTATGAATGAGCCTGTGTGTGTGAGTGAGCCTCTATGTGTCTGTGAGAGCTGTATGTGTGTGAGTAAGCCTGTGTGTGTGAGTGAGCCTGTGTGTGTTAGTGAGTCTGTGTATGTGAGCGAACATGTATATGTGTGTAGTGAACCTGTGTATGTGTGTGTGAGCCTGTGTATGTGTGTGAGTGAGCCTGTGTGTGAGTGAGTGAGCCTGTGAGTGAGTGAGCTTGCTTATGTCTTTCAGCCTATATGTGTTTGTGTGTGAGTAAGCCTGTGTGTGTGAGTGAGCCTGTGTATGTCGGTGAGTGAGCCTGTGTGTGAGTGAGTGAGTCTGTGTATGTGAGTGAACCTGTATATGTGTGTGCGTGAACCTGTGTATGTGTGTGAGTGAGCCTGTATGTTAGTGAGTGAGTCAGCGTGTGTGTGAGTGTGCCTCTATGTGTCTGTGAGAGCCTGTATGTGTGTGTGTGAGCCTATGTGTGTGCGTTAGCCTGCGTATGTGTGTGAGTGGGTAAGCCTGTGTGTGAGTGAGCCTCTAGGTGTCTGTGAGAGCCTGTATGTGTGTGAGTGAGCCTGTGTGTGAGTGAGCGAGCCTGTGTGTGAGTGAGTTTGCTTGTATGTGTGTGAGTGAGCCCCTTTGTGTGTGAATGAACCTGTGCATGTGCACGTGTGTGTGTGTGTGTGTGTGTGTGTGTGTGAGTGTGCACGCACGTGTGTGTGAGCTTGTATGTCTGTGAGAGAGCCTTTATGTGTGTGTGTGAGCTTGTGTGTGAGCCTGTGTATGTGTGAGAAAGCCTGTGTATGTGTGAGTGAGCCTGTGTGTCAGTGAGCCTGTGGGTGTGTATGAATGAGCCTGTGTGCCTGAGAGAGCCTGTATGTGTGAGAGAGCCTGTGTGTGTGAGTCAGCCTGTGTGTGTCAGTGAGCCTGTGTGTGTGTTAGTGAGCCTGTGTGTGTGTGTGTGAGCCTGTATGTGTCTGTGAGAGTCTGTATATGTGTAAGTGAGCCTGTGTGTGAGTGAATAAGCATGTGTGTGTGAGTGAGCCTGTGTGTTTGTCAGTGAGCCTGTGTGTGTGTGAATAAGCCTGTGTGTGTGAGTGAGCCTGTGTGTGTGTCAGTGAGCCTGTGTGTGTGTGAATGAGTCTGTGTGTAAGTGAGCCTCTATGTGTCTGAGAGTGCCTGTATATGTGTGAGTGAGCCTGTGTGTGTGTGTGATCCTGTGTGTGTGTGAAAGAGCCTATGTGTGTGTCAGTGAGCCTGTATATGTATGTGAGTGAACCTGTGTATCTGTGTGAGTGAGCCTGTGTGTGAGTGAATGAGCCTGTGTGTGAGTGAGTGAGCTTGCGTATGTCTGTGAGCCTATATGTGTTTGTGTGTGTCTGAGCCTGTGTGTGAGCCCCTGTGTGTGTGAGAGAGCCTGTGTATGTGTGTAAGTGAGCCTGTGTGTTAGAGAGTGAGCTTGTGTGTGAGTGACTGAGCCTGTGGGTGTGAGAGAGAGCACGTGTACGTGTGTCAGTAAATGTGCATTATACTGTGTGTGAACCCGTGTGTGTGAGAGAGAGCATGTGTACGTGTGTCAGTGAGCCTGTATGTGTGTGTAAGTCAGCCTGTGTGTTAGTGATTGAGCCTGTGTGTATGAATGAGCCTGTGTGTGTGAGTGAGCCTCTATGTGTCTGTGAGAGCTGTATGTGTGTGTGAGCCTGTGTGTGAGTGAGTGAGCTTGCGTATGTCTTTGAGTCTATATGTGTTTGTGTGTGTCTGAGCCTGTGTGTGAGCCCCTGTGTGTGTGGGACAGCCTGTGTATGTGTGTAAGTGAGCCTGTGTGTGTGACAGTGAGCATGTGTTTGTGTATATGTGAGTCTGTGTGTTAATGAGTGAGCTTGTGTGTGTGAATGAGCCTGTGTGCGAGTGGGTGAGCCTGTGCGTGAGTGAATGAGCCTGTATGTGTGTGAGTGAGTCTGTGTGTGTGTTAGTGAGCCTGTGTGTGTGTGTAAGTGAGCCTGTATGTTAGTGAGTGAGCCTCTATGTGTCTGTGAGAGCCTCTATGTGTGTGAGTGAGCCTGTGTGTGTGTGAGTTTGTTTGTATGGGTCTGAGTGAACCTGTGCACGTGTATGTGTGTGTGTGTGTGAGTGTGTGCATGCATGCATGCGTGTGTGAGCTTGTATGTGTGTGAGAGAGCCTTTATGTGTGTGTGTGAGCCTGTGTATGTGTGCGAAAGTCTGTTTATATGTGCAAGTGAGCCTGTGAGTGTGTCAGTGAGCCTGTGTGTGTGAATGAGCCTTGTGTAAGTGAGCCTGTGTGTGAGTGAATAAGCCTGTGTGTGTGAGTGAGCCTGTGTGTGTGTCAGTGAGCCTGTGTGTGTGTGAATGAGCCTGTGTGTGAGCAAGGGAGCCTCTATGTGTCTGAGAGTGCCTGTATCTGTGTGTGTGAGTGAGCCTATGTGTATGTTGTGTGTGTGTGTGAGTGTGAGTGTGCCTCTATGTATCTGTGAGAGCCTGTATGTGTGTGTGAGTGAGTGAGCCTGTGTGTGAGTGAGTTTGATTGTATGGGTGTGAGTGAATCTGTGCACGTGTGTGTGTGTGTGTGTGTGTGTGTGTGTGTGTGTATGCATGTGTGTGAGTGTGTGCGCGCATGTATGTCTGAGCTTGTATGTGTGTGAGAGAGCCTTTATGTGTGTGTGTGTGAGCCTGTGTATGTGTGAGCCTGTGTACATCTGTGAGTGAGCATGTGTGAGAGTGAGTGAGTCTGTGTGTGTGTGTTGCGTGAGCCTGTGTGTGTTTGTGTGTGAGCGTGAGCCTGTGAATATGTGAGGAAGTCTATGTATATGTGCGACTGAGCCTGTGAGTATGTCTGTGAGCCTGTGTGTGAATGAGCCTGTGTGTAAGTGAGCCTATGTGAGTGAATAAGCCTGTGTGTGTGAGTGAGCCGGTGTGTGTGTAAGTGAGCCTGTGTGTTAGTGATTGAGCCAGTGTGTATGAATGACCCTGTGTGTGTGAGTGTGCCTCTATGTGTCTGTGAGAGCTGTATGTGTGTGAGTAAGCCTGTGTGTGTGAGTGAGCCTGTGTATGTCTGTGAGTGAGCCTGTGTATGTGTGTGAGTGAGTCTGTGTATGTGAGTGAACCTGTATATGTGTGTGAGTGAACCTGTGTATGTGTGTGTGAGCCTGTGTGTGAGTGAGTGAGCCTGTGTGTGAGTGAGCTTGTGTATGTCTGTGAGCCTACATGTGTTTGTGTGTGTCTGAGCCTGTGTATGTGTAAGTGAGCCTGTGTGTGTGACAGTGAGCATGTGTTTGCGTGTAAGTGAGTCTGTGTGTTAGTGATTGAGCCTGTGTGTATGAATGAGCCTGTGTGTGTGTGAGCCTCTATGCATCCGTGAGAGCAGTATGTGTGTGAGTAAGCCTGTGTGTGTGAGTGAGCCTTTGTATGTCTGTGAGTGAGCCTGTGTGTGTGAGTGAGTCTGTGTGTGTGTGAGCATGTGTATGTCTGTGAGTGAGCTTGTGTGTGTGAGTGAGTGAGCCTACGTATGTGTGTGAGCCTATATATTTTTGTGCGTGTGTCTGAGCCTGTGTGTGAGCCCCTGTGTGTGTAGGTGAGCCTGTGTGTGTGACAGTAAGCATGTGTTTGTGTGTGAGTCTGTGTGTGAGTGAGTGAGCCTGTGTGTGAGTGAGTTTGCTTGTATGTGTGTGAGTAAGCATCTGTTTGTGTGAGTGAACCTGTGCGTGTGCGCATGAGTGTGTGTGTGTGTGTGTGTGTGAGTCTGTGTATGTGTGAGAGTGAGCGTGTGTGTGTGTGTAAGTGTGTGTGAGCAGCTGTGTGAGCCTCTGTGTGTGTGAGAGCCTGGGTGTGTGTCAGCGAACCTGTGTGTGTGTGTAAGTGAACCTGTGTGTGACTGAGTGAGCCTGTGCGTGAGTCGGTTTGCTTGTATGTGTGTGAGTGAGCCTCTGTGTGTGTGAGTGAATCTGTATGTGTGCACATATGTGTGCATGTGTGTGTGTGTGTGTGTGCGCATGTGTGTGTGAGCTTGTATGTGTGTGAGAGAGCCTTTATGTGTTTGTGTGTGAGCCCTTGTATCTGTGAGAATGCCTGTGTATGTGTGTGAGTGAGCCTGTGTGTCTCAGTGAACCTGTGTGTGTGAATGAGCCTGTGTGTAAGTACGCCTGTGTATGAGTGAATAAGCCTGTGTGTGTGAGTAAGCCTGTATGCCTGTGAATGAGCCTCTATGTGTCTGTGAGTGCCTGTATGTGTATGAGTGAGCCTGTGTGTGTGTGATAGTGAGCCTGTGTGTGTGTGTAAGTGAGCCTGCATGTTAGCGAGTGAGCCTGTATGTGTGTGTGTGCCTGTGTGTATCGGTGAGAGCCTGTATGTGTGTGAGTGAGCCTGTGTGTGAGGGCGTTTGATTGTATGGGTGTCAGTGAACCTGTGCACGTGTGTGAGTGAGCCTCTGTGTGTGTGATTGAACCTGTGTGTGCACACATGAGTGTGTGTGTGTGAGCCTGAGTGCGCACATGTGTGTGAGCTTGTTTCTGTGTGAGAGAGCCTTTATGTGCGTGTGTGTGTTTGTGTGTGAGCCTGTCTGTGTATGTGTGAGAAAGCCTGCGTATGTGTGTGTGTGAGTGAGCCTGTGTGCGTCAGTGAGTCTGTGTGTGTGAATAAGCCTGTGCGTGAGTGGGTGAGCCTATGTGTGAGCCCCTGTGTGTGAATAAGCCTGTGTGTGAGTGGGTGAGCCTATGTGTGAGCCCCTGTGTGTGAGTAAGCCTGTGTGTGAGTGAGTGAGCCTGTGTGGGAGTGAGTTTGCTTGTATGTGAGTGAGTGAGCCTCTGTGTGTGTGAGTGAACCTGTGCATGTGCATGTGTGTGTGCGCGTGCACATGTCTGAGCTTGTATGTGTGTGAGAGAGCCTTTATGTGTTTGTGTGTGAGCCTGTGTATGTGTGAGAAAGCCTCTGTATGTGTCTGAGTGAGCATGTGTGTGTCAGTGAGCCTGTGTGAGTGAATAACCCTGTGTATGAGTGAGCCTATGTGTAAGTGAGCCTGTGTGAGTGAATAAGCCTGTGTGTGAGTGAGCCTGTGTGCATGTCAGTGAGCCTGTGTTTGAGTAAGTGAGCCTCTGTGTGAGTGAGTGAACCTGTGCATGTGTACGTGTGTACGTGTGTGTGTGTGTGTCTGTGTGTGTGTGTGTGTGTGCACGCACATGTGTGTGAGCTTGTATGTGTGTGAGAGAGCCTTTATGTGTGTATGTGTGAGCCTGTGTGTGTGTGAGAAAGCCTGTGTGTGTGTGTGTGAATGAGCCTGTGTGTGAGTAAGTGAGTCTGTGTTTGAGTGATTAAGCCTGAGTGTGTGAATGAGCCTGTGTGTGTTTGTGTCAGTGAGCCTGTGTGTGTGAATGATCAGTGTGTGAGTAAGTGAGATGGTGTTTGAGTGAATAATCCTGTGTGTTTGAGTGAGCCTGTATGCCTGTGAGTGAGCCTCTGTGTGTCTGTGAGTGCCTGTATGTGTGTGAGTTTGCTTGCATGTGTGTGCGTGAGCCTCTGTGTGAGTGAAACTGTGCATGTGCACTTGTGTGTGTGTGCACGCCCGCATGTGTTTGTGAGCTTGTATGCATGTGAGAGAGCCTTTATGTGTGTATGTGTGAGACTGTGTGTAAGCCTGTGTATGTGTGAGAAAGCCTGCGTATGTGTGTGACTGAGCCTGTGTGTGTGTGAGTGAGCCTTTGTGTGTGAGTGAGCCTGTGTGTGTGTGTAAGTGAGCTTGTGTGTTAGTGAGTGAGCCTATACGTGTGTGAGTGTGCCTCTATGTGTCTGTGAGAGTCTCTTTTTGTGTGAGTAAGCCTGTGTGCGAGTGAGTGAGCCTGTGTGAGTGAGTGAGCCTGTGAATGTTTCTGTGTGTGTGTGTGTGTGAACCTGTGTGTGAGCCCCTGCGTTTGTGACTGAGCCTGTGAATGTGTGTAAGTGAGCCTGTGTGTGTCAGTGAGCATGTGTTTGTATGTAAGTGAGCCTATGTGTTAGTGAGTGAGCCTGTGTGAGTGAATAAGCTTGTATGTGTGAGTGAGCCCTCTATGCTTGTGTGAGAGAGACTGTGTGAGTGAGTGAGCCTGTGTGTGAGTGAGTTCACCTGTATGTGTGTGAGTGAGCCTCTGTGTGAGTGAACCTGTGCACGTGTGTGTGCGCGCGTGCGCAAGCGCACGTGTGTGTGAGCTTGTATGTGTGTGAGAGAGCCTTTGTGTGTGTTTGTGAGCCTGTGTATGTATGAGAAAGCCTGTGTATGTGTGTGACTGAGCCTGTGTGTGTGTGACTGAGCCTTTGTGTGTGAGTGAGCCTGTGTGTGCATTTGTGAGCTGGTGCATGAGCCTCGTTATGTGTGAAAGAGGCTGTGTCTGTCAGTGAGCCAGTGTGTGGGTCAGTGAGCCTGTGTGTGTGTGTGTGTGTAAGTGAGCCTGTGTGTGTGTTTGTGAGCCTGTGTATGTGTGAGAAAGCCTGTGTATGTGTGTGACTGAGCCTGTGTGTGTGTGACTGAGCCTTTGTGTGTGAGTGAGCCTGTGTGTGCATTTGTGAGCTGGTGCATGAGCCTCGTTATGTGTGAGAGAGGCTGTGTCTGTCAGTGAGCCAGTGTGTGGGTCAGTGGGCCTGTGTGTGTGTGTGTGTGTAAGTGAGCCTGTGTGTGTGTGTGTGTGTGTGTGTGTGTGTGTGTCAGTGAGCCTGTGTGCATGAATGAGCCTGTGTGTGAGTAAGTGAGACTGTGTTTGAGTGAATAATCCTGTGTGTTTGAGTGAGCCAGTATGCCTGTGAGTGAGCCTGTGTCTGTGAGTTTGCTTGTATGTGTGTGTGTGAGCCTCTGTGTGAGTGAACCTGTGCACGTGCATGTGTGTGTGTGTGTGTGTGTGTGTGTGTGTGCGCGCACGCATGTGTTTGTGAGCTGGTATGTGTGTGTCGAGAGCCTTTATGTGTGTATGTGTGAGACTGTGTGTAAGCCTGTGTATGTGTGTGACTGAGCCTGTGTGTGTGTGAGTGAGCCTTTGTGTGTGAGTGAGCCTGTGTGTGTGTGTGTGAGCTGGTGCGTGAGCCTCCGAATGTGTGAGAGAGCTTGTGTCTGTGTCAGTGAGCCTGTGCGTGTGTCAGTGAGCCTGTGTGTGTGTGTAAGTGAGCTTGTGTGTTAGTGAGTGAGCCTGTACGTGTGTGAGTGTGCCTCTGTGTCTGTGAGAGTCTCATTTTGTGTGAGTAAGCCTGTGTGCGAGTGAGTGAGTCTGTGTGTGAGTGAGCCTGTGAATGTTTCTGTGTGTGTGTGAACCTGTGTGTGAGCCCCTGCATTTGTGAGTGAGCCTATGTGTGTAAGTGAGCCTGTGTGTGTCAGTGAGCATGTGTTTGTGTGTAAGTGAGCCTATGTGTTAGTGAGTGAGCCTGTGTGAGTGAATAAGCTTGTATGAGTGTGAGTGAGCCCTCTATGCTTGTGTGAGAGACTATATTTGTGTGAGTGAGACTGTGTGTGAGTGAGTGAGCCTGTGTGTGAGTGAGTTCGCCTGTGTGTGAGTGAGTTCGCCTGTGTGTGTGAACCTGTGCACGTGTGTGTGTGTGCGCGTGCAAGCGCATGTGTGTGTGAGCTTGTATGTGTGTGAGAGAGCCTTTATGTGTGTGTGTGTGTGTGTGAGCCTGTGTATGTGTGAGAAAGCCTGTGTATGTGTGTGACTGAGCCTGTGTGTGTGTGAGTGAGCCTTTGTGTGTGATTGAGCCTGTGTGTGCATTTGTGAGCTGCTGCATGAGCCTCTGTATGTGTGAGAGAGGCTGTGTCTGTCAGTGAGCCTGTGTGTGTGTCAGTGAGCCTGTGTGTGTGTGTAAGTGAGCCTGTGTGTATGTGTGTGTTTCTATGTGTCTGTGAGAGCCTGTATGTGTGTGAGTAAGCCTGTGCATGTGTGAGTGAGCCTGTGTGTGTGTGAGTGAACCTGTGCATGTGCATGTGTGTGCGCGTGCGCATGTGTGTGTAGGCTTGTATGTGTGTGAGAGAGCCTTTATGTGTTTGTGTGTGGGCCTGTGTATGTGTGAGAAAGCCTCTGTATGTGTGTGAGTGAGCTTGTGTGTGTCAGTGAGCCTGTGTGAGTGAATAAGCCTGTGTGTGAGTGAGCCTGTGTGAAAGTGAGCCTGTGTGTGAGTGAATAAGCCTGTGTGTGAGTGAGCCTGTGTGCATGTCAGTGAGCCTGTGTTTGAGTAAGTGAGCCTGTGTTTGAGTAAGTGAGCCTGTGTGTGAGTGAATTAAACTGTGTGTGTGAGTGAGCCTGTATGCCTGTGAGTGAGGCTTTATGTGTCTGTGAGTACCGGTTTGTGTGTGAGTGAGCCTATGTGTATGTGTGTGAACCAGTGTGTGAGCCTTTGTGTGTGTGAGAGAGCCTGCGTGTGTGTGAGAGAGCCTGCGTGTGTGTCAGTGAGCCTGTGTGTGTCAGTGAGCCTGTGTGTGTGTCAGTGAGCCTGTGTGTTACTGAATGAGCCTGTATGTGTGTGAATGTGCCACTATGTGTCTGCGAGAGCCTGTATGTGTATGAGTAAGCCTGTGTGTAAGTGAGTGAGCCGGTGTGTGAGTGAGTTTGCTTGTATATGTGTGAGTGAGCCTGTGCGTGTGCGCACATGTGAGTGTGTGTGTGTGGGTGCGCGAACGTGTGTGTGAGCTTGTATGTGTGGAGCGAGCCTTTACGTGTGTGTGTGCATGTGTGTGTGAGCCTGTGTGAGCCTGTGTATGTGTGAGAAAGCCTGCGTATGTGTGTGTGAATGAGCCTGTGTGTGTCAGTGAGTCTATGTGTGTGAATGATCCTGTGTGTAAGTGAGACTGTGTTTGAGTGAGCCTGTATGCCTGTGAGTGAGCCTCTATGTGTCTGTGAGTGCCTGTATGTGTGTGCGTGAGCCTGTGTGTGTCTGAGTGAGAGCCCATGTGTGAGCCTGTGTGTGTGAGAGAGCCTGTATGTGTGCCAGTGAGCCTGTGTGTGTATCAGTGAGCCTGTATGTGTAAGTGAGCCTGTGTGTTAGTGAGTGAGCTTGTATGTGTGTGAATGTGCCTCTATGTGTCTGTGAGAGCCTGTATGTGTGTGAGTAAGTCTGTGTGTGAGTATGTGTGCGAGTGTGTGTGAGTTTATATGTGTGTGAGATAGCCTGTGTGTCTGTCAGTGAGCTTGTGTGTTAGTGAGTGAGTCTTATGTGTGTGAGTGTGCCTCTATGTGTCTGTGAGAGCTTGTATGGGTGTGAGTGAGCCTGTGTGTGTGAGTTAGCCTGTGTATGTGTGTGAGTGAGTCTGTGTTATAGTGGGTAAGCCTGTGTGTGTGTGAGTGAGCCTGTGTGTGTTTGTGCGTGTGCATGATACTGTGTGTGAGCCCGTGTGTGTGTGAGAGAGAGAATGTGTATGTGTGTAAGTGAGCCGGTGTGTGTGTCAGTGAGCCTGTATGTGTGTGTAAGTGAGCCTGTGTGTTAGTGTTTGAGCCTGTGTGTATAAATGAGCCTGTGTGTGTGAGTGAGCCTCTATGTGTCCATGAGAGCTTTGTGTGTGAGTAAGCCTGTGTGTGGGAGTGAGCCTGTGTATGTCTCTGAGTGAGCCTGTGTGTGAGTGAATGAGTCTGTGTGTGAGAGTGAACCTGTGTATGTATGTGAGTGAGCCTGCGTGTGAGTGAGCCTGCATATGTGTGTGAGCCTATATGTGTTTATGTGTGTGTCTGATCCTGTGTGTGAGCCCGTGTGTGTGAAAGAGCCTGTGTATGTGTGTAAGTGAGCCTGTGTGTGTGACAGTGAGCATGTGTTTGTGTGTAGGTGAGTCTGTGGGTTAGTGAGTGAGCTTGTGTGTGTGTGAATGAGCCTGTGTGCAAGTGGGTGAGCCTGCGTATGAATGAATGAGCCTGTATGTGTGTGAGTGAGCCTATTTGTGTGAGAGAGCCTGTGTGTGTGTCAGTGAGCCTGTGTGTGTGTTAGTAAGCCTGTGTGTTTGTGTAAGTTAGCCTGTGTGTTAGTGAGTGAGCCTGTATGTGTGTGAGTGAGCCTGTGTATGAGTGAGTTTGATTGTATGGGTGTGAGTGAACCTGTGCACTTGTGTGTGTGAGCATGTGTGCGTGAGTGTGTGCGCGCATGTGTGTGTGAGCTTGTATGTGCGTGAGAGAGCCTTTCTGTGTGTGTGTGTGTGTGTGTGCGTGTGTGTGTGTGAGAGAGAGCCTGTGTATGTGTGAGAAAGTCTGTGTATATGTGCGAGTGAGCCTGTGAGTATGTCTGTGAGCTTGTGTGCGTGAATGAGACTGTGTGTAAATGAATAAACCTGTATGTGTGAGGGAGCCTATGTGTGTGTGTGTGTGTGTGTATGTGTGTGTGTGTGTGTGCGCGTGTGTAGCCGGTGTGTGAGCCTGTGTGTGTGTGACAGAGCCTGTGTGTGTGTTAGTGAGCCGTATGTTAGCGAGTGAGCCTGTATGTGTGTGAGTGAGCCTGTGTGCGTGAGCTAGCCTGTGTGTGTGCGCGAGTCTGTGTATCTGAGTGAACCTGTATATGTGTGTGAGTGAACCTGTGTATGTGTGTGAGTGAGCCTATGTGTGAGTGAGTGTGCTTGCGTATGTCTGTGAGCCTATATGTGTTTGTGTGTGACTGAGCCTGTGTGTGAGCCCCGATGTGTGAGAAAGAGCCTGTGTATGTGTGTAAGTGAGCCTGTGTGTGTGACAGTGAGCATGTGTTTGTGTGTAAGTGAGCTTGTGTGTGTGAATGAGCCTGTGTGCGAGTGGGTGAGCCTATGCGTGAGTGAATGAGCCTGTATGTGTGTGAGTGTGCCTGTGTGTGTGTGTGTGTGTGTGTGTGTGTGTGTGTGTGTGTTAGTGAGCCTGTGTGTTAGTGAGTGAGCCTGTTACGTGTGTGAGTGACCCTGTGTGTGAGTGAGTGAGCCTGTGTGTGTGTGTGAGTTTGCTTGTATGGGTCCGGGTGAACCTGTGCACGTGTATATGTGTGTGTGTGTGTGTGTGTGTGTGTGTGTGTGTGCGTGCGTGTGTGTGTGTGTGTGTGCACGCGTGTTTGTGTGAGCTTGTATGTGTGTGAGAGAGCCTTTATGTGTGCGTGAGTGTGTGTGTGTGTGTGAGTCTGTGTATGTGTGAGAAAGTCTGTGTATGTGCAAGTGAGCCTGTGAGTGTGTCTGTGAGCCTGTGTGTGTGAATGAGACTGTGTGTAAATGAGCCTGTGTGTGAGTGAAAAAGCCTTTGTGTGTGAGTGAGCCTATGTGTGTGTGTGTGTAGCCGGTGTGTGAGCCTGTGTGTGTGTGAGAGAACCTGTGTGTGTGTTAGTGAGCCTGTGTGTTAACGAGTAAGCCTGTATGTGTCTGTGAGAGCCTGTATGTGTGTGAGTGAGCCTGTGTGCGTGCGTTAGCCTGTGTATGTGTGTGAGGGAGCCTGTGTGAGAGTGAGTGAGCCTGTGTGTGAGTGAGCCTGTGTGTTTGTGTGTTTGCATGATGCTGTGTGTGAGCCATGTGTATGTGAGAGAGAGCATGTGTATGTGTGTAAGTGAGCCTGTGTGTGTGTGAGTGAGCCAGTGTATGTGTGAGCCTGTGTATGTCTGTGATTGAGCCTGTGTGTGAGTGAGTCTGTGTGTGTGTGAGTGTATGTGCGTGAGCTTGTGTGTGTTTGTGTGTGTGCGTGAGCCTGTGTGTGTTTGTGTGTGTGTGTGAGCCACTGTGTGTGTGAGAGAGCCTGTGTGTGAGTGAATAAGCCTCTGTGTGTGTGAGCCTCTATGCGTCTGTGAGAGCTGTACGTGTGTGAGTAAGCCTGTGTGTGTGAGTGAGCCTGTGTATGTCTGTAAGTGAGCCTGTGTGTGAGTGAGTGAGTCTGTGTATGTGAGTGAACCTGTATATGAGTGAGTGAACATGTGTATGTGTGTGAGTGAGCCTGTGTGTGTGTGAGCTTGCATATGTGTGTGAGCCTATATGCGTTTGTGTGTGTCTGAGTCTGTATGTGAGCCCGTGTCTGTGAGAGAGCCTGTGTATGTGTGTAAGTGAGCCTGTGTGTGTGACAGTGAGCATGTGTTTGTGTGTGAGTCTGTGTGTTAGTGAGTGAGCTTGTGTGTGAGTGATTGAGCCTGTGTGTGTTTGTAAATGTGCATGATCCTGTGTGTGAACCCGTGTGTGTGTGAGAGAGAGCATGTGTATGTATGTCAGTGAGCCTGTATGTGTGTGTAAGTGATCCTGTGTGTTAGTGATTGAGCCAGTGTGTATGAATGAGCCTGTGTGTGTGAGTGTGCCTCTATGTGTCTGTGAGAGCTGTATGTGTGTGAGTAAGCCTGAGTGTGTGAGTGAGCCTGTGTGTGTGAGTGAGTCTGAGTATGTGAGTGAACCTGTATATGTGTGTGAGTGAACTTGTGTATGTGTGTGTGTGTGAGCCTGTGTGTGAGTGAGTGAGCCTGTGAGTGAGTGAGTGAGCTTGCATATGTCTGTGAGCCTATATGTGTTTGTGTGTGTCTGAGCCTGTGTGTGAGCCCCTGTGTGTGAGAGAGAGCCTGTGTATGTGTGTAAGTGAGCGTGTGTGTGACAGTGAACATGTGTTTGTGTATAAGTGAGTCTGTGTGTTAGTGAGTGAGCTTGTGTGTGTGAATGAGCCTGTGTGTGAGTGGGTGAGCCTGTGCGTGAGTGAATGAGCCTGTATGTGTGTGAGTGAGCCTGTGTGTGTAAGAGAGCCTGTGTGTGTGTCAGTGTGCCTGTGTGTGTGTGTGTGTGTGTGTTAGTGAGCCTGTGTGTGTGTATGTGTTAGTGAACCTGTGTGTTAGTGAGTGAGCCTCTATGTGTCTGTGAGTTTGCTTGCATGGGTCTGAGTGAACCTGTGCACGTGTATATGTGTGTGTGTGTGTGTGTGTGTGTGTGTGCGCGCGCATGTGTGTGCGAGCTTGTATGTGTGTGAGAGAGCCTTTATGTGTGTGTGTGTGAGCCTGTGTATGTGTGAGAAAGTCTGTTTATATGTGTGAGTGAGCCTGTGGGTGTGTCAGTGAGCCTGTGGGTGTGTCAGTGAGCCTGTGTGTAAGTGAGCCTGTGTGTGAGTGAATAAGCCTGTGTGTGTGAGTGAGCCTGTGTGTGTGTCAGTGAGCCTGTGTGTGTGAATGAGCCTGTGTGGGAGTGAGTTTGCTTGTATGTGTGTGAGTGAGCCTCTGTGTGTGTGAGTGAACCTGTGCATGTACATGTGCATGTGTGTGTGCGTGTGCGCACGTGTGTAAGCTTGTATGTGTGTGAGAGAGCCTTTATGTGTTTGTGTGTGAGCCTGTATATGTGTGAGAAAGCCTCTGTATGTGTCTGAGTGATCTTGTGTGTGTGTCAGTGAGCCTGTGTGAGTGAATAAGCCTGTGAGTGAGCCTGTGTGTGAGTGAGCCTGTGTGTGAGTGAACCTGTATGCCTGTGAGTGAGGCTCTATGTGTCTGTGAGTACCTGTTTGTGTGTGAGTGAGCCTGTGTGCATGAGTGAGCCTATGTGTATGTGTGTGAGCCAGTGTGTGAGCCTGTGTGTGTGTGAGAGAGGCTGCGTGTGTGTCAGTGAGCCTGTGTGTGTATCAGTGAGCCTGTGTGTGTATCAGTGAGCCTGTGTTGTAAGTGAGCCTATGTGTTACTGAGTGAGCCTGTATGTGTGTGAATGTGCCTCTATGTGTCTGTGAGAACCTGTATGTGTGTGAGTGAGCCTGTGTGTAAGTGAGTGAGCCTGTGTGTGAGTGAGTTTGCTTGTATATGTGTGAGTGAGCCTCTGTGTGTGTGAGTGAACCTGTGCGTGTGCGCACATGAGTGTGTGTGTGTGTGTGCGCACGTGTATGTGAGCTTGTATGTGTGGAGTGAGCCTTTATGTGCGTGTGTGTGTGAGCCTGTGTATGTGTGAGAAAGCCTGCGATGGGTGAGAGAGTGAGTGTTGGTGAGAGTGAGAGTCAGTGAGTCTGAGGGAGAGTGTGGGTGTGTGAGGCTGTGTGGGTGGGTGAGTGTGTGCGAGTGTGAGTGACTGTGGGTGAGAGGGTGAATGTGGTGAGAGTCTGTGTGTGGGTAAGAATGCAAGTGATTCTGAGTGAGAGTGTGAATAAGTGAGATTATGTGGGTGAGAGTGTGAGTCTATGTGGCTGAGTGAGTGTGTGCGAGTGTGAGTGTGAATGTGGGTGAGAAAGTGATTGTGGGTAGGTGTGTGTGACTGAGTGAGTGAGTATGGGTGAGAGTGCGTGTGAGTCTCAGTGAGAGTACGAGTAAGTGAGTCTGGGTGGGAGTGCGAGTGACTGAGTTAGTGTGGATAAGTGAGTGTGGGTGAGAGTGTGAGTGAATGTGGGTGAAGAGTGTGAGTGAGTGAGTGTTGGTGAGAGTGTGAGTGAGTGTGGTTGAGTGAGAGTCTGTGTGTCTGAGTGGGTGAGGATGAGTGAGAGTGAGGGTGGGTGAGATTGTGGGTGAGATTGTGCGTGGGTGAGAGAGTGGGTGGGTGAGTGAGAGTGTGGGTGAGAATGCAGTTAAATGATTGAGTGTGCGTGAGCCTCGGTGAGTGAGAGTGCGGGTGAGTGAGTGGGTGTGGGTGAACCTGGGTGAGTGAGTGTGCAGGTGAGTGACTGAGTGTGGGTGAGCCTGGCTGAGTGAGTATGCATGAGCATGTGAGTGTGAATGAGTCAGTGAGATTGAGTGAGAGTGCGATTGAGTGAGTTTGTGTGGATGAGTGAGTGTGGGTGAGAGTGTGAGTGAGTGAGCGTGGGTGGAAGTGTGGGTGAATGAGTGTGGGTGAGAGTGTGCAGGAGAGGGTGTGGGTAAGAGTGCGGGTGAGTAAGTGTGGGTGAGAGTTTGAGTCAGTGAGTGAGTCAGAATGCGAGTGAGTAAGTCTGTGTGGATGAGTGAATGTGGGTGAGAGTATGGTTGAGAGTGTGGGCGAGTGGGTATGAGTGAGAGTTTGAATGAATGAGTGTGGGCGAGAGTGTGAGTGAGTGAGTGTGGGTGGAAGTGTGAGTGAGTGTGGGTGAGAGCATGTGGGAGGGTTTGGGGGAGAGCATGTGTGAGAGAGGTTGAGTGACTGAGTGTGGGTGAGAGTGTGAGTGAGTGAGTGTGGGTGAGAGTGTGACTCATGAGTGAGTCAGAATGCGAGTGAGTAAGTCTGTGTGGATGAGTGAATGTGGGTGAGAGTATGGGTGAGAGTGTGAGTATGGGTGAGAGTGTGGGCGAGCAGCTGTGGGTGAAAGTTTGAATGAGTGAGTGTGGGCGAGAGTGTGGGGGAGAGTGTGTGGGTGAGAGTGAGGTTGAGTGAGTCTGAGTGAGTGTGTGGGTGAGTGAGTGAGTCAGTGAGTCTGAGTGAGAATGTGGGTGTGTGAGTCTATGTGGCTGAGTGAGTGTGTGCGAGTGTGAGTATGAATGTGGGTGAGAAAGTGATTGTGGGTGAGTGTGTGTGACTGAGTGAGTCAGTATGGGTGAGAGTGCGAGTGAGTCTCAGTGAGAGTACAAGTAAGTGAGTCTGGGTGGGAGTGCAAGTGACTGAGTTAGTGTGGATAAGTGAGGGTGGGTGAGAGTGTGAGTGAATGTGGGTGAAGAGTGTGAGTGAGTGAGTGTTGGTGAGAGTGTGAGTGAGTATGGTTGAGTGAGAGTCTGTGTGTCTGAGTGAGGATGAGTGAGAGTGAAGGTGGGTGAGATTGTGCGTGGGTGAGAGTGTGGGTGGGTGAGTGAGAGTGTGGGTGAGAATGCAGTTAAATGATTGAGTGTGAGTGAGCCTCGTTGAGTGAGAGTGCGGGTGAGTGAGTGGGTGTGGGTGAGCCTGGGTGAGTGAATGCGTGTGAGCATGTGAGTGTGAATGAGTCAGTGAGACTGTGTGAGAGTGCGATTGAGTGAGTTTGTGTGGATGACTGAGTGTGGGTGAGAGTGTGATTGAGTGAGTGTGGGTGAGAGTATGGGTGAGAGAGTGGGCGAGTGGGTATGGGTGAGAGTTTGAATGAGTGAGTGTGGGCGAGAGTGTGGGGGACAGAGCATGGGTGAGTGAGTCTGAGTGAGTGTGTGGGTGAGTGAGTGAGTATGGTGAGTGTGGTTGATAGTGAATGAGTGAATGTGGGTGAGTGAGTCTGAGTGAGAGTGCGAGTGAGTCTGTGTGGGTGAGAGTGTGAGTCAGTGAGTGAGTCAGAATGCGAGCGAGTAAGTCTGTGTGGATGAGTGAATGTGGGTGAGAGTATGGGTGAGAGTGTGGGCGAGTGGGTATGGGTGAGAGTTTGAATGAATGAGTGCGGGCAAGAGTGTGAGTGAGTGAGTGTGGGTGGAAGTGTGAGTGAGTGAGTGTGGGTGAGAGTATGGGGGGGTTGGGGGAGAGAATGTGCAAGAGAGTTTGAGTGATTGAGTGTGGGTGAGTGAGTGAGTGAGTGTGGGTGAGAGTGTGCAGGAGTGTGGGTGAGATTGCGGGTGAGTTAGTGTGGGTGAGAGTGTGAGTCAGTGAATGAGTCAGAATGCGAGTGAGTAAGTCTGTGTGGATGAGTGAATGTGGGTGAGAGTATGGGTGAGAGTGTGGGCGAGTGGCTATGGGTGAAAGTTTGAATGAGTGTGGGCAAGAGTGTGGGGGAGAGAGCGTGGGTGAGAGTGAGGGTGAATGAGTCTGAGTGAGAGTGCGAGTGAGTCTATGTGGATGAGAGTGAGAGTGCGGGTGGGTAAGAATGTGGGTGTGTCAGTGAGTGTGGGTGAGCCTGTGTATATGTGTGTGAGTGTGTGTGTGAGCCTGTCTGTGTGAGAGCCTGTGTGTGTGTGAGAGCCTGTGTGTGTGTGAGAGCCTGTGTGTGTGTGAGAGCCTGTGTGTGAGTGAGAGCCTGTGTGTGAGTGAGAGCCTGTGTGTGAGTGAGAGCCTGTGTGTGAGTGAGAGCCTGTGTGAAGGTGAGAGCCTGTGTGTGAGTGAGAGCCTGTGTGTGAGTGAGAGCCTGTGTGTGAATGACAGCCTGTGTGTGAATGACAGCCTGTGTGTGAGTGAGCCTATATGTGAGTTCTGTATGTGAGTGAGAGCCTATATGTGTGTGAGTGGGCCTGTGTGTGTGAGTGTGAGTGAGCCTGTGTGTGTGAGCGAGTGAGCCTGTATGTGCATGCGTGCATGTGTGTGTGAGAGCGCCTATATGTGTGTGATTGGACCTGTGCGTGTGATTGTGTGTGTGTGTGTGTGTGTGTGTGTGTGTGTGTGAGAGGGAGTGAGTACAGGTAAATGAGAGGTTGTGTGTGTGAGTGTGTGTGGCTAAGAGTGAGTGAGTGTGGGTGTGAGTGTGGGGAAGAATTTGAGTGAGTGAGTGTGGCTGAGAGTGTGGGCGAGAGAGTGTGGGTGAGAGTATGGGTGAGAAAGTGGGTGAGTGGGTATGGGTGAGAGTTTGAATGAGTGAGTGTGGGCGAGAGTGTGGTGGAGAGAGCGTGGGTGAGTGAGAGTTAGTGAGTGTGTGGGTGAGTGAGTGAGTGTGGTGAGTGTGGTTGATAGTGAATGAGTGAATATGGGTGAGTGAGTCTGAGTGAGAGTGCGAGTGAGTCTGTGTGGGTGAGAGTGATAGTGCAGGTGGGTGAGAGTGAGAGTGCGGGTGAGAATGCAGTTAAATGATTGAGTGTGGGTGAGTGTCGGTGAGTGAGAGTGCGGGTGAGTGAGTGGGTGTGGGTAAACCTGGGTAAGTGAGTGTGCAGGTGAGTGACTGAGTGTGGGTGAGCCTGGGTGAATGAGTGTGCATGAGCATGTGAGTGTGAATGAGTCAGTGAGTCTGAGTGAGAGTGCGAGTGTATGAGTTTGTGTGGATGAGTGAGTGTGGGTGAGAGTGTGAGTGAGTGAGTGTGGGTGGAAGTGAGTGAGTGTGGGTGAGAGTATGGGGGGGGCTTTGGAGGAGAGAATGTGCGAGAGAGTCTGACTGAGAGTGCGACTGAGCCGTGTGGATCAGAGTGCGAGTAAGAGCATGGGTGGGGCAGTGTGTGGGTGGGTGAGTGAAAGTGTAGGTGAGTGAGAGTGCAGGTGAGTATGGGTGAGCCTGTGTGTGTGTGAGCCTGTGTGTGTGAGTGTGAGTGAGCCTTTGTGTGAGTGGGTGAACCTGTGTGTGAGTGAGTGAGCCTGTATGTGCATGTGTGTGTGTGTGTGTGTGCGTGTGTGTGAGTGTGAGAGAGAGAGGGAGAGCCTGTATTTGTGTGAGTGAAGCTGTGTACGTGAGAGAGTCTCTGTGTGTGTAAGTGAGTGAATATGGGCAAATGAGAGTCAGTGTGTGTGAGTGACTGTGGGTAAGAGTGAGTGTGGGTGGAGAGTGTGAGTGAGAGTGTGGAGGAGAGAGTGAGGGTGAGAGTTTGTGTGAGTGAGTGTGGGTGAGATTTTGAGTGAATGAGTGTTGGTGTGAGTGTGGGTGAGAGTGTGAGTCAGTGAGTTAGTGAGAGGGTGAGTGAGTAAGTCTGTGGGTGAGTGTGTGTGAATGTGAGTGTGAGTGAGCGTGGGTGAGAGTGAGAGTCAGTGCGTCTGAGTAAGAGTGCTGGGAGTGAGTCGATGTGGGTGAGTGTGTGCGAGCGTGACTGTGTGAGTGTGAGTGGTGAGTGACTGTGGGGGTGAGTGTGGGTGAGTGAGTGTGTGCGAGTATGGATATGAGAGTGTGAGTGAGTGCGGGTGAGCGCGTGAGTGTAGGTGAGAGAGTGAATGTGGGTGAGTGTGGGTGAGAGTGTGAGTGAGTGTGGGTGAGAGTGAGAGTTAGTGAGTCTGAGTGAGAGTGTGGGTGTGTGAGTCTATGTGGCTGAGTGAGTGTGTACGAGAGTAAGTGTGAATGTGGGTGAGAAAGTGATTGTGGGTGAGTGTGTGTGACTGAGTGAGAGAGTATGGGTGAGAGTGTGAGTGAGTCTCAGTGAGAGTACGAGTAAGTGAGTCTGGGTGGGGAGTGCGAATGACTGAGTTAGTGTGGATAAGTGAGTGTGGGTGAGAGTGTGAGTGAATGTGGATGAAGTGTGTGAGTGAGTTTTGGTGAGAGTTTGAGTGAGTGTGGTTGAGTGAGAGTCTGTGTGTTTGAGTGAGTGAGGATGAGTGATAGTGAGGGTGGGTAAGAGTGCAGTTGAGTGATTGAGTGCGGGTGAGCTTCAGTGAGTGCGAATGCGGATGAGTGAGTGGGTGTGAGTTAGTGTGGTTGACAGTGAATGAGTGAGTGTGGGTGAGTGAGTCTGAGTGAGTGTGCGAGTGAGTCTGTGTGCGTGAGAGTGAGCGTACGGGTGTGTAAGAATGTGGGTGTGTCAGGGAGTGTGGGTGAGCCTGTGTATATGTGTGTGAGTGTTTGTGTGTGAGCCTGTCTGTGTGTGAGCCTGTGTGTGTGTGTGTGCGAGACCCTGTGTGTGAGTGAGCCTATATATGCGTGCGTGTGTGTGTGTGAGGGAGAGCCTATATGTGTGTGAGTGGGTCTGTGTGTGTGTGTGTGAGTGAGCCTGTGTGTGTGAGTGGGTGAACCTGTGTGTGTGAGTGAGTGAACCTGTGTGTGCGTGCATGTGTGTGTGTGTGTGTGTGTGAGAGAGAGAGAGCCTATACGTGTGTGAGTGGCCCAGTGCGCATGAGAGAGTGTGTGTGTGTGTGAGGGAGTGAGTATGGATAAATGAGAGGTTGTGTGGGTGAGTGTGTGTGGCTAAGAGTGAGTGAGTGTGGGTGACAGTGTGGGGAAGAGTTTGAGTGAGTGAGTGTGCGTGATAGTGTGAGTGAATGAGTGCGGGTGAGAGAGTGCGGGTGAGAGAGTGCGGGTGAGAGAGTGCGGGTGAGAGAGTGCGGGTGAGAGAGTGCGGGTGAGAGAGTGCGGGTGAGAGAGTGCGGGTGAGAGAGTGCGGGTGAGAGAGTGCGGGTGAGAGAGTGCGGGTGAGAGTGCGGGTGAGAGTGCGGGTGAGAGTGCGGGTGAGAGTGCGGGTGAGAGAGTGCGGGAGAGAGAGTGCGGGAGAGAGAGTGCGGGAGAGAGAGTGCGGGAGAGAGAGTGCGGGAGAGAGAGTGTGGGTGAGTAAGTGTGGGTGAGAGAGTGAGTCAGTGAGTGAGACTGCGAATGAGTAAGTCTGTGTGGGTGAGTGAGTGTGGGTGAGAGTGTGGGCGAGTGAGTATGGGTGAGCATTTGAATGAGTGAGTGTGGGCGACAGTGTGGAGGAGAGAGCGTGGGTGAGAGTGAGAGTCAGTGAGTCTGAGTGAGAGTGTGGGTGTGTGAGTCTATGTGGCTGAGTGAGTGCGAGTGTAAGTGTGAATGTGGGTGAGAAAATGATTGTGGGTGAGTGTGTGTGACTGAGTGAGAGAGTATGGGTGAGAGTGTGAGTGAGTCTCAGTGAGAGTACGAGTAAGTGAGTCTGGGTGGGGAGTGCGAATGACTGAGTTAGTGTGGATAAGTGAGTGTGGGTGAAAGGGTGAGTGAATGTGGATGAAGTGTATGAGTGAGTTTTGGTGAGAGTTTAAGTGAATGTGGTTGAGTGAGAGTCTGTGTGTTTGAGTGAGTGAGGATGAGTGATAGTGAGGGTGGGTAAGAGTACAGTTGAGTGATTGAGTGTGGGTGAGCTTCAGTGAGTGAGAATGCGGATGAGTGAGTGGGTGTGAGTTAGTGTGGTTGACAGTGAATGAGTGAGTGTGGGTGAGTGAGTCTGAGTGAGTGTGCGAGTGAGTCTGTGTGGGTGAGAGTGAGAGTGCGGGTGGGTAAGAATGTGGGTGTGTCAGGGAGTGTGGGTGAGCCTGTGTATATGTGTGTGAGTGTGTGTGTGTGTGAGCCTGTGTGTGTGTGTGTGTGTGTGTGTGTGTGTGTGTGTGTGTGTGTGTGTGAGAGCCTGTGTGTGAGTGAGCCTATATATGCGTGCGTGTGTGTGTGTGTGTGTGTGAGGGAGAGCCTATATGTGTGTGAGTGGGTCTGTGTGTGTGTATGAGTGAGCCTGTGTGTTTGAGTGGGTGAACCTGTGTGTGAGTGAGTGAACCTGTGTGTGCATGTGTGAGAGAGAGCCTATACGTGTGTGAGTGGCCCTGTGCGTGTGAGAGAGTGTGTGTGTGTGTGTGTGTGTGAGGGAGTGAGTATGGGTAAATGAAAGGTTGTGTGGGTGAGTGTGTGTGGCTAAGAGTGAGTGAGTGTGGGTGACAGTGTGGGGAAGAGTTTGAGTGAGTGAGTGTGCGTGAGAGTGTGGGTGAGAGAGTGCGGGTGAGAGAGTGCGGGTGAGAGAGTGCGGGTGAGAGAGTGCGGGTGAGAGAGTGCGGGTGAGAGAGTGCGGGTGAGAGAGTGCGGGTGAGAGAGTGCGGGTGAGAGAGTGCGGGTGAGTAAGTGTGAGTGAGTGAGAGTGCGAGTGAGTAAGTCTGTGTGGGTGAGTGAGTGTGGGTGAGAGTGTGGGTGAGAGTGTGGGCGAGAGTGTGGGCGAGAGTGTGGGCGAGAGTGTGGGCGAGAGTGTGGGCGAGAGTGTGGGCGAGTGAGTATGGGTGAGCGTTTGAATGAGTGAGTGTGGGCAACAGTGTGGAGGAGAAAGCGTGGATGAGAGTGAGGGTGAGTGAGTCTGAGTGAGTGTGTGAGTGAGTGAGTGTGGATGAGTGTGGTTGATAGTGAATGAGTCAGTGTGGGTGAGTGAGTCTGAGTGAGAGTGCGAATGAGTCTGTGTGGGTGAGAGTGTGAGTGCGGGTGGGTGAGAGTGAGAGTGCGGGTGGGTGAGAATGTGGGTGTACCAGTGAGTGTGGGTGAGCCTGTGTGTGTGTGAGAGCCTGTGTGTGAGTGAGTCTATATTTGTGTGTGTGTGTGTGAGTGAGGGAGAGCTTATATGTGTGTGAGTGAGCCTGTGTGTGTGAATGGGTGAACCTGTGCGAGAGTGAGTGAGCCTGTATGTTCGTGTGTGTGTGCGTGTGTGTGCGTGTGTGTGCGTGTGTGTGAGAGAGAGCCTATATGTGTGCGAGTGGGCCTGTGTGTGTGAGAGTGTGTGTGTGTGTGTGTGTGTGTGTGTGTGTGTGAGAGGGAGTGAGAATGGGTAAATGGAAGGTTGTGTGGGTGAGAGTGTGGGGAAGAGTTTGAGTGAATGTGGGTGAGAGTGTGGGAGAGAGTGTGGGTGAGAGCGCGGGTGAGTAAGTGTGGGTGAGTGTGTGAGTCAGTGAGTGAGTAAAAGTGTGAGTGAGTAAGTCTGTGTGGATGAGTGAGTGTCAGTGAGTGTGAGTGTGAGTGAGTGAGGGTGAGCTAGTGAGTGTGCATGAGCCTGGGTGAGTGAGAGTGTAGGTGCTTAAATGTGAGTGTGTATGTGTGAGAGTGTGTGAACGAGTGCGGCTGAGAGTATGAGTGAGTGCGGTTGGGAGTGTAAGTGAGTGTGGGTGAGAGTGTGGGTGAGAGAGTGGGTGGTTGAGTGAGAGTGTGGGTGAGTGAGAGTGCAGCTGAGTGACAGTGCGAGTGAGTGAGTGAGTGTGGGTGAATGAGTGAGTGTGGGTGAGCCTGGGTGAGTGTTATGAGACAGCCTTATGGTAAAGCTGAGTTATTTAAACATCCCAGAGGGAAACTTTAAACCTATATTTTTAAGTGGTATGTTTGAGATGTAACTCTAAATTCAGGAATCAGACCACCAGTTCTCGAGAGGGTTTACCTTACACTAAATGAAACATTTTACTAATTTACACAAGTTAAATACATATACATGGCTATAAATTACTACTATCATAATTTTTAACAAATTCCTAAATTAATCTCCATTCAGGAAACAGCAATGCATAGATTTTTAAGCAGATGCCTGGCAAAGCATTTTCACCTTACAAATTCAAAATGAGGTTCCTTTCACTTAGGTTCCTGTGGAGTCAGTTGGAGGCTTACAGCTGCTTTGATCTTACATTGCCTCTTCTCTGCACACACGAAAACTGCTGAAATCATACCCAGCACAGATCATTAAATGTGAATTTTCATCGTATCACCAGCCTCTTTGAACTCACCTCTTCTAACAATAAAGCCCCTTTCATACTGCCAATTTTATTTGCAATATAAACATATTGCTTGGTCTCTGCTCGCTAGGTGGCAGATTTTACCCCACTTCTTGAATGCTCTATTAAAAAAATGCAAATAAACTCTACCGCTCTTACATCTCAAAACTAGTACACATCAAAGCACCCAGACTAGCTAGCTTTAATCCAATTAAGACACACCCACAGACTAAACCTCTACTTTAAAAGAAATTTTTTTCCAATAATATTATACACATTAATAGCTTCATGACAGTGAGTGAGAGTGCGGGTGAGTGAGAGAGTATGGATGAGCAAATGAGTGTGGGTAAGCCTGAGTGAGAGAGTGCGGGTGAGTGTGAGATTACGGGTGAGCGTGTGCGGGTGAGCGAGTGAGTGTGGATGAGCTTGGGTGAGAGCACAGGTGAGTGAGCGCGGGTAAGTGTGAGAGTACAGGCGAGTGAGAGAGTGCAGATGAGCAAGTGAGGGTGGGTGAGCAAAGGTAAGTGGGTGAGTGAGCAAGTGAGGATGAGTGAGAGAGCGCGGGTGTGTGACTGTGGGAGGGTGAGCCTGCATGAGTGAGTGAGTTGGGTGAGCCTGGGTGAGTGAGTGGATGAGAGCGAGAACATTGAGATTGGGAGTGAGCCGGACACACACACGCACACACACCTTGCCCTCGTCCTCCTCTTTCCCCAAAAACCTACCCACAAAACAGGGCAGGAGAAGAGGAAAACCTTGGCTGAAAACAGCCCGCTTTCAAACTCCACTTTTGTAAAAATTCCGCTGACGCCAGTGCCGAGTGTGTGCCACAAGAGGAAAATGGAACGTCAGTGTTAGTTGAACCCAACTCCTTAGCTTAGCCCCAGTCTCCACATCTTACCTGGTGACCAAGACTTGGGGCCTAATCTGTCACTCTAGTTCTGCTTCTTAAGCAAAAAGGCAAAAAAGGTTTCATTGGTTAATACTGCTGCTTGGCACCCTTTAATGGTCATTTTTATGAAATACATTTTTTTTAAATTATCAATTTATTGCTTTGACATTGATTTAAAAAAAAACTTATTATAGGAGGGTGGATTTTGGGGGATAAAGGTCAGCGAGAAAGAGCAAGATTGAGACCGGAGCCAGGAGGATAAAAGAGAGTGAGAAAGAGCGAGGCTGAGAGCGGAGCCATGAGGCTAAAAGTGCATGAGAAAGAGCAAGACTGAGAGTGGAGCAGGGAGGGTAAAAGAGCACGAGAAAGAGTGAGACTGAGAGTGGAGACTGGAAATCATAAATCAGAGACTGAATTAACTGTAATCTGTAAAAGTGCACTATCTGATCCAATCTTTGTGTGCTTGTGTGTGTGTGTATGCGTGAGACTGGGTATGTGACATTGTGTTGATTTGGGGTTAATGTGTGAGAATAAATAAACTTCTTTATTTTAAACTCATGAAAGCTTGCTGGTGAATTATTTAATTGGAATACACACTCCAAAAGTAAGAAAAGACACACCTCTTTCCTTACAAGACATACTGATTACGGGCAGTAAGAGAACAGTAACGTTACAATAGTTGGTTTGCCAACTGTCAGAGAGAACATAGCCTGTAATATAGAAAAGTAAATCTCCAACCATGCAATCCCAAGCTCTCCTCCCTCTCTTGGTTCTCTCTTTTTAACACAAATGCTGCTGATGCCTTCACTTTCTCTAAAGCAAAAATCTGTCCAATATTTGAATCGTGCTCCTGTTTCTAAAAACTTTTCCAGCACCACTCTTTCAAAATGCTCATAGGATATAAGACCAATTTAGTTATTTGAGTCACTCACTCACCACCGGCTTTTTCTCTCTCGTATGTTGCTGTCTCCTTTCGGGTCTGGTGCTTCCTTGTTCCCTCTGTGGTCTCAATGTCTCTCTCTCTTTACATGCCATCTATGTGTGTATCTCTCTCTCTCAGTTTCTGTCTCTATCTCTCCTTCTCACTGTCTCTGCATCTCTCAGTCTATGTCTCTTGCTGTTTCTGTCACTGATATTACCAGAATTGGCGATGTTCTACTGGTGATGCTCCACATCCCCACTGTGGAAATGAACAGGATAAATTCAGGATCCTGGACTATATAAGGAAACTGGGAGAAGAAAGAAAAATAAAGATAAGCCACCCGCTTTGTGTAAATTAACTGTGGTTAGTCATACCCTATGTTTGGAAGTTTTTGGCCCACAGCTGTCATTCAAAATACCCCACAGAAATCTCCCTCATTCGCCAACTCCACAAACCAGAGATACCAATTTGGTAAAAATGATCCTCTGTCTCTTTATTCTTTCGTGCGATGTGGGTGTCACTGGCAAGGCCAACATTTGTTGCCCATTGCTAATTGCCCTTGAGCTAAGTAGCTTCCTAGGCCATTTCAGAGGGCAGTTAAGAGTCAAACGCACTGCTGTTGGTCTGGAGTCACATGTAGATCAGATCAGATAAGGAGAGCAGATTTCCCTCCCTAAAAGACATTAACGAATCAGGTGGGTCTTTACAACAATCGAAAGTTTCATGGTCACCATCCCTGAGACTAGTTTTCAATTCCAGTTATTAATTAAATTCAAATTCCACCAGCTGCCATGATAGGATTTGAACCCATGAGCATTAGCCTGGGCCTCTGGATTACTAGTTCAGTGACATTACCACTACGTCATTGTTTCCCCCGAACAGCATAATATATGCTGTTTTAGAAGAATCTTGCAAATCAAGTGTGAAATCAAAAGAACAAACATGCACATCCTCCAAGAAAGACACAGGTTTGACAAATATAGAGACCATGATAATCTCACATCAATTAAGATGGATGGGACGTGTCATCAGGATGCCTAATACAAGGCTGCTGAAACAGATCCTCCACTCTGAGCTATGTCAGGGAGCTCATTCACACAGGGGCCTAGGGAAATGTTTGAAAGTCAATCTCAAAGCTTCCATGAAGATTTTCTCTATTAACATCAGCACATTGGGAAGCAGATGCCTAATCACAACCAGAATGGTGATTCACCATGAAGACCTTTCAAACAACACGTTGCTGAGAGAGAACGGCGAGAGATGTGGAAAGATAAGGGAGCTACTCGATCCAACAATCTGCCGCCCCCTCTACCAGCTGACAACCTATATCCTCTCAATGGGTCATCCAGTCCACCACACAGTTCATAAGCCATCCGTGAGCCCACAGCCAACCCTGACATCTCACTTGCACCCAGCCATCCGCAAGGACAAATCATCTTCCACACGAAGGATTGTCAATAAGGTGATTCCTCCCCTTGTGCATTCCTCTCATCCTTTGATGGAATTTTCAATGTTGTTGATTTTCTAAGATCTAAATTTTTCTTTTTAGCGCTGACGTGATAGCACAAGAAAGGACATTTGAGGGACTGCTTGATTGAAACGTTGTGCTGCTATAAACCTTACCTGCACTTGAATCCTCCCAATGGATTATTAACTCCGCTCCCTACCCTCACCTCCACCCAACAGTGCTGTAATACTGGCACTGCCGGGAGAGGACGCTCGCTCTGCTTCACCAGCAGCTCTTGAGAGCTTTTTACTTGCACTTGATTGGCTGCTGTGATGTCAGTCTGAAAAGATGGGCTTGCCGATTGGCGGATACGCAGTAGAGGGCGGGGACATAGGGCCGGGCGGCACCTCGCGCAGGAGGACCGGAAACCGTCTTTTTAATATTGGTTGCGGTCGTGTGGCGGAGTAGCAGCCGGGATGGAGCGTGTCCCTAAGGGGTCCCGGAAGCGACGGAGTAACCACTGCCAGCGCTTCAGCTATATCTGCCTCAAATTCACCCTCATAATTTACTCCACCTTCTTCTGGGTAAGTGACAGAGGGAGGAACAGGAACTGAAAACTGTGTGTGTGAGGGACCAGAGCAACCAGAACAGAGAGCTTCCAGGGACCTAGCACGGAGCCCCGCCCTCATCTATGGGGCTCCGCCTCCGGCGCGCGGGGCCACCTGAGCCCCGTCCCCGGTGCACTGGGTCTCCTGAGCCCCGCCCGGGGAGGGGGACCCGGCCCCCCTTTTCCAAGATGAAGGATATGAGGTTGTGTAGCTTTGCCAGGAGTAAATCTCCACCGTGTTTCAGAATTTCAGCCGGCATCCATTTGCTCCAGAGGCCCTGTTAGTTTTCAGCTGTCGAATGGCTTCTTAAACTTCGCTCTGGACCGGGGTAGGGCTGAGACTGAGCCAGAGAGGATATTGAGGAATCCAGTTGAGGGTGTTTTAAGTCGAAGAATCTTGGTTGAGGAGAGCTTCAAAATGTTCTCTCCAGCGAGCGCTGACTGCCTCCCTGTCCTTGATGCGCTCCCCTTCATGCTGGGCTGACAGTGTTAAGGAAACAACGCACTGTTGTTGGTGTCAGTCAGTTGTGGGATCTCCCACGCTCTTTCTACCCACTGTTTTTCTTTATGTTTTGAGTTTTATGCAGTACCTCTGCTCTTAGCCGCTTGTAAGACTGCTGCTTGTGAAGTTTCCAGTCTCTGAAAGCTGTGCGCTTGCCTTTGATTACTATCTCTTGGTAGTTTTCGTCAAATCAGTCACCGTGTTTCCTGGTAGAGAGACGAAGGACCTCAAAGTCGTAGAGCCATAAAGGTCTACAGCGCAGAAAAAGGCCTTTCGGCCCATTGAGTCTGCACTGGTTAAACAAGTACCTACTCTAATCCCATTTTCCAGCATTAGGCCCATAGCCTTGTATGCCATGGCATAGCAAGTGCGCATTCAAATACTTCTTAAATGTTATGAGGGTTTCTGCCTCTACCAACCTTTCAGGCAGTGAGTTCCAGATTCCCATCACCCTCCGGATGAAAAAATTCTTCCTCATCCCTTCTGAATCTCCTATCCCTTACCTTAAATCTATACCCCCTGTTATTGATCCTTCCACCAAGGGGAAAACTTCTTTCCTGCGAACCCTATCTATGCCCCTCATAATTTTATACACCTCAGTCATGTCCCCCCTCAATCTTCTCTGCTCCAGGGAAAATAACCCCAGTCTATCCAATCTCTCCTCATAACTAAAACTCTTCAGCCCAGGCAACATCCTGGTAAATCTCCTCTGCACTCTCTCTGTCCAATCACATCCTTCCTATAATGCGGGTTTCAGACCTCCTTGCAGGTGGACTTTAGGTTGACCAGGCACGATGGGCACACCACAGCTCCTGCTGGCTGGAGACTGAGAGGTTAGCAGTGAGTCACTGACTGAGGAGGGCAGCCTTGGGGAATCTTTGAGGCATTCAATGTTAATTTTCATGCTGCAATGTTTCTGTTGCCTGTTTTTTGGGGGCCAGGCTGAAGGGCACGGTAGATCAGATAAAGCAGTGATCGGTCCAGCAGTTATCAATACCTGTCATGGTGTGGGTGATGTGGACATCTCTGCGATCCCTTGCTCAAAAGATGACATAGTTGAACATTTCAGTGTTTGGATCATGGTGCTGCCATGAGGTCTTATGCTTGTGATTGCTATGATCATGACTATTATCACAGACACTTCTAAAGGTGTTTCCCCAAAGTCGCCTGTGAATGATGTATTTGTGATTGTGTGTGTATTTTCTTACCCATAGAGTGAGAATTTCAGTTTAAAATGACCAGCATCAAAGCCTTTTTACTTAAAGGAAAAGGTTAGTCAATTTCACTATTGCTCTGGAAATTACCTAAGAAAAGATAAGGTTACTAATACATACACACATGAATTAGTTCCAGAGGAAAATAAAAACAATACTTATAAAAATTGAATCAGTCAGTCTCTCTAGTGTTCAGTGCAGACCTGATGTGCTTGAAGTCAAGATGTTGTATTGTCTGAAGTGGTAGTCTTGAGTTTGCAAAGTTTTCTCTGCAGCTGCAGTGGTTCCACTGTTGAATTGTGGGAGGTTGCTTTTATAGGTGAGCTTTGTGGGCGGAATCAGGGTTTGCATAGAGGGGAGAAGGTTCCTTCTAGTTCTGCAGGCATGGTACTTAGCTGCCCTGTTACTTACAACAGACTATTAGCTGTTTCTGGATGTCCCTCCCACTCTTTCTTGGTTGAAGTTCTTTTCTGCTTCTCTGAAGATGTTTCAAGATGGGTGTCTCAGCTTCCTGCCCTTTTTAATGCTTTATACAGGTGCTAAGATGACCACAGTTATCATGTGTCCTGTACAAAATACCAAGTCATCTCCCAAATAAGGCATCAACACTTCAAACTGTCCTTCTCCCACCTGTGGTCCTTAGCTTTTGTCCTGGCCGAGGTACAGTTTGCATTCTTACAATGAGGCATCAACAAAACTTTATCTCCTGGACATGACCACAGTGAAACAGAATCAAATTAAGGATTGTCTTTTGTTCCCTCAGAAGAGACGACCCAGTTTTGAAATTCATAATTCTGTCTGGTAGCTTGAAGCCATTCTGAAACAGCCTTTAAACTCAGTCCAAGGTTTTTTTTATAAAAAAGGTAACCTTTAAAACAGTTTTTCAAGAAATTTGTAATATCGTAACTGCGCATTGTGATACTATATTCAAGAAGGGAGACAAGTCTGAATGCATAACTACAGAGCTGTCTGCCGCAGGGAAGATTAATGTAAGAATCGTCCTCAATTGTCTACTCCCAGTGGCTGAAGAGCTCCTTCCAGAGTCGCAGTGTGGTTTTTGCCATCGTGAGGCATCAGACATGATATTCACTGCATGGTGGAATTCAAGAAAAATACAAGAAGTAGCACCAACTGCTGTACGTGGTCTTGCTGCAAGTGGACATACACTGCTTCTTTATCTGAGGAATTGCAAACACTGCTTCTTTATCTGAGGAATTGCAAATAAAACTTATCACTGAAACGATCAAACTGCTCACTTCCAACCTCATGCTGGAGAATTTATCGTTGAAGGAGTAGCTGAAGATAGTGCGGCCAAGGCACTGCCCTAAGGAATTCCTGCAACATTGTACTATGACTGAGATGATTGACCTCCAATGGCCTTAACCATCTTTCTTTGGACCAGGTTTGAGTTTTTTCCTGATCTTCATTGCTTTCAATTTGACTGCAGTCCCTTGATGCCACACTCAAATGCTGCCTTAATGTAGAAAACAATCATTTTCACCTTATGCAGGTGTGTGATCTAGAGAGAAGCCTGGAGATACTCTAGTCCTTGTTGCTGAAGGTTGCTGAGGAGGGGAGTGAGTTGCTGTGCATCCTGTAAATTATACAGTGTTGATGGAGGGAATCCAGTAACAGGGACACTAGTCCAGCAAACTGCTGTATCTTGAACTAACTAGAACTGTGCCAATTACCAGAACTCTAGTAAGCTGCTTGTGCATCTAAGGCCATTGATTTACAGGGTGCTGAATAAAACACACCAGTTCAGAATATCAAATTCATACTTTTAGCCCTTATCAATCAAAGAGGACTATTTGATGTATTCATCAGTATCATCCTGGAATACTGAAGACCAGCTTGTATGCTTCAGAAGTTCAACCTGATTACAAACTTCTATGATAAGCCTATTTTTTTTTTTGAAGTAAACTCAATTTCAAAAACATACTTTGTACTCTGCCCAACCTTGAGGGACAAAAAGTGATTAATGATTAGGTGACTGACAAAAAGCCCTTGAGCTCTCAGTCGGCAAATAGCAGGAAAACTCCCCCTGAGCAGCGTGGAAACAGCACTATATGTGTTGTATAGCCAGTCTCCTATGCACCATATCCCATCAAATGGTGGCTTCACCAGTGGGAGATGTAGAACTTCTGTAGCAATTAATTATCAACCCAATAAAGTTAAGGTCCTTGAAATACTTGCACATCTGGTCTCTAGTCACAGATGTGATTTACAGAAGCCTCAAAGTTTCTTCTTCAAGAACTGGAAGTATTGTGATCTGTAAGGATGATAATAGACTTCAAGAGGACATGATGGGCTGGTGGAATGGGCAACTCATGGTAGATGAAATTTAATGCAGAAAAGTGTGAAGTGAATACATTTTAGTAGGGAGATCATAGAGAAGCAATATAAAATTAAAGTTACAATTCCAAAGTGGGTTCAGTAGGAGGAAGATCTGAAGGTATATGTGTGTAAGTTGTTGAAGGTGGCCAGACAGGTTGAGAAAGTGCTTAATAAGGCATCTAAGATCCTTGGCTTTAAAAATAGAGGCATAGAATACAAAGCAAGGAGGTTATGGCGAACCTTTATAAACTTCTGGTTCGGCCTCAACTGGGGTTTTGTGTCCAATTCTGATCACCAGACTTTAGGAAGATTGTGAAGGCATTGGAGAGGGTGCAGGAAAGATTCATAAAAATGGTTCCAGGGTTGAGGAACTTCAATTAGCTGGATAGATTGGAGAAGCTGAGACTGTTCTCCTTACAGAAGAGCAGGTTGGAAAGAAATTTGATAGTGGTGTTCACAATCATGAGGGGCCTGGACAGAGTAGATGGGGGAAAAACTGTTTCCATTGGTCGAAAAGTCGAGGACACTGATTTAAGGTTAATGACAAAAAAGCCAGAAATGATAAGAGGACAGAAACCTTTTTTACACAGTGAGTGTTTAAGATCTTGAATGCATTGCCCCTGAGTGCATTGGAGGCAGATTCAATCATGGTTTTCAAAAGAGAATTGGATAATTATCTGAAGGGAAAATTTGCAGGGTTTTGGTCAGAAATGATGGGGAAGAAGGACTAGGTAAATTGTTCTTGCAGAGAGCCTGGATGAATACGATGGATTAAAGAGCCTCCTTCTGCACTGTAAGCATTCTATGATCTATTTTACAATTTTACAAACTATTTTACAAATGCCTATCGTCAGAATGCAGGAAGGACGTTGAGGAAAACTTGCTACATATCAATCACCTTCATGATCTAGGCATTTAAGTCTGTGGGGTGTAAAGAGGGATGGTTGTGCCCCATGGATTGTTGGGACCAACAATGATTATGTCCTTAGGATTGTAGAGACCCATGCCATAATCACAGAAAATGGTTAATTTTCAAGGACTGAGAACACCCTGGAAGAGTTAGTGTTTTTTTAAAATATACTGTCATTTAAATGGTTAATGTGAGGGCTCTGGTTGCTGCTGTTCCTGGAAAAGACAGCATATTACAAGAAAAGGTAATTAAGCAGTTTTAAAAAAGCTAGAAAGCTTTTGAGCTGTTTATAGGAGGTTCACATGGTGGTTTATGGCTTTGAAAAAATCAATGCCTTCAAAACTGTTAAAAAGCTGGTAGGCTGTTTTGCTTTGGGGGAAACCAGAAGGATCAACTGCTTGGGAAAAGAAGACAGCAACTTCTGAAGCTCCAGACCTGGTCCAAGGCAGAGAATGAATGGAAGTTGCTCCGAAGTTGCTTTATGTTCTGAAATTGACTGACTACATGTTTTCCTCCAAAGTCTGCCTGAAAAATAATGCAAGAGACATTAATTGTTTCCCAACCTAGTGCTGAGAAACCAACTATATAACCCAGATGCTATTTCAAGGACTCCACTATCTATCCTTTTCCTTTGAACCATTGACTTTTAATCTTTCAGCAGAATTCCTCTATTTTATTCTTTCTTTGTGTATGTGTAAAGAACATATTTTTTTATTTCTGTTGGACTGTAGACTTTTTTACAATGGCTGCTGTTTGGAGGACATTTTCACTGGAACAGTGTGAGGGATATACACAGTGTTGCTGTCCTGGAACAGTATGTGCCATGAGAGACAGGATAGTGCCGAGGAGGAATCAGGTCTAATGGGGACCTGCCTGGCAACAACGTTTTAATTGGCTCCAGACCAGGTTTTGTGTGAGGGCAGTGCAGAGAATAGCTCCTAGCCTGAAAGGAAAACAACCTAAAACCTCTCTCTCCTGTATGTGTAAGATTCCAGTAATTCCACAATAATAGCTAGTTGGCTTTTTCTCCTCATATCTCTATAACCTGCTCTCTCACCAATCTTTTTCTATTCACATACCTATAGAAACATTTACAGTCAATTTTTATGTTCCCTGCAAGCTTACTCTCATACTCTATTTTCCCCTTCTTAATCAATCCCTTGATCCCCCTTTGCTGAATTCTAAACTGCTCCCACTCCTCAGGTCTGTTGTTTTTTCTGGCCAATTCGTATGCCTCTTCCTTGGATCTAATACTATCGCTAATTTCCCTTGTAAGCCATGATTTGGCCACCTTTCTTATTTTACTTATGCACCAGAGAAGAATAAACAATTGTTGCAATTCTTAACCCAGAGTGGTGAGCCTGTGGAATTCGTTACCACAGAAAGTAGTTGAGACCAGAACAATGTATGCTTTCAAGAAGGAGTTAGATATAGCTCTTAGGGCGAAAGGGACCAAAGGGCCTGGGGAGAAAGCGGGAGCAGGTTATTGAGTTGGATGATCACCCATGATCATAATGAATGGCAGAGCAGGCTCGAAGGGCCGAATGGCTGCCTCCTGCTTCTAGTTTCTATGTTCCTATGAGAGCAAACCTTGAGTTGTAGAATTGACGCTGCCTGTGTACTTGATTTGCATGTCTTGCTTGGTAATTTTACTGGGAAACAGTTCGTGTGAAAATGAAAATAAAACTGTTCATACAAATACTTGTACTTGTTGACACTAGGTGTACTGCTGTTGTGAAAGATGGCCATAAGCACCATCCACTGAGAACTCTCACTCTGTTAAAATATCCTTGTTGTGGACCATAAACTATAAAGTTCTTTTACATGTACATACTAATTGTTGGTTGCAGTTGTGAACTATTTATTTATTTTTAGGGAAAGTGCATTTTATTTTGTTAGGCAGGATTGTTTGATACCCAATTGCAGCTTCTGCGGGTCTCTTCCTGTGCACTGTCTCTTCTTGTATTTTCTTATTGGTTGAAGATAAATAACCTGGCTGTAAGGCTGTACTCCGGCTCAATGTTTTGGCTTGTTATTATTTCAGTCACAATGGCACATTGTTTCAGTGTCTTACGGATCAGTTGCCATTGTGTTTTGTATAGTCCAGTGATGAATAGCAGCCATTTTCTTGTTCATTATTTTGTCTGTGAAACTGAATATATGCTGATGTAAATCAAACATTGATAATACCATTAGACAATTTATTCCTAGCATCCGCACGGTTATTAATATATAATTAACATTTTAATAATATTTATAGCTCTCATTTCTTCTAAAGTGCAAATAGGTTAGTTTGCACACTTTTCCTCCACTCAGCATCAATTACTGCTCTAACTCAGCCCTTCCCAGGATCTTAATACAAGAAGTCCTTGCAGCCCCCTCAGTCTTTTCAGAGGAAGGAATCCACAAATTTTTAAAACCCAAGTTTGTAATTTCTTTAACAGTATCAAACCAACCCTTTTTACTTTTTAAACCCCTCTAGTTGTGAATGTTCAGGCTTTTTCCAGCACCACTCCTCTCATGAAAGTCCTGACCATTTCTGCAAACAAACCATATCTCTCTCTCCAACTACCTTTATATTGTTTACCTCACTGAGTATGAAAATGCAACTTACTGTAGTTACAGTAATTGCTTACTGCTGTACCTGTAGGCTACGGACTACATCTGTCAAATCAAAAAGGAAAAAATCTACATTGCAAGCTATAATCCATCATCTACTTACAAATAAACAGTGGAAGGAAAATATAGGCAAAATACTGTACTACACAATCGGCATTCTGTATTAAACACAGTTAAGAAAGTGTATAGTTCCTCCAGCTTCCAGATCCAAGCATTATCTGAGTAAATAATGGGATAATGGCTATAACAGCTGGAATCCTAACACAACAGCCTGCTTAATTTAACATCTGACAATAACAAATTCAATTTTTCACCTACTTCATGACACCAGGAGGGATACAAATAACATCTCATTAGACCAAAGTATCCTCATATACTTATCTAGATTCCCCTTAACTGGTCACCTCAATCCTTCCCTGTGGTAGTGAGTTCTGCATTCTCACTACTTGAGACAAATAAGTTTCTTCTGAATTATGTATTGGGTTTCATGGTAACTGTCTTATGTTAATGGCTCTAGTTTGCACTTCCCCACAACTGGAAATACTCCCTGGGTGGGATTTTCCATACCTGCTAGGCGTCATGGCTGGCGGAAAGGCCAAAAATCAGTTTCACAATGTCATGAAACCAGATTGCAATTGTTGTGCCCTGCCTGTCAATGTGGGCTGTGTTTCTGCCGTCGGACGTCGGGAGTTTCATTGTAATACATCTGCATATCATTATAAGCCCAGCACACCTGGATCATCCGAGCACTGTTTCATAACAGCATATATAAGGCGTGCACCTGGAAAGCTGCACTTCGAAGTAAACTCAGAGGTGAGTGTACAGAAATGTTGCGCAGCACTCGCAAGGGTCACCTTGGACTTGGCAAGTCATTTTTTCTGGCTGGTTGATCGTACATGCTGGGGCAAAGACTGTCTTGTGGTTGAGACGAGTTGGGGGATGGAGGGGTGTGCAACACCTGCGTTGTGGTGAATTGGCGTGGGGACCAAGGGCTGCCCTGTCATTGAAGCGAGTTGGGAAGGGGAGCATGCAAAGGGCTGCACTGCACTACAGTTGATGGTAACACAAGCACAAGTGTTGGGAGGGAGGGAAGGGGGGTGGTTGAGGGAGGGAAGGGGGGTGGTTGAGGGGGGTGGTGGTTGGCTGAGGGAAGCAGCCACGCAGTAGGGAAACCTTGTATAAAGTGACCATTCCTCCGCAACTGTGACAGTTCAGGGGCAGCCACGCTGACATGCTTGGAGTCGGACCCCTGGCTTATCTACCCACTCAAGCAACACAGAGGCATGAAGGTACCACCAAGTGCTCCAGAGCTTTTTACACCTCTGGCATAGACTGCAAAGTAATGAGAGTTTTAGTGGACTGCAGAACAGTTGGACGGCTGGCTACATTGTACAATCTCCTTGCTAAAGCTGGCCATGGAGCGGAGGGGAGGCAGTGGCGTCATGCTATTATCACTGGACTGGTAATCCAGATATCCAGGGTAATGCTCAGAGAACCCGGGTTTGAATCGCACCACAGCAGGTGGTGAAATTTAAATTCAATAAAAAACATCTGGAATTTAAAAGTCTAATGATAACCGTTAAACCATTGTCGATTGTTGTAAAAACCCATCTGGTTCACCAATATCCTTTAAGGAAGGAAATCTACCGTCCTTCCCTGGTCTGGCCTACACATGACTCCAGACCCACAGCAATGTGGTTGACTCTTAAATGCCTTCTGAAATGGCCTAGCAAATCAATCAGTTCTCAAGGGCAATTAGGGATGGGCAATAAATGCTGATCTAGCCAGTGACACCCCCATCCAATGAATGGATAAAAGGAAAGTCACTGGTGGAGGCGCTCTCAGCCCCTTGCAATGTCATAATTCAGGTTTGGACCAGTCTCCCCCAGGGTTCAAGCTAACAGCCCAGCCTTGCAGTGCGAGTTAGGAGAATGCCTGAGCTGAGAGCACAGCATGCAGTCCTGTGGGTGAAGCTGCCGCCAGTCGGTCAGGTATGGGGCGGTGGTGGGTGGGGTTTCGAGTAGCCATGCAGCGCACTGAACTTTGGCCATGCAGTGGTGGCCAGCACTTTCCACAATGCGTTAGGGGATCTTCAGACTTAATCGAGAGGTTCTTAGAACACCCATGCTAACCCACACATGTCTCTGTCTCATCCTGCAGGAGGAGTACATCAGGAGCATGGAGCCTAGTGACCTAGCTGTATGCCTCATGGCTTACAGAAAGTGCAGGCAAAGGAGAAGAGAGCGACGGAGGTGTCTGGCTGAACAGAGGGAGGAGCAACACCATCAGGGTGAAGGGGCAGCTGGGGCTCCTGCAGACGCTGCTGAAGAGCCATAGCGAGCTGTTGCTGGTTGACACCTAGCTAAATCCAGAGACTATAGGTGGTGCCTTTCATTCCTGTAAATGACCGAGAACCAGTGTCGCCAAAGACAACCCATGTCCAGGAAACTCGTCGGTCATACTGCTACTTGCTGCAGGATTTGGGACCACAGGGGCATGGAGGGCATCCACTACTAGTGGCTGTGAAAGTGACCGCGGCACTCAGTTTTTACGCCAGTGGCTCCTTTCAGGGCTCCACAGATGACCTCTGCGATATCGCAAGCCCCCACCCACAAATGCATCCATGGGTGCCATCTTCACAAGGGCACACAACTTTCACCCGGGACCAGGAATGCCAGGGAGCAAGAGCGCTGGGATTTGCCCAGATCTCCGGTTTCCCACAGGTGCAGGATGCCATCGACTGCACTCAAGTGGCGCTCAGATCTCCGTGGCAACAAGTCAACTATGTCAACTGCAAGGGCTTCCACTCGCTGAATGTTCAGCTGGTGTGTGACCACCATATGTGCATCCTGCAGGCCTACATGTGGTTCCCAGAGAGTGTCCATGACTCCTAGATTCTCAGTCGGTTTCAGATCCCTGACGTCTTCCAGGGTCCATAGAGGCTGCAGGGATGCTCCTCAGGTACAAGGGCTACGCACAGAGGTCATGGCTGATGGCGGCCTCAGAATGCAGCAGAGCGTAGGTACAACGAGGGTCATGCTGCAACTCCAACTTTATTGGAATAAACCATTGGGATGCTGAAAATGACATTTTGGTGCCTGGACCAGTCTTGTGGAGCCCTGCAAAATAATCCACAGATGATGTCCTGCATCGTTGTCTCTTGCTGCGCCCTTCACAACCAGGTGTTGCAATGGGAAGAGGAGCTGGCTGAGGAGAAGCTGGATGTCTCATCGGATGAGGAGGACACTGACGGGGATGAGGGTGAAGGCAAAGAAGACAGTGATGAGGCCATTGCACTGGCCAGATGATGCAGGCATGTGAGAGGCCCTCGTGGCCGCTTGATTTGTGGAGGATAATGGCAACAAGCAGTGAGGAGACACCATAGAACCTCACATTGCATTTGTGAATGTTTGACTGCAGTCTGGTGATGGCAGCACAGATATCCTCTGTGATAAGGCTCCTGTCATGGAGATGCAGCGGAGGTCCTAATAGTGGCTTGATTTCAGGAGGATGATGACGACAACAAGCACTCCTTAGATCTTCACAGAGCCTTTCTTAATGTCTGAATCCTGTCTTGTGCTCTGTGAACAGGGTCATATTATAGAGACGCAGCCGTGAAACTTTAATGCACCTGATCCTTTGTCAGCCTTCAGCACCTGACCCATTCAGGAGCACAGTGTCACCGGTCACGGATGCTGACAAGATGGGGGGGGGGGCGGGGGTGGTGCAGCCCCACTTCAGTGGTGCTGAGAGCACATGGAGAGAATGAAGTAACTCTGTGGTACCTGCCCATGACATTCTGGCAGCAATGACAAGCACCATCGAGGTGCACGCATCAGTAATGTGTCCAGTGAGCGTGAAGCCAGACTATCACTTTCGGCCAAAGGCTACACAAAGCACAAGGAAGGGGCCTTGACTTTATCTTGTGCAGAAAGGTTTTACATCTGAGTGACACGAAGGCTACTCATCAGAACAAGGAGCCGTTGGCAGGGAGACATTCTTGGAAGTTTATTTACAATAGCGAACATTATGTACAAGTGCTTAACACCTATGCCCAGGTTGTGCAACTACACCTTCACCTTCCCCTTTAATCACATTTTGGTTTAATGTTTGTAAGTTTCCTTTAAACTTTGTCCTTGGTTTTACAGCTGACCTGACTTAGGGGCTGTGCTTGATTTATCCCTTATTTTGTTAATTTAGTTTAATTGTTTTAACTCCAAAAGAATTACACCTTCACCTTCCTAACCCTGCTGCTACATTTTGGCGCTCCCTGACATTCACAGCTGAGGTGGAGGCAGCCTGACTACTGCTATGCCCTGTCTGACAGGCATTCTCTGGAGGGCCGAGACCTAGAGGGCCCTGGCCTGCTTTTGGGGTCCTGCTGTGCCACAGTGGTTCCCTCCTCAGCCTGGAGAGCTGGTGCTGCTGAGATCATAGGAAAAGGGGATTTTTAGGGGCCGGACAGTCCTGGAGTCACTTGGATGGATGGCCCTGGGTTGTGCACCTGATGATCCTCCTCCATATGGGTGCCTGAAGGCCCCTGGTTGACTGCTTGAGGAGAAGTTGAAGCTGGAGTGAGATCAAGCTGCCCCACACCCTTCTCACGTTGACACTGCTTGGGCTGCACTTTATCGCTGTAATGCAGGATTGATGCCCTGATCAAGTCTCCATGGCGGCTGCCACCCTACCAGTGTTGACCTCTGTGCTTTGGTATGCCAGTGCTATCATCTCCGACTGAAGGAGTGCAGCAGACATCTCTTCCTGATGTTCCTAAGCTTGCCTTTGCTCCAGCAACTGAGGTATGACTGAGTCCAGAGCCTCCTTCTCTGACTTGGACTCAGCAGACTTCGGGCCTCCAGTAGTGCCAGAAACCTGGGAAGTTCCTGCTGCCCCTGCTGTGGATCAGGCAGTGCAATGTGCGCACCAGACGGTGACCCCGAGGCTACTCGAACAAGGCCCCTCCGAGATGTGTGTCTCTGACTGATGGAGAGTGTGGGTGAGCGCTTGTGACAGGTCGTCAATGAGGATGTCTTCGGGGCTTGATTGGAGGCCCTGGGTCATGGACTCTGATAGCTGTTTCCCAACTTTGCCTGTGAAAGCAAGGAGAGATAATTAGTATGTGGTAGTGGCCTGTGAAATGAGACACATCACTCACAGCGTGGTTGTCTGTTGGATGTTGCATTGCTGGATCCTCACTTGGTTGAGCACCACCGACCTCAGCGTTAGCACAGGAATGGTCCAGACCCTCTACAGCCAGCTGGATGGCTCTGTTTTCAAAGTTTGTGAGGACCTAAATGTCGGGTATTCCTCCACCAGTCAGCAACCTCTCCCTTTTGTTGTGTACCAGCTTGTCCTGCACGAATACAGATGGAGAAAGTGTAAGCAGGGCCGCCTGCCAGGTTAGTTGATAAGTATGCCTGCCTGTGTGGGTGGTGAGTGGTCCCATGGATAGGATGAGGACAATGATGGCGAGTGTGAGTGTGATTGTTGATGTCCCTTGAACTACCAGTGAGTGAGGTCCTTGTGGTTGAGCTTATGATTGTGTGAGTTGAGAGTGATGAGAAGAGTGACTTACTATGGCGTAATGGAGGAGATCATTCATCCTCTTGTGGCACTGGGTGGCTGGCCTCTTTTGTAGGGCATTGGCACTGGCCACTGCTGCCAACGCCTCCCAAGCTAAATTGGCAATGTTTTTGCCCCTGCTGCAGCTAGAGCGGAGATAGAGGACGTCGTGGCAGGCCCCCATGGCACCCAGAAGGCCCTCAAGGGATGCATCACTGAATTGAGGGGCTGCAGTCTTCTTGCCTTTCGGGGCCATGTCTTCTTTGAGCAGTCCTGGGCTGAAAGCACTGAGAGGTGTACATGTAGCTGTGCTTTAAATGTGGCGCCTGGCATGATGAGGCGGCGAGGTGATGGCAAATCCGGGTCTGTCCGTCATCGAAATGATGTGTTTCCCGGAAATGCATTATTAATGAGTCGGGATTGGGACGATATGGTGTGAAATGTTGCCATTGCAGCCAGCATGTAAAATGTTCTTTTTACTTGACCGCTGCCGCACTTAGTGCAAATCTGGGACGATTCCGCCTGTGCCTATTGTATCAAAACCTTTTATAATTTTATAGACTTATTTTGGGTTGCCCCTCAGTTTTCTCTTTTCAAGAGGTGAAAAAACCTAGCATGTTCATCCTTTCCTGATAGGTATAATCTCCCAGTTCTGGCATCATTATTGTAAATATTATTTGCGAAAGCAAAATACTGAGGATACTGGAATTTTGAAATATAAAAAAGAAATGCTGGAACTAGCAGACCTGGCAGTATCTTTAGAGAGAGTTGATGTTTTGGGTCAATGACGTTTCATCAGAACTGGGAGAAGTTAGAAATGTAATAGGTTTTAAGCAAATGAAAGGTGGGACGAAGAACAAAAGGGAAGGTCTGTGATAGGGTGGAAGTTAAGAGAGATTAAATGACAAATGGTTCATGGTGAAAAACTAAAAGGAGTGGTAATGGGACAAGTAAAGAAACAAAAGATATGACTAGAGGAGGCGTGAATAGCAGGATAGCCACTCTCCAAATGCTAAGTTAAGGGATTTGGAAACAAACAAAAACCAAACTGGCAAATTAAAAACATGAAACAGAATGGCGACAGAGATTGAGCTTCATTGGAATGGAACATTGTAGCAGTCCAAGCACAGAGAGGTGAGAGTGGGAGTAAGAGATTTAACATGACAGATGACTGGGAACTCGGGTCACGCTTGTGGTGTCAGGATGATATAATTTCCATAACGTTATTGGAGTTTGTTGTAAAATAGTGATAGTGGGATGTGTCTATATGTGTGTGAATTAAAGGCAACCAGTCTGGGTGCTCAGATGTAAGAAGAGAAGTTAGGTTTGAAATGTTAATTAGGTAAACATGGGAAATTTAGAATGTAAGGTGAAAGTACATTTGCATTTTTAAATAAACCAGGTTGGATTGTTTTCAAAGGAGGGGGAAATGTATCACCTATTCAGGTGAAGTTTAGAAAGTGTTTATTTTTCCCAAAGATTACTGGTAAAACTTAGTGCTATGAGAGATTTTTATTATCAGAAAGCTAAAACCAAAGACATAGTGAAGCAATGGGAATTTGCATTCCAAGGGGAAAATATTTATAAGGGAGGCAGTTTAAGACCCAACAAGTGTGAAAAGCCTGCAATCTGTATGTACCAAACTGCTGCCTCCAGGGATTGAATTTAAAAGAAATCACCCTGAACAAGTAAAATTCAAAGTATCATGTTTCTTTGCCTGGGTCTTCTAAAATCTGTCATACTGTTGCCTTAATGAAAGTATAACTCTGAGTTAGTGATTAGGGGGATTTGGAAGTTATCATTGTAGTAATTTGTAGATATATGTATTTTTTAAAAAAAATTTCTCTTATTAATAAATGTTTAATCTAATTTTGTAAAACTTATAAGACTTGGTGGTCTTATTACTACTGAACTCAAGGCAAGCATCTCGAAATTTATACCAGTTGTGACAGTTGTTTCAAGTTTTCCTTTGGGATTTGAACAACTCGGTATTTACCATCTGTTCCGTAACAGTAGCCTGAGTGGAGGTGTTCCGCAAGCAGTCTCTCAACCTGTGTTTGGCCTCCCCAGTGTACAAGAGACTACATCGTGAACAGCAAATACTATTAAACTGAAAGAAGCACAAGTAAATCATTGTTTCACTTAGAAGGAGTGTTTGAGGCCATGGACAGTGAGATTGGAGGAGATAAAAGGGGGATGTTGCATCTCCTGTGCTTCATGGAAAGTTGGTGTACGAAAGGGAGGCATTGTGGGGTTGATTGAGGAGAGGATTAGTGTGTTGCGGAGGGAGCGGTTCCTTCAGAATGCTGGGAGGTGAAGGAAAGACAAGTTTGATGGTATCACATCGGAAGTGAAAGAAATGGCAGAGGATGATGCATTGAATAGAGGCTGATAGAGTGGAAGGGCAACATATTCTGGGAGGGATGGGAAGGGATGAAAGCAGAAGAAAATAATACAATATTATATTGTAGGGGATCCTGCTAACTATAGTGGGTGGGGGAATCCTCAATTGGAAATAAAGGAAGACTTATCAGAAGTGCTAGTATGGAAGGCTGCTTCATCCAAACAGATGCAACAGAGACAGAGGGAGAATGGAAGACTCCTTACAAGAAGCCAGGTTTGAGGAATTGTAGTCAAGGTAGCTGTGAGAGTCAGTGAGCTTATAATGATTAGTGATCGATGGCCCATCCCCAGAAATGGAGATAGAAGTCAAGGAACGGAAGAGACAGAAATGGACCATGTGAAGGTGAATTAAGGGTGGAAATTTAAATAAAGCCAATTAAATTTTCCAGTTCAGGACAAGAGCAGGAAATAGCACTGACACAATTATCAATGTGAAAAAAGAGGTGAGGGAGGGGACTGAGTGTATGACTGGAACAAAGAATGTTTCAAGAAAAAGGCAGATGTAGTTAGAACCCATGAAAGTATCCATTGCAACACCTTTTATTTGGAGGAACTGATTGGAGTTGGAGAAGTTCTTTATTGTGAGAACCATGTCATTGCGTCAATATCCTGGCACTTCCTAACAGCACAGTGGGTTAGATTTGATGTTTACTGACAAGTTAACTTATTGAATATGCAGGCAATTCACAACAATGTACTCCTTTGCCTAGGTAGCTTTCCACGTCCCATCTTTTTAACTCCAGCAAGCAGAATGAGAGAAAGCTAGCTAGTAATATAAAAACAAAAAGTAAAAATTTCTCTAAGTTTTTGAAGAGGAAAAGAATAGCTAAAGCTAATGTTGGTCCTCAAGAGGGTGAGTCTGGGGAATTGATAATAGAAAACAAAGACATGGCAAAGGCGTTGAACAGGTATTTTGTCTGTCTTCACAGCCGAAGACAGAGAAACTTCCCAAAGATAATTGAAGATCAAAAGGTGAATAGGAAGGAGGAACTTAAAGCAATCATCAACACTAGGGAAAAGGTGCTAGGAAAACAATTAGACCTAAAGGCTGACAAGTCCCAGGACCAGATGGCCTGCATCCTAGGGTCTTAGAAGAAGTGGTGGCACAGATAGCAGGTGCACTTCCAAAATTCCTTATCTCCTGGAAGGGTCCCCACAGATTGGAAAATGGCTAATGTAAAACCTTTATTCAAGAAAGGAGGAAGGCAATAAGCAAGAAACTATAGGCCAGTTAGCCTAACATCTGTCATAGGGCAATTGGTAGAATCCATTATTAAGGAGGTTATAGCAGGATACTTAGATAATCACAATATGATCAGGCAGAGCCAATGTGGCTTTGTGAAAGGAAAATCATGTTTAACTAATTTATTTTGAGTTTTTTGACGATATATAACATTCAAGATGAATAAAGGGGAACTGGTAGATGTGGTGTGCTTGGATTTCCAAAAGGCATTCGATGAGGCCACTACACAAGGTAAGAGCCTGTGGTGTAAGGGGTAACATATTAGCATGGATAAAGGATTGGTTAGCTAACAGGAAGCAGAGAGTAGGAATTAATGGGGCTTCTCTGATTGACAAACTGTGACTAGTGGAGTGCCACAGGGATCAGTGCTGCATCCTCAATTACTTACAATCTATATCAATGACTTGGATGATAGGATGGCATGTATGGTACCTAAAGTTGCCGATAGCTAGGTATGAAAGTAAGTTATCAAGAGGTAGTGTGTCTGCAAAGGGATATAGACAAGTTAAGTGAGTGGGAAAAAATTTAGCAGATGGAATATAACCTAGGTAAATGTGAACTTGTCCATTTTGGCAGGAAGAATAAAAAGGCAGTATATTATTTAAATGGTGAGAGCTTGCAGAACTCAATGGTATAGAGGGATTTGGGTGTCCTGATATATGAATCACAAAATTAGTATGCAGGTACAGCGAGTGATTAGGAAGGCAAATGGAATGTTGGCATTTATCATAAGAGGAATTGAATATAAAAGTAGGGACATTTTACTGCAGCTGTACAGAGCCTTGGTGAGTTCACATCTGGGATACTGTGTACAGTTTTGGTCTCCTTTTGAAAGAAGATAAATTGCATTAGAAGCAGTTTGGAAAACGTTCACTTGACTCATTCTTGGGATGAAGGACTCATCTTGTGAAGAAAGGTTGAACAGGTTAGGCCTATACCCACTGGAGTTTAGAAGAATAAGAGGTGATCTTATTGAAGCATGTAAGATCTTGAAAGGACTTAATAGGGTGGATACTGAGAAGATGTTTCCTCTTGTGGGGGAGACCGGAACTCAGGGACACTGTTTAACAATAACCCTTTTAAGGCAGAGATGAGAATTTTTTTCTGAGGGTCATTTAATGTGTGGAATTCTCTTCTTCAGTAGTTAGTGGAGGCTGGGTCTTTAAATTTATTCAAGGCTGAGTTTGATAGATTTTTGTTAGACAAGGGAGTCAAGGGTTATTGGGGGGAGGGGGGGTGGCCGGCGGGCAGACAAAAAGTGGAGCTGAGACCACATCCAGATCAGCCATGATCTTATTGTTTGGTGAAGCAAAGTCGAAGGGCTGAATGGCCTGCTCCTGAGTCCCATGCCCTATGTTTTGGTCTTGTACTTTGCCTGGGCATTTTTGTGTGTAGCTGTGCTGTACAGGTGGTCTTACTCGGTGCTTGGAGACATAGACAGTTAATTACAGTAATTTGCAACACAAGCTGTCCCTCTGTCAGCTTAAATTGGAACCTTTAACCTCACAATTTCAACTCAAATTATTTTTATTGCTGTTCTGTATTTCCTTTCTGCCATTTCCCACTCACTTTCTTCTCTTTCACCCTTTTCCTTTTGCCACTTTTGTGACTCTGCTGCCCTCATTTCTTTTTGATTCCCCAATACCCAGGACAGCTACTGTTGAAAGAAAGATTTTTTTTTTTATCATATTAGTGGGGTTAGGTTTAAAAATAGTGTCCCTTAAATTGCATGTAATGATTTTTATGTTAACCCCTCAGTGGATTCATACAGGAGTTTGCTCTTAAAGAATATTTGATTAAAGTTTTCTTTTGATAGTAGTTGTGACTTCTGTTGAAGTAATGTTCTTGATGTATGGTCGACAGTTCACTTAAGTATCTTATTTAGACACCTCATTTAAAACCAATTGAAGTCACAAATCTCAGCGGTTCTGGAAAGAACATTGAAAGGTGTGGGTTTTTGACTGTACCCAAATTTTGTTTGAGGTGACATTTTATACGTTGAAAGTCTACACGCTTTATTCATTCATGTATTTGAATGTCCTCTTCATTTGAGATGGTCTTTTTAAAGCTTTAAATAAAGTAAGTGGCCTTGGACATTACTAGGCACCAGTAGCAGAAACCTTACTACATTAGGCATTTACTACTGGACATGTGAAGGATTAAATGAGGTTGCCAGTCAACAGTTGTGAAAGACTATTTGCAGCAGTTTGTTTTAGTTAGTAATATCCAAGTAAATGGGTGACCTGGAGACTTTGACAAGAATATTTCTGGGTTGATTGCACATTAGTGTGCAATAGAAATGCTCTAAACTGACATTGGCATACTTCCCAGACAAATGTTTGCCTTTGCTTACTTACTTGAAACCTTTTAAAACCTTTTATGTTTTAATAAATCCAAATGCTCACTTTTTTCCCATTTCATTGTTTGGACAAGCAATGTGAAATAGATATTTTCCTACTAATACAGAATTGTGATCGGGCCAAGAAGTATTTGCTTAATTATTTGCTGCAGAAATTACATGTTGATTTCACAAAGAACAGCTGAAATATATGGTATAAAAGAGATTAGTGACCAATGATGCCTGATGGTACAGTTTCAAAAAAATTTGCCTTATGCTAAAGAGCTTTCAGCCAGTGGCTTCAGAACCGTTTTATTGCACGGAATTAAGGCAGGCTCAAATGCATGCTGGATTTATTCCATAAAATCCTAGTGCCTCAAATTGCATAATGAGTCTGTATTAGTTTCAAAGCCTTTGTGTTTGGAAGGTGAGACCAGCGAGGGTAACCGTCAACAGCTAGATTGTTTTTGCTCATTCATCAAAGAAGGAGGGAAAGGTAAACACTAGTTTCTTTTATATTACAATGATAAAAAGCAATATAAAAGATAAATGAATTGCTTATTAACAAAATCACAAAGAATCGGTAGCTAACAAGGCAGATACTGGGAGAGTTAACTGCAGCTGAGAATAGGAATGATCTCTGTCATTTGGAATCGACAGACTATCCCAGGGCAGCATGTATGCAGGATATGTCAAGGTTTCAAGGTTGAGTAGATGATCACTGAACTTGAGGACCAGCTGGTAGCATCGTGTAACATACAGGAGGAAGAAACACTTTTGGATGTTTGCTGCAGAAGATTGCCACTCTATAGCTTAATGGGATGGGGAAGTACAACGAAGGAAAGAAATTGAATTAGCTGGAAAAACTCAGCAGGTCTGGCAGCATCGGCGGAGAAGAAAAGAGTTGACGTTTTGACTCCTCATGACCCTTCAACAAAACTAGGTGAATCCAAGGAAGGGGTGAAATATAAGGTGTGCGTGTGTGCGTTCCCCCACACACACACGCCTTAAACCACCTTATATTTCACCCCTTCCTTGGATTCACCTAGTTCTGTTGAAGGGTCATGAGGACTCGAAACGTCAAGCAGGAATAGGTGAGACGTCCAATTGTAAATCATTTCTGAGATTCTGAACCTGTCTGATAGGTATAGAGTTCTCAGTGCAAAAAAGGACTGTGATGCAAGAGAAAGTAGTTTAAACAGGACCACTTTATCAATGGATGAACAGTCAGCTGTCATAATTAGTGATTTTGTTCAGGAGAACGGACAAGTGATACTTTGGAGATTCGATAATTGGCTGCATCATAACATCAGATGGAGTTTTTCCTCCCGGGTACCAGGGTAAGGATCATAATGGAGTGGGTAGTGCAGGTGGGACAACCTTAAGAAGGTATGGGTGTGCTAGGAAAGAGTACAATGGAGTTGATGTGATGTATGAGAGCAAGAAAGGATACAGATAATATGAAACAGGAGCGAATGGTAGGTGACAGTTTGAAGGCAGATGTTGATTTAAGCAAGCAGGCACAGTAGTAACAAAGTTTGAATCACAGAATCTCTCAGTGCAGAAGAGGCCCATTGGGTCTGGACCGACACGTGAGAAACACCTCACCTACCTACCTAATCCCATTTACCAGCACTTGGCCCATAGCTTTGAATGTTATGACGTGCCAAGTGCTCATCCAGGTACTTTTTTAAAGGATGTGAGGCAACCTGCCTCCACCACCCTTCCAGGCAGCGCATTCCAGATCATCACCACCCTCTGGGTAAAAAAGTTTTTCCTCAAACCCCCCCAAAACTCCTGCCCCTCACCTTGAACTTTTGTCCCCTCGTGACTGACCCTTCAACTAAGCTGCTCCCTATCCATCCTGCCCATGCTCCTCAGAATCTTGTACACCTCGATCAGGTCGCCCCTCAGTCTTCTCTGCTCCAATGAAAACAACCCAAGCCTATCCAACCTCTCTTCATAACTTAAATGTTTCATCCCAGGCAACATCCTGGTGAATCTCCTCTGCACCCCCTCCAGTGCAATTACATCCTTCCTTAATGTGGCGACCAGAACTGAACACAGTACTCCCAGCTGTGACCTCACCAAGGTTCTATACAACTCCAGCATGACCTCCCTACTTTTGTGACCTATGCCTTGATTGATAAAGGCAAGCGTTCCATATGCCTTTTTCACCACCCCACTAACATGCCTCTCCACCCTCAGAGATCTATGGACACACACGCCAAGGTCCCTTTGTTCCTCAGAACTTCCTAGTGTCATGCCGTTCATTGAATACTTCCTTGTCAAATTACTCCTTTCAAATTACTCCTTCCAAAGTGTGTCACCTCTCACTTTTCAGGGGTAAATTCCATCTGCCACTTATCTGCCCATTTGACCATCTTGTCTATATCTTCCTGTAGCCCAAGATATTCAACCTCACTGTTAACCACCCGGCCAGTCTTTGTTATCCCCAAACTTACTAATCCTACCTGCCACATAGTCATCTATGTCGTTTATATAAATGACGAATAATAGGGGACCCAGCAGAGATCTCTGTGGTACGCCACTGGACACTGACTTTCAGTCACCCTCTGTCTCCTACAACTAAGCCAATTTTGAATCCACCTTATCAAATTACCCTATATCCCTTCATTTGCCTTCTTTATAAGTCTCCCATGTGGGATCTTGTCAAAGGCTTTGCTGAAATCCGTATAAACTACATCAACTGCGCTGCCCTCTTCTACACACCTGGTCACCTCCTCAAAAAATTCAATCAAATTTGTTAGGCATGACCTCCCTCTGACAAAGCCATGCTGACTATCCCTGATCAAACCTTGCCTCTCCAAGTTGAGATAGATTCTTTCCTTCAGAATTCTCTCCAATAGTTGCCTACCATTGACGTGAGACTCACTGGTCTGTAGCTCCCTGGCTTATCTCTACAACCCTTCTTAAATAGCGGAACCACATTATCTGTTCTCCAGCCCTCTGGCACCTCCCACGAGGCCAGAGAGGAATTAAAAATTTGTCAGAGCCCCTGCGATCTCCTCCCTTGCCTCCTTTAGCAGTCTGGGACACAAATCATCCGGACCTGAAGATTTGTCCACTTTTAAGCCTGCCAACACCTCCAATACCTTGTCACTCAATATATCAATTTGCTCAAGAACCTCGCAGTGTCTCTCCCTGAGTGCCATACCTTCATTCTCATGGGGGAAGACGGATGTGAAGTTTAGGTGAAGAACATTCTTTGTTAACATCATGATAGCTAATTGTGTGTATGTGGAGTTGAGTATTAGATACTATACGGTACTTGAATAAGACACTGTAAGGTGTCACACTCTACTATGCATGGGGCCACCTGACCTGGGGGATGAAAGTTAGATAGCACATGTTAAGGAGTTAGCCAGCATGGCATGTTAAAAGATGTTCTTGCATTTTGGACAACTTTCAAAGTCACCGATTTTTCAGCCTGCAATGTGACATTGGTGATGAGGATAAATATGGAGATATTTAGGATTGTGTCATGGTATTTGCTGGAGCTGATATGTCAGCAGTTCAGGGAATTGAGCTGTTTGATCCACTGGATGATGCCAGCACCATCAGTGTGAAATGGAGAATGTGGCTGAAGAAGTTTGAAGCGTATGCTGACAGGCGCAGTATGTTTTTGGATTGGGTGGCAATGGTGCAAAAAGCACAGTACCGGGCCTTACTGTTCAATTTGGATGCTTCAGCGAGGGGGACTTTGAGGAAGTTGCCTGACAATGGAGAGAAGGCAGATTATGAATAAGCAGTGAAAGGCTTGAAGGACCATTGTGGTGACATCAAATGCCACATTCGAAAGGTGCAGTTTCCATCAGATGAGACAAAGAGGGGAAACTGTAGTCCAGTTTGTGACCCGTTTGAGGCAAGCGTCAGGTTGATGCAGTTATGTTGCGACAGATCTGAAGAACCAGATAATGGATCAGGTATTCAGCATTGCTAGTCAGATAAATTGAGGCATAAAGTACTGGAAAGAGGAGATGACTTGATGCTGGATGGCACTTTGAAAATAGCAGCAACATTAGAAGCAGTGGATGGACAATTTCACAGTGTGAAACTTTGCCCCACCTCTGACATTACCACAACAAAAGTTGAGTTTAATAGAGTGTCACAACGGAATTCTGTTTTCTGTCTGGGAGTAACCATGAGAAAGTTCCAGTGATTGTCGGTGGTGTTGAAGTGTCAAAAAGCTCTATCCTTACACATCTAAAATCCCACTTCAAATTGTTGGATGTTTCATTGCGGATGTGAGAGCTGGGGATTGGAATGTAGAGCCAGAATATGTAGTGACTGAGGAGGTTGGTGACCCTCGTTTGAGCAGAGAAACTGCCCCATCCTTGGGCAATTGAGTGCAGCTTTAGAACTGGGTGCATACCTGGGAGTTTGAGTGGGGGAGTTTGGTGAGGAGGGGAAGGAGGCATTTCTTTTCTTTTTTCTACCTTTTTCACCCTGTAGGAATTGATTCTTCCTCTGCTACAGGGAAAGGAGCAAATTGTTTGGTGGGTATCTGGTACGTAATTGAGGTTTATTCCAGTCCTAATGTTTAAAATAGCATTCAAACTGGTGATAAAGTTAATAAAACATAAAAAAAGCTGCAGACACGGACTCATCAGGGAGGGGGAAAGTTACCTGGATGCTTTGTACCAGGAGGCAGTCACTCCATTCAGAATATTGTCTTCTGATCTGGTCAGTGGTCAAGGACAGGAGGGTGTGGCTGCATGTGAGGCAGTTAAGGGGACCCAGAGGGCAGGAGTGCAGGAGTCTCAGCCTTTGCAATTGTTTCACTAATTTGAGCTTGTTTGGGTGAGAGTGGGGGCTTCAGGGTGGATAAGCAAACTGACCAGGGCACGATGGTACAGAAGCCATTCAAATGGGGGGGAGCAAAAACAAATGGACTGGTAGTAGGGGACAATACATGTGAGGGGAATTGATACTGTTTTCTGCAGCAAAGAGCAAGAGTCCAGATGGCTGTGTTGTCAGCCCGGTGCCAGGTTTCAGGATATCTGCTCAGGATAGATATGGGAACATGCAGTGGGAGGGGGAAGATCCAGTTGTCATGGTCTATGTAGGCACCAACGACAAAGGTAGAATTTGGAAAGAGGTTCTGTATAGAGAGTATGAGGAGCTAGGCACTAAATTAAAAAGAACTTCATAGATAATCTGACCCATGTGCAAGTTGGCATGGGGTACATAAAATTAGAGAGATTAGACTGGTGTGGGAGAATTGGGTTCCAGTTTGTGGGGTACTGGCATCAGTGCAGGAGAAGGCGGGAGCTGTACCATTGTGATGGTCTACATTTGAATGGAGCTAGGACCATTGTTCTAGCGAGCCGCGTAACTGGGGATATAGCGAGGGTTTTAAACTGGGGGTAAGGGATCAAATTTGGGAAGATGTGGTAAACTAAGGGATAAAGGAAAGACGAGGAAAAGGTAGGAATGTGGGAAATGATAAATAGACCATAACAGGAAGGGACAGTGTGCTCTGGAAGTACAAAGCTAAGAGTAAATCAGCAGATAAGGCTAGAGCTTACAAAAATAATAAAAGGACAAAACTAAAGGCTCTGTACCTGAATGCTCATGGCATTCAAAACAAAAAAGATGAACCAAGAGTGTAAATAGAAATAAGTACGATCTGACAGCCATTACAGAGATATGGCTGTAGGAAAACATAGATTTGAACCTGACTATTGAAAGGTATGTGACATTTAGGAAGGACAGGAAGCTAAGAAAATGTGGAGGGATGGCTCTGTCAATTAATGATGGTATTAGTGCATTAGAGAGGGATTACCTAAGTTCAGGAAAGCAGGATGGCCTTCTGAAAATCCAAACACACCATATCCACTTTTCTATTCTGCTAGTTACATCCTCAAAGGCCTAACAGGTTTGTCAAACATGATTTCCCTTTCATAAATTCATGTTGACTCTTCCCAATCCCACCATTATTTTTGAAGCATACAGTTATCATATCCTTTATAACAGTTTCTAGCATTTTCCCTACTACTGATGTCAGGTTAACAGGTCTGTAGTTCCCCATTTTCTCTCTTCCCTCCTTCCATTCCAGAAAAAACAGAATTTTGGAAGATGATTACCAGCGCATCCACCATCTCTACAGCCACATCTTTCAAAACTCTGGGATGTAGATCATCAGGCCCAGAGGATTTAACAACTTTTAGACCCATTAATTTTTCTAGTACTACTTTTTTATTAATACTAATTTCTTTCTGTTCCTCATTAGTGTTGGGACCACAACTTTTCACTTTATACATTAATGATCTAGATGAAGGAACTGAGGGCATTCTGGCTAAGTTTGCGGATGATACAAAGATAGGTGGAGGAGCAGGTAGTATTGAGGTGGTGAGGAGGCTGCAGAAGGATTTAGACAGGTTAAAAGATTGGGCAAAGAAGTGGCAGATGGAATACAACGTGGGGAAGTGTGAGGTCATGCACTTTGGTAGGAAGAATAGAGGCATAGACTATTTTCTAAGTGGGGAGAGAATTCAGAAATCTGGAGTGCAAAGGGACTTAGGAGTCTAGTCGAGGATTCTCTTAAGGTTAACTTGCAGGTTGAGTCTGTAGTTAGGAAGGCAAATGCAATATTGGCATTTATTTTGAGAGGACTAGAATATAAAAGCAGGGATGTGCTGCTGAGGCTTTATAAGGCTCTGGTCAGACCACATTTAGAATATTGTGAGCAATTTTGGGCCCCGTATCTCAGGAAGGATATGCTGGCCCTGGAGAGGGTTCAGAGGAGGTTCACGAGAATGGTCCCATGAATGAAAGGCTTAACATATGAGGATTGTTTGAGGACTCTGGGTCTATACTCAGTGGAGTTTAGAAGGATGAGGGGGGATCTGATTGAAACTTACAGAATGCTGAAAGGCCTGGATAGAGTGGACGTAGACAAGATGTTTCCATTAGTAGGAGAGACTAGGACCCGAGGGCACAGCCTCAGAGTAAAGAGAAGACCTTTTAGAACAGAGATGAGGAGAAACTTCTTTAGCCAGAGTGGTGAATCTATGGAATTCATTGCCACAGAAGGCTGTGGAGGCCAAGTCATTGAGCGTATTTAAGACCAAGATAGATAGGTTCTTGATTGGTAAGGGGATCAAAGGTTAGAGGTAGAAGGCGGGAGAATGGGGTTGAGAAACTTATCAGCCATGATTGAATGGCGGAGCAGACTCGATGGGCCGAATGGCCTCATTTCTGCTCCTATGTCTTATGGCCTTATTATCGCTAGTCCCTTGGTTCTCTAGTCTTCCTGGGAGGTTCCTCCATGAAAAGCAGACACAAAACTATTTATTTTATTTCTCTGTCATTTCTGTATTCCCCTTAAATCCTCCTTTCTCTGCCTATAGTGGACCCACATACGTCTTTGCTAATCCATCCCTTTTTACATGCCAGTTGAAGCTTTTACAGTCCATTTTTATGTTTTTCACTTGATTTTAATATTCTGTTTCAGTTTCTTGATCCTCCTTTGTGGACTTCTAAAATGCCCAGGCTTACTACTTTTTTGGCAACTTTTGAATACAATTCCTTTGATCCACTACAAGCTTAATTGTCATTGGACCAGTATTCCAGTGACCCAGGGTAATGTTCTGGGCACCCAGGTTTGAATCCTCCCATGACAAATGGTAGAATTTGACTTCAATAAAACTCTAGAATTAAAAGCCTGATGATGACCATGAAACCATTGCCAATTGTTATAAAAACCTACCTGGTTCACTAATGTACTTTACGGAAGGAAATCTGCTGTCCTTACCTGGGTGGCGTACATGTGACTCCAGACCCACAGCAATGTGGTTAACTCTTAAAATGTCTTTTGAACAAAGACAGTTAGGGATGAGCAATAAATGTTGGCCTAGCCAGCGATGCCCACATCCCATAAACGAATAAATAAAAAAGCTTTAACTTCTCTTGCTAGCCATAGCTGGATCACCTTTTTTGCTGGGTTTTTGTGCCTCATTGGAATGTAAATTTGTTGTAAACCATGTATTAATTCTTTAGTGCTAGTCATTGCCTGTCTACCACCACAGCCAATTTGCCGCCTTATCTTCGTAGTTTCCATTGTTTAGATTTAAGACCTTAGTTTTGGACTGAACTGCATCATTTTCAAACTTAATATAAATTTCTATCATATTGTCAGTTTTCCCCAGAGATTCCTTTTACAATGAAATTATTAATTAGCCCATGCTCATTGCAGATTACAAGATCTAAAATAGCCCATTCTCTAGTTGGTTCATCAAAATGCTGTTTTAGGAAACTATCTTGTATATATTCCAGGAATTTGTCCTCCATCACATTAATGCTAATTTGGTTTACCCAGTCTGTATGCAGATTGAAGTCTGCCATGATTACTGTATTAAATTTGTTACATTGCACCTATTATTTCCTGATTTATACTGTGCCCTACATTATCATTGCTGTTTGATGGCTTATAAACAACTCCCACTAATGTTTGCTGTCCCTTGCTGTTTCTTAGCTCCACCCAAACTTATTCTACATCTAAACCTTCCAACCTAAGGTCCCCTTTCGGTAATATACTGATCTCATCCTTTATTAACAGCGCTACCCCACCTCCCTTTCCTTTTTGCCTATCTTTCCTAAATGCTGAATACCCTTGAACATTCAGTTCCCAGCCTTGGTCACGCTGCAACCACATCTCCATAATAGCCATTAGCCCATACCTGTTTACTTCTATTTGTGCCGTCAATTTACCTGCCTTGTTGCGAATGCTGTGTGTATTCAGATAGACTGCCTTTAATTCTGTCTTTTTATTATTTTCGCAACCTCTAGCCTTACCTGATGGCGCACTCTTAAGTTTGTATGCTATGTCCCTTCCTGCCACACTCCAATTATTAATTCCCTTAATGCTACCTTGGTCTTTTGCCTTGTCCTTTCTTTAATTTATCACATCTTTCCTCACATGATCCCTTTTCCCTACTATTTAGTTTAAAGCCTCCTCTACCGCCCTAGTTATACAACTTCCTAGAACGCTTGTCCCAGCATCGTTCTGGTAAAAACTTTCCCAGCAGTACAGTTCCTCCTTTCCTCAGTTTTGGTGCCAGCGCCCAATGAATTGAAAAGCTATTTCTGCCACATCAACCTTTGAGCCATACATTTAACTCTCTAACTTTATTTAGCCTACTTCAATTTGCTTGTGGCTCACGTAAGGATCCAGTAATCATTACCTTTTGAGGTTCTGCTTTTTAATTTAGCCCCTACTGTTCATACTGTCTGAGAAGAACCTCTTTCCTAATTCTGCCTATGTTGTTGGCACTTATGTGGACCATGACAACTGAATCCTTTCCCTCCCACTACAAGTTCCTCCCCAGCCCAGAGCTCTGGACTCTCGCTCTTGGCTGCGGAGAACTGTCTATCTGCCTGGCTACTGTCCCACCAACTACTACTACATTCTTATTAACTCTCTCTCTCTCTTTCTCCCCCCCCCCCACCACCCCACCAGAATGGCTTCCTGCACCATGGTGCTATAGTCAGTTTGCTCACCCACCCTGCAGCCACCACTCTCATCCATACAGTTTGCAAGAACCTCAAACCTGTTGGACAACTGTAAGGGATGAGGCTCCTCCACTTCTACCTTCTCGATCCCCATACCTGCCTCACTTACAGTCACACCCTTCTGCCCCTGACTATGGACCAAATCAGAAGACCCTATCCCAAGGGGTCTGACCACCCCCTGGAACAAAGTGTCCAGGTAACGTTCCCCCTTCCTTGTGTGGCAGTGTCTGCAGCTCGGCCTCCTGCTCATGAGTCTGAGCCAAATATCCTCCCGCCACTGGCGCTTACTGCAGATGCATTTTCCTTGGACCATATGGGTGTGCATGAGTTCCCACATTCTGCAACCTGCCCTGCCAACTTTATAGTGTTTAATTAACTATTTTACTGAGTAAAATTTAATCAATGTCGTTAGCCCTGCCTGTGCTTATATTCTTCTTTCAATAAATGTTCTACTTCGATTAAAATTTCCTAAAGATAAATAGGAAATACTCACCAGCCAATGTGATGAACTCTACTACTATTAGTAAACACTACTGTTAATAAAACATTACAATTACTAAAATTACCCAAGTTTTTAAAGATAAATGAGAACATTACTCACCAACCAATCAACTACCTCTTTCCTTGTGATATCATACTTCTGGATTTTTCTCAGAACACGGTTGGCCTGCTCTGGAGCACAGAGTGGATTACTGACTCCGGGCCCTTCTCTCCCACTGTTTTAGGTGCTGCAGTCTGTCTCTGGGACCTCCTCCTCCTCTACTGCTCTTTTCTCGAGTCAGATTCTATGATTGGAGAGGTAACAACAGCTAGAGAGAAGGAATTTATGATTGGAGGATCTGGAGCAGTTATTCTGGCCCTGCTGCCGCCGCCGCCATGCTGACTTGAACACAGATGAGGGAGAGCAGGATAGCAACAAGCAGCAGGAGGCCTCAGCAATGCTCATCCAAAGTCAGTGCCTGAGGTGTCCAATTTTGGGTGGGACCTGGCTCAGGCAGTGGACAGCCTGGGGTTGGCGATGCCTGTGGGTGAGAGAAGCACTGGCAGCAGCAGGTGGCGAGTAGTCACAGGCTGAAGAGATGGAGAAACGGTGGGGCCTCCACCTGAATAAATGTACTGTCTGGCTCTGAAATTGCTTAATGACACTGACAATTTGGCCTGCAGAGACACCATCAAGAAGACAATTGCTTTTGACCCCCTGTGCAGCATGGAACAGCCCAGCCTCTTTTGGAAATGGAGGTGTTTGGAAGGTTTTCTGCATCAAACAAAGGGCCGTGATGAGCAGTTCAAGCGATGGACAATCTCAAGGAAGTTATGGCTCTCTGATGAATCTGGCTGCAATGCTGCTGGTGAATTTTCACCTGAACTTTTTGTTTATTTTTGTATTTTACTTAAATTGATTGTAAACTTACTTTAATTCACCTTCTAGCTGTGACAGGAGTTGACTGAAAATAATCATTAATAATAGTTTGTAGGAAGGTGTGAAGAATTAGTAAACATTCAAAGGGAAAAAATATTTGCAGAGCCATAGGAAAGAGTAGGAAGAGTGGAGACTATAATTTGATAGCTCTCAAAGGCCGAATATCCGCCTCCTGTGCCATTGCATTCTTTTTGTGATTTCAGACAGCCAGCATACCCCTGTCAGTTTCTATATTTGTGTACAGATTTTCAATGTCCATTATTTTTTTAAAAAGTATGACACGAGTTTGCGGTTAGTGAGTGAACTACCTCTATAAAGTGGAAGGTGTCTTTAATCTAACTAGGGTACTCCTGTGCTAAGGCATTCCAATCCATGCCCCATTAAAGCACAGATGATTGTGAGGAGATGCATTAGCTTGGGGAAAAAAATCACTGAAATGTGAAGTGTTGTGAATTAAACCATTCGTTACCTCTGCTTGCTTGCTGCTGCACAACCTCACGATCATCTGTGCTTTAATGAAATATAGATTGGAACTCCTTAGCATTATAGAGGTAGTTAACTCACAAGTGTACCCCCGATGCCATAATTTTTACAATGGAGACTGAAAGTCTGTACACAAACATAGAAACAGACAGAGGTATGCTGGCTGTCTGAAATCGTAGAATGTTATTGCACTGAAGGAAGCCTTTTGACCTTTGAGAGCTATCCAATTAGTCCCCACTCCATCACCCCCTACTCCTCAACCCCCTCCTATGGCACCACCCCATGCCCACGCAAAATTTGCAACACCTGCCCCTTCACTTCCTCTCTCCTCACCGTCCAAGGACCCAAACACTCCTTTCAAGTGAAGCAGCATTTCACTTGCATTTCCCCCAACTTAGTCTACTGCATTCCTTGCTCCCAATGTGGTCTCCTCTACATTGGAGAGACCAAACGTAAACTGGGCGATCGCTTTGCAGAACACCTGCGGTCTGTCCGCAAGAATGACCCAAACCTCCCTGTCGCTTGCCATTTTAACACTCCACCCTGCTCTCTTGCCCACATGTCTGTCCTTGGCTTGCTGCATTGTTCCAGTGAAGCCCAACGCAAACTGGAGGAACAACACCTCATCTTCCGACTAGGGACTTTACAGCCTTCTGGACTGAATATTGAATTCAACAACTTTAGGTCGTGAGCTCCCTCCCCCATCCCCACCCCCTTTCTGTTTCCCCCTTCCTTTTTTTTTCCAATAAATTATAAAGATTTTCCTTTTCCCACCTATTTCCATTATATAAAAAAAAACCCCCACTAGAGCTATACCTTGTGTGCCCTACCATCCATTCTTAATTAGCACATTCGTTTAGATAATATCACCAACTTTAACTTTAACACCTATGTGTTCTATTGTACTATTGTCGTTGACATCTTTTGATGATCTGCTTCTATCACTGCTTGTTTGTCCCTACAACCACACCACCCCCCCCCCCCCCACCAACCTCTCTGTCTCTCTATCTCTCCGCCCCCAACACACACACCTTAAACCAGCTTATATTTCAACTCTTTCTTGGACTCAAACTCAAGTTCTGTCGAAGGGTCATGAGGACTCAAAACGTCAACTCTTTTCCTCTCCGCCGATGCTGCCAGACCTGCTGAGTTTTTCCAAGTAATTCTGTTTTTGTTTTAGTCCCCACTCCTGCCTACTCTTATTCATATTGTAAAAAGGATAGAGGCACTGGAGAGATTTGTAAGGATGCCATAAATTTATGGGTATACATATCAGGAAATCACTGAAATCCTCTTGTTGGGGGGGCTATGGTAGGGAAAGAAGGCTGACTGTTGATCCAATAGAGTTCTTAAAATTATGAAAGATTTTTGGATGCAGAGAGAATGTTTCCTCTTGTGGGGAAGAGCGCAACTAGAGGCCATCAATATAAGATAGCCACTGAGAAATCCAATAATTCAGAAGAAACTTCTCCACGCAAAGAGTGGTGAGAATGTGGAACTCACTACCACCGAGAGTGGTTGAAGTGAATGGTATAGATGTAATTAAGTGGGAAGTTAGACAAGCATATGATGGAGAAGGAAATAGGGGGTTACAATGATGAATTTAGACGAGGAGGATCAAGTGGAGCATAAGCACCAGCTTGGACTGGCTGAGCCGAATGGCTTGTTTTTGTGCCATCTATCTTGTGTCTTTCCTATTGAATGGAACATAGAAACAGGAGTAGGTCATCGATCTCATTTTACCATTCAGGCTATGGCTGATCTGCACTTCATCTCCATTTACCTGCATTTGTCCTATATCCTTTGAAAGCCTTGCCTTCATTTGATATCAGTCTTGATCTGTTAGTCATTGAAAAGCAACGTTGTGATCTACTGTGAATACATTCCATCCATGCAAACTCCGAACATCTTTACAGTGGGAATGTAAACTATTAAGAAAGCTGGCTTCAGGCAAATTTCTGTTTAGACTAAACCACAATATTAACATAAAGCAGTATTAACATGAAAGCAAAGTACTGCAGATGCTGGAAATCTGAAATAAAAACAAAATGCTGGAAATACTCCAGGGTCAGGCAGCCTCTGTCGAGAGAAACAGTTAAAGTTTCAGGTCTATGACCTTTCATCAGTTGCATGCTCAGGTGGATGTAAAAGAACCCATGGCACTGTTTCGAAGAAGAGCAGGGGAGTTATCCCCAGTGTCATTGCAAAATGCAGATTAACTGGTCATTGTCACATTGCTGTTTGTGGGAGTTTGCTGAGCACAAATTAGTTTTTGTGTTTCTACACAAGTGACTAGACTTAAAAAAAAAAGTACTTAATTGGCTGCAAAGCGCTTTGAGATATCTGGTGGTTATGAAAAATGCTATATCCAAACAAGTCTTTCTGTTTTTGCTTCAGTGCTGATTCATTATTTCCAAGTTATTGGAGGCATATTCTACATAATATATTCCCAGCAATGTAACTGCTTTTTTTAGATGTGTAGCCCTTTAAATTTTTTCGTGCTGTCACACGTGCAGTGATTTAAAGATGCAGCGGGAGGGCAAATAGACAGAGATCGTGGTACATATTAGTAGCATGACATAGATAGAAAGAGGGATGAGGCCCTGCAAGCAGAATTTAGGGAGCTAGGAAGCAGATTAAAAAAACAAGACCTCAAAGGTAGTAATCTCTGGATTACTTCTGGTGCCACATGCTAATGAGTATAGAAATAGGAGGTTAGTCCAAATGAATGCTTGAGAGATGGTGTGCAGGCGGGAGGGCTTTAGATTTCTGGGACATTGGGACCGTTTCTGGGGGCAGTGGGACCCAGATGGATAGAAAATTAGTTGGCAGACAGGAAACAAAGAGTAGGGATAAATGGATCTTTTTCCGAATGGCAGGCAGTGACTAGTGGGGTACTGCAGGGATCGGTGCTGGGACCCCAGCTCTCCACAATATAAATTAATCATTTTAGATGAGGGAACTAAATGTAATATCTCCAAATTTGCAGACGACACAAAGCTGGGTGGGAGGGTGAACTGTGAGGAGGATGCAGAGATGCATATGAGGAGAGATTGAGTCAGTTAGGATTATATTCGCTGAAGTTCAGAAGAATGAGGGGGTTTATCATGGAAATCTATAAAATTCTAACAGGACTAGACAGGGTAGATGCAGGGAGGATTTTCTGATGGTGGGGGAGTCCAGAACCAGGGGTCATAGTCTGAGGACATGGGGTAGATCATTTAGGACTAAGATGAGGAGAAATTTCTTCACCCAGAGAGTGGTGAGCCTTTGGAATTCACTACCACAGAGATTGTGAGGCCAAAGCATTGTATGTTTTCAAGAAGGAGTTAGATATAGCTCTTGGAGCAAAAGGGCTCAAAGGGCATGGGGAGAAAGCAGGAGCAGTTGGATGATCAGCCATGATCATAATGAATGGAGGAGCAGGTTTGAAGGGCCAAATGGCCCACTCCTCCTATTTTCTCTCTTTCTCTGTACAAGGCGGATGGGTTGCACCTGAACCAGAATGGGACTAACATCCTTGCGGGGAGGTTTGCTAGTGCTATTGGGGACGGTTTAAACTAACTTGGTAGGGGGATGGGATCCTGAGAGGAGGTTCAGCAGGGGGAGATGCACAGCTAAAATTAGAAGAGGGTAAGTGAGTCTGGAAGGCATAGAAATTAATGGCCAATTAAGGCATAAGAGAGTTTGGCAAAGTTGGATGGTATTTATTTTAATGCAAGGAGTCTGACGAATAAGGAAGATTAATTGAGGGCACAAATTAACACATGGAAGTAGTTGTGGCCAAAACATTGTATGTCATTTCTGTCACAGAGACGTGGTTGAGAGAGGGGCAGGATTGGCAGCTCAATATTCTAGGATATAGGGTCTTCAGGCAAGACAGGGAAGGAGGTAAAAGAGGAGGGGGTATCGCAGTATTGATCAAGGAATCGATTACAGTAGTAAGGAGGGATGACATCCTCAAAGGCTTCTCAAATGAAGTGATATGGGTAGAACTTAAAAACAAAAAAGGAACAATCGCATTGCTGGGAGTGTACTATAAGGCCCCAAACAGTCAGAGAAATAGAAGAGCAGATATGTAGGCAAGTTTCAGAGAATGTAAAAATAATAAAGTAGTAATGGTGGGGGATTTCAACTGCCCCAGCATTAACTGGGCTAGTCATAGTGTGATAGGTTTAGAGGGACTGGAATTCTTAAAATACATCCAGGAGAGCTTTTTTAATCAGTACGCAGAAGGTCCTACAAGAGGGGGCAGTCCTGAATTTAATTTTAGGGAATGAAGCCAGGCAGGTGGTAGAAGTATCAGTGGGGGAATATTTTGCAGATAGTGATCATAATGCCGTTAGATCAAGGTTGTTATGGAAAAGGACAAGGATAGGCCAGAAATCAGAGTTCTAAATGGGGGGAAGGCTGATTTTAATAAGATCAGATATGATTTGGCCAGAGTAAACTGAGAGCAGCTAACTTCAGGTAAATCTGCATCAGAGCAGTTGGACTCATTCACGAAGGAAATAGGAAGAGTATAGAGCCAACATATTCCAGTTAAGACAAAGAGTGGGACCAACACATCCAGGGAACCCTGGGTGTCAATATACAGGATTGGATAAAGAGAAAAAGAGAGGCTTATGGTGGATACCGAGGGCTCAAAACAGCAGAAGCCCTAGAGGAGTATAGAATGTGGAGAGGGGATCTTAAAAAGGAAATTAGAGCAAAAAGGGGGCATGAAAAAACATTGGCAGGTAAAATAAAGGAAAATCCAAAGTTATTTTACAAGTACATTAAGAGTGAGAGGATAACTAGGGAAAGAGTAGGGCCCTTTGAGGACCATAGTAGTAATTTGTGTGCGGAGCCGGAAGAAGTAGGTAGGATTCTAAATGAATACTTTGTGTCAGTGTTCTCAAGTGAGAGGGACAACGTGGGTATGGAAATCAGGCAGCAGGACTGTGATGTAATTAAAGAAATTAGCATAGAAAGGGAGGAAGTTCTAAGTTGGCTGGCAGGCTTATAAGTGGATAAATCTCTAGGCTGAATGAAATGTATCCCAGGCTGTTGAGTGAGGCAAGGGAGGAGATAGCAGGGGCGCTGGCAATAATTTTCAATACCTCTCTGGCCACAGGAGAGGTGCCAGAGGACTGGAGGATAGTCAATGTGGTACTGTTCTTCAAGGAGGGAGGAAGGGATAAACCAGGGAACTACAGGCCAGTCAGTCTAATCTTAGTGGTGGGGAAACGATTGGAAGCAATTCTGAGGGACAGAATTAATCTGCATTTGGAGAGGCAGGGATTAATCAAGGACAGTCAGCATGGTTTTTTAATGGGAGGTCATATCTGATCAATTTGATTGACTTTTTCGAAGAGGTGACCAGGTGTGTAGATGAGGGCATTGCATTTTACGTAGTCTATTTGGGCTTCAGCAAGGCTTTTGATAAGGTCCCACATGGGGGACTGATAACGAAGGTAAGAGCCCATGGGCCCCAAGGCAATTTGGATCGAGAATTGGCTGAGTGTGGCAGGGAGGAGAGGGTGATGGTTGAGGGGTGTTTTTGTGACTGGATGCCTGTGTCCAGTGGGGTTCCACTATAATCGGTGTTGGGTCCATTGCTGTTTGTGTTATATATAAACGATTTCGACTTGAATGTAGGAGGGTTGATCAGTAAGTTCACGGTTGACACAAAAGTTGGTGGGGTGGTAAATAGTGAGCAGGATGGCCTTAGATTATAGGAGGATATAGATGGGCTGATCAGTGGCTAATGGAATTTAATCCAGATAAGTGTGAGGTGCTGCACTTGGTAAGGACAAACATGGCACGGGAATACACGATAAATGGTAGGACCCTGGGAAGTACCGAGGATCAGACGGACCTTGGTGTGCATGTCCACTGGTCCCTTAAGGTAGTGGGACAGGTAGGTAAGGTGGTTGAGAAGGCATATGGGATACTTGCCTTTATTAGCTGAGGCATAGAATATAAGAGCAGGGAGGTTATGCTGGACCTGTATAAAACGCTGGTTAGGCCACAACTAGAGTATTGTGTGCAGTTCTGGAATCTGCATTATAGGAAGGATGTGATTGCACAGAGAGAGTACAGAGGAGATTTACCAGGACGTTGCCTGGGCTGGAGAGTTTTAGTTATGAGGAGAGATTGGATAGACTGGGGTTATTTTCCCTTGAACAGAGGAGATTGAAGGGGGACATGATTGAAGTGTATAAAATTGAGAGGCATAGATAGGGTCGACAGGAAGAAACTTTTCCCCTTGGTGGAGGGATCAATAACCAGGGCGCATAGATTTAAGGTAAAGGGCAGGAGGTTTAGAGGGGATGGGAAGAATAATTTTTTCACCCAGAGGGTGGTGGGAATCTGGAACTCACTGCCTGAATTGGTGGTAGAGGCAGAAACCCTCAACATTTAAGAAGTATTTGGATGTGCACTTGCGATGCCATGGCATACATGGCTATGGGCCTAGTGCTGGAAAATGAGATTAGAATAGTTAGGTACTTGTTTGACAGGCGCAGACTCGATGGGCCGAAAGGCCTTTTTCTGTGCTGTAGACCTCTATGACTCTCTGCTGATTTGTATGCGGTGTGCACTGAGGCTTTGCTAAGGAAAGTCTTTTTTTTATGCAACGAGTAGTTATATGCAATGTACCACCTGGAAGGATGGGGGAGGTAGATTCAATTGTGGCTTTTAAAATGGAAAAGAATAGGGTCTGGGATTAAAGGTGTGAACTTGACGGGATGAATGGCCTTGTTCTGTGCTGTAACCGTTCTATGACCCAATGGGTGACTTGGCTCTAACTCTACTTGCACACATGCAGATTGCATACATATGGCTATAAGAAATGTGATAGAGTAGAACATTGACATGCTGAAACAATGATTCTATTACCTGGACCAATAAATCAGTTGAGGCTGAACCAGTGTTTTATAAAGGGTCATCATAACCTCCTTGCTTTTGCATGCATCTGTTTATAAAGCGCAGGATCCCATATGCCTTATTAACGACTTTCTCAACCTGCACTGTTACCATGAACTATTTGTGTACTTTACCCTGAGGTGTGTCTGCCCCTCCTTGTTCATCCTACCAAAACATATCACTTCTCACATTCTGCATTACATTTCATCTGTCACATGCCTGCTAATTCCACAGCCTCTGTCCTCTTGAAATCTGTTACCTACTTCACTATTCATACAGTTCCAAGTTTTGTATCTTCTGCAGATTTTGAAATAGTGCCCTGTACAACCAACTTAGTCATTGCTATATATTACAAAAAAGTGATCCTGCTGACCCCTGTGTAACCCCACTATATACCTTAAGTCCAGAAAAAAAAAATTGCCCATTAATCTCTCTTTCGTAACCTTTAGCTTGCTTTGTATCTATGCTGCCACTGTCCCTATTATTCCATGGGGTTCAATTTTGCTGACAAACATGTTATATGGCACTTCATCAAATGCCTTTTGGAAGACGCTATATACCTAATTTCCCTCACCAATCTTCCCTATTACCTCATCAAAAAATTCAATTAAATTAGTTAAACCCGATTTGTCTTTTTAAAAACAAATTGTGCTGTCTTTCCTTAATTAATCTACACTTGTCCAAGTGACAATTTTTGTCTTATCATTTCTAAAAGCTTCCCCACCACTGAGGTCAAACTGACTGGCCCCCAGTAGTTGCTGGGTATATTCTTACAATATTGTTTAAAAAATGTTTAATATTTTCAATTTTCCTGTCTTCTGGCACCACTTCAGTACCTAAAGGAGGATTGGAAGAATATGGCAAGTGCCTGTGCAATTTCGAACCTTTTTTTCCCTCCACAACCTAGGATGCATCCCATCCAGAACTAGTAACTTATCTATATTAAGTACAGCCAGCTTTTCCAGTAACTTCTCCTTCAATTATTAGCCCATCCAGCATTTCAACTACCTCCTATACTGTGGCTTTGGCAGTATCTTCTTCAGTCACCATCCTTTGGCTTGCCCTGGTGGTTGAAATGTAATTGGCAGAGTGGAGCACAGCAGAATGAATGGATCATGACTGCAGCCAGGATTCCAGGCATTGTCCTGCATGATGTGTAGGGTCACACAACAACTGAACGTTTAGGGAGTGGGATCCTCTTCTGTTCCAGTACATGGTAGGGTAGACAAAGTGCCTGCAATATGAAATGCATGCAGTCACTGCACCATAAGGAAGCTTGTATTCTAAATAAATCTTGTGCTCATCTGCCTGCATGTCTGCCAAACGAGAATTAAATGAATAGAGTGTGTCTTTGACTTCCCTTATGGAACAGTGAATTGAAAAATGTGACATTTTGCAAATATCTTCAGCTCCAGCCTGGAAGGAACCCGCTGAACGAAAGTTTATCACCACGGTCACCTTCATAGCCATTGGCAATGTGGTCCTTGCTTTGAGGTTCCAGTTATGGCAGCAGCAGGTGGCAGATTTCAATGAGGATGCCCTTATTGAAGTACAAATGTCTCGCATTGTTCCTTACTGGGATTCAGATAGCAGAACTGCGCCCTGAGTACTCTTGGCAGAAATGGCTGCCTGCTGAGAGCCCTATTTTACCCCACCTCCTCTTCCCTCTTCTAACAACTCCTCCCACTCCAATGTATGGGGAAAAACTGGTTTGTGCAAAAGCCTTGAATTTAGCAATTGGTCCTTCAGCACCTGCCTCACCACTCCCTGTAGATCTTGCAACTTGAAACAACTGTGAAAAACACCAAACACTTGCAGAATTGTACCAGAAACCAGAAGAAATCAAGTAGCAATTAACCTTTCTGTTTAAAAGTACTGGTTGGAGCTGTGTGAGCTTGAGAAGTCATTGGCTGGAACTTTGAGCTCCAAAGTGGCAGTTGTGGTGTTATATCAGTATTGTATGCTGATTAATGTCATGATCTTCTGTTCTGCATACTTCTAGTGGGCAAACACACTAATGCCTCAGTAGTATGACATCCACTGCGATTCACAGCAGAAGTGTGCACCCACATGCAACAGATGCCAGTTTGGTCCCCAAAGAGCATCCATAGTGTCTAAATAATGGGGATACCGACCCCAATTTCATTCCTATATGCGCAGGCACCACTTGACAGAGCACATTAAATCTGAAATAAAATCAGAAAGTATTCAGCAGGTCAGGCAGCATCTGAGGAGAGAAACAGAGTTAACATTTCAGCTTGATGATCACCCTTCATCAGAAATTAAATTCTGAGTTATACTCTCATCTCAGTAGAATTGAAGCCTGAGTCAGTCATGCTACAGCAGGATGTGATGTATTTAAAAAATCTGCAGTGTTCTACTTGTGACCTTGGCCATCAAAACTCACTTGCCTCATTGCCACTACTTGTAGTCTGCTGGAAGTTTATTGTGTGCTCAGTTCTGTTTGTATAGTGTGTAATACGTTTTTGAGACCTTTTTTATCTGTAAAACATGTTTCCCACATCTATACCAACTGTAAACTGTACAGACGATAGAAGCTGTTATAGTTCGGTTCTTTCGCGTGGTGGATGCAGAACATTGTATTAGGTTGAAAAAGAGAAAAGCCCTGTGTGAGGGTAATCAAGAAGTAAAGCAAACAAAAACTACAAGGAATGCTGGAGGTGAGGCAGTAACTGTGGAGGGAGAACCTTTCATCAGAACTGGGAAAGTTAGACATGGAATAGGCTTTAAGCACGTGAAAGGGGGGGAGGGTAGGAAAGGAACAAAAGGGAAGGTCTATAATAGGGGAAATTAAATGACAAAAGAATTGGTGTAAGGCCAAAGGGAGTGGTAGTGGGACAAGTAAAGAAACAAATGATGTGCCTGGAGGAGTTGTGAATGGCAAAATGATGAACAACTACCTTCCCAAAGCAAAAACAAAAGACCAGAGTAAGACTGAAACATGCCAAGAAAAGGGAAATAAAAGGAGGGCAGAGATTATAGTCTGAAATTATTTGAGTCCGAAAGGCTGTAAAGTGCCTGTTCGAAAGATGAGGTGCTGTACCTTGAGCTTTCGTTGGGCTTCATTGGAACAGTGCAGTAGACTGAGGACAGAGGTAAGTGTCAGAGTAGAGTGGAGAATTCAAATCAAAAACAGAATTACCTGGAAAAACTCAGCAGGTCTGGCAGCATCGGCAGAGAAGAAAAGAGTTGACGTTTCGAGTCCTCATGACCCTTCACAGAGCTAGGTGAATCCAAGGAGAGGGGTGAAATATAAGCTGGTTTAAGGTTGGGGGGGGGGGGTGGTGGGGGCAGAAGTGGAGGAGGGGGTGTGGTTGTAGGGACAAGTAAGCAGTAATAGGAGCAGATCATCAAAAGATGTCACAGACAAAATAACATAGGTGTTGAAGTTGGTGATATCTAAACGAATGTGCTAATTAAGAACGGATGGTAGGGCACTCAAGGTATAGCTCTAGTGGGGGTGGGGGGGCATAAAAGATTTTAAAATAATGGAAATAGGTGGGAAAAGAAAAATCTATATAAATTATTGGAAAAAACAAAAGGAAGGGGGAAGAAACAGAAAGGGGTTGGGCATGGAGGAGGGAGCTCAAGACTAAAGTTGTTGAATTCAGTATTCAGTCCGGAAGGCTGTAAAGTGCCTAGTCGGAAGATGAGGTGCTGTTCCTCCAGTTTGCGTTGGGCTTCTCTGGAACAATGCAGCCAGCCAAGGACAGATAGGTGGGCAAGAGAGCAGGGTGGAGTGTTAAAATGGCAAGCGACAGGGAGGTTTGGGTCATTCTTGTGGACAGACCGCAGGTGTTCTGCAAAGCGGTCGCCCAGTTTACGTTTGGTCTCTCCAATGTAGAGGAGACCACATTGGGAGCAAGGAATGCAGTAGACTAAGTTGGGGGAAATGCAAGTGAAATGCTGCTTCACTTGAAAGGAGTGTTTGGGCCCTTGGACGGTGAGGAGAGAGGAAGTGAAGGGGCAGGTGTTACATTTTTTGCATGGGTATGGGGAGGTGCCATAGTTGGGGGTTGAGGAGTAGGGGGTGATGGAGGAGTGGACCAGGGTGTCCTGGAGGGAACGATCCCTACGGAATGCCGCCGGGAGGGGGGTGAAGGGAAGATGTGTTTGGTGGTGACATCATGCTGGAGTTGGTGGAAATGGCGGAGGATGATTCTTTGAATGCGGAGGCTGGTGGGGTGATAAGTTTCAAGTAAGTGGAAGCTCAGTCGAGTGTGCAGACTGAATGGATGCGTTCCACAAAGCATCTTTTGCATGGATTTTTGGATTAGACTGCTTGCCTAAAGTTTTATAAAACTTCTGTGAATAAGTTTAGATAAATGCAATTAAAATGTATGGGGTTATATTGTAGTTTTTAAGTTTATATTTGTGCCATTCTTTCTCTAGTGCTTTTGAAGTGAAGAAAAAAACTGTTTTGTTCTGGGTCTCCTACTGTTCAATTTGTGCCTTGCACTTTGGATCATGGAAAATAAGATATTTCACCAATGATCTATAAAAAATTATAAAGTAATTTGTTTCTATCTTGTAATTAAACACCCTTGAATGTGTATTGTAATACGTGATTAATATTGTTTGATAGATTCAAACTGGCAGGATATTTCACTCAATGGCCTGTAATCATAGCCAGGTACTTTTCTTTCACTCTATAAAAGATCTTGAAGAAATTTAAGGCAAGATTTGGAGGTTTATTTTGGTGAAAAAGTGAAAACAGCTGCTGATGTGTGCTGAGCTAATAAGACACACCTATGTGTCTTATTTTGGTCCCAGTTGCTGATTTGCCATAGTTTGAACTTTCTGCAAGGTGCTAAAAGAGATATTTGGAGGTTTGGTATTCAAGTGATTAGGCACAGTTTTTGTGGGGTGTGGATGTGGACTCTATACTTCCATTTCCACAGAAGTTGTGAAGTCGGCTGGCTGATGCACAGTGGCAGCTTTCAGGATGTTTCCGAGACAGCAAAGAAGCTACTGGAGGCCCTGGTGGAAGAGGCCCAGAGGAGGAGTGATACCCTGTACCTGAAACAGTTAGTGCTTCTTTGCCTAGCCTCATGTCCCTCGTCCCATTGCTCCTACATACCAAGAAGAACCCCCATGCCCAAACACTCCCTTTCCATTGGTTCTGAAGATATAAAGAATATATTTCCAGATAAAGCAATTGAAGTACTTTTGTTTTGCACTCTTTCCCCTTGTCCCTCCTACATCCGCGATTCCTCTGATGCTCTACATCATATCAACAGTTTCCAGCTCCCTGGCCCCAACCGCCTCCTCTTCACCATGGACATCCAATCCCTTGACACCTCCATCCCCCACCTGATGGTCTGAGGGCTCTCCGCTTCTTCCTTGAACACAGGCCCAAACAATCCCCACCCACCACCACTCTCCTCCGTTTGGCTGAACTTGTTCTCTCACTGAACAATTTCTCCTTAAACTAGTCTCACTTCCTCCAAATAAAAGATGTGGCTATGGGTTCCCGCATGGGCCCAGTTATGCCTGTTTGTTTATGGGGTATGTGGAACATTCCTCATTCCAGTCCTACTCAGGCCCCCTCCCACAACTCTTTCTCCGGTACATCAATGACTCCTTCGCTTCATGCTCTCGTCTGGACCTGGAAAAATTTATTAAATTTGCTTCCAATTTCCACCCCTCCATCACTTTAACATGGCCCATCACAGACACTTCCCCTTCCCTTCCTTGACCTCTCTGTCTCAATTTCTGGTGATAGACTATCCCACCAATATTCATTACAAGCCCACCAACTGCTACAGCTCCTCACACCCTGCTTCCTGTAAGGACTCCATCCCATTCTCTCAGTTCCTTCGCCTCTGTCGCATCTGTTCTGATGATGCCACTTTCCAAAACAGTTCTTCTGACATGTCTTCCTTCTTCCTTAACCGAGGTTTTCCACCCACAGTGATTGATAGGGAGCTCAAACGTGTTCAAGCCATCTCCCGCCCATCTGACCTCACACCTTCCTTTCCCTCCCAGAACCATGATAGGGCCCCCCCTTGTCCTCACCTATCACCCCACCAGCCTCCGCGTTCAAAGGATCATCCTCCGCCATTTCCGAAACTCCAGCATGATGCCACCACCAAACGCATCTTCCCTTCACCCCCCCTGTCGGCATTCCATAGGGACCGTTCCCTCTGGGACACCCTGGTCTACTCCTCCATCACCCCCTACACCTCAACCCCCTCCCACGGCTCCTTCCCATGCAACCACAGATGGTGCAACATGTGCCCCTTTATTTCCCCCTTCCTCGTCCGAGGGCCCAAACACTCCTTTCAAGTGAAGCAGCACTTCACTTGCACTTCCATCAATTTAGTCTACTGCATTTGCCGCTCTCAATGTGGTCTCCTCTACATTGCAGAGACCAAATGCAGACTGGGTGACTGCTTTGCGGAATACCTTCAGTCTGTTCGCAAGCCTGACCCAGACCTTCCTGTCGCTTGCCATTTCAACACACCACCTTGCTCTCATGCCCACATGTCTGTCCTTGGCCTGCTTCAGTGTTCCAGTGAAGCTCAACACAAACTGGAGGAACAGCACCTCATCTTCCGATTAGGCACTTTACAGCCTTCCGGACTTAATGTTGAATTCAACAACTTCTGATCATGAACTGTCTCCTCTATCCTCACCCCTTTTTGAACCCCCCCCTTTTTCTAATAATTATTATATATATTTTTATATATATTTTTTTCTTTTCCCACCTATTTCTATTAGTATTTTTACAATTTATCTCCATTTTGATTTATCCACACCCTTTAGTCTATTTTGATCCCCTCCCCCTCCCCACCCCACCCCTACTAGGACTATCTGTCACTTGCTCATCCTGCTTTCTACCCTTAATGTCACCATTAGCACATCCTTTAGCTAATATCACCACCATCAACACCCCTTTGACTTTTTGTTTACGGCATCTTTTGCAATCTCACCTTTGCCTCCACCTATCACTGACCTTCTATCCAGCTTCACCCGTCCAACCCCCCTTAAACAGCTTATATTTCACCACATTTCCATTTTTCTTTAGTTCTGATGGAGCGTCATGCGGACTCAGTGTTAATTCTGTCTTCCTCTCCACAGATGCTGTCAGACCTGCTGAGTTTTTCCAGCAGTTTTTGTTTTTGTTTCAAATTTCCAGCATCCACAGTATTTTGCTTTTATTTTACTTTTGTTTATTGTTTCTTTGATAAAATTAATTGTGCAACTTTTGGTGACCCTTTCAAGCACTAAAGAGCCTCTGAGATGGCCAAGATGGAGTCTGGAGCAGAAATGGCCAGATTAGCCCACATTAGAATTCAGTATTCTCAAGTAAAGTACCTTTTGCAATTGCTGCGCCAAAACCTACAAGTTGCAATGGTGTTCAATAAGGCACAGTAGCACAGTGCCCACTTTGTAGGTAAAATCCTCTGACAATTTCTGGATTAAATATTAATAGAGTTGGTGAGGTCTTGACAAAGTATTCCAGAAATTCTACTGATGCCCATTTCTATGACTTGGCCTGATAGAGTCTGGCTTTTTTGTTTCAGTTGACCCATACGGTCAAGACGGTTCTTGGTTTTGTGCCGAATGCTATTATATTTGGACAGGCACTGAAATACTAAGTTGGTTTCAATGCCCCAAGTTGAGGTATATATCAGCCAGGGTTTCACTTCTTGATGCAAAATGTGTTTATATAGATGACTGCCAAGAATAGGATTTATTAAGGCTGTGGTGTCTTTCATGACTGTAGTCTGCTGACAGTGTGAAGAGTGATGAATTGGGTGAAGTATGAGAGTTTGCTGGGCATGGGTTCATAGAAACTTAGAAACTAGTAGCAGGAATAGGCTATTCGGCCCTTCGAGCCTGCTCTGCCATTCATTATGATCATGGTTGATCATCCAACTCAGTAGCCTGCTCCTGCTTTCCCCCCATACCCTTTGATCCCTTTCGCCCCAAGAGCTATATCAGGAGAGAACTGGGCAAAAGAATCTGTATGTGTTGCACTGTAAAACATTGCTGTACATTGAAAGAATATGGCATTGCTGTTTAGTGTGTTTCCAGGAAGGAATTCTTTAATTGACAAGACTATCAAAAATAGGGTTGTTGTGGTGGGTGATTTTAACTTTCTCTATGTTGACTAGGAATCACTTAGTGCTAGGGGTTTGGATAGTGCAGAATTTGTAAGGTGCATCCAGGAGGGCTTCCTGAGACAATATGTAGATAGCCCAACTAGGGAAGGGGCAACACTGGACCTGGTATTAGGGATTGAACCCAGCCAGGTGGTCGAAGTTTTAGTAGGGAAGCATTTCGGGAAAAGTGACCATAATTCAGTGAGTTTCAAGGTACTGGTGGATAAGGATAACAGGAGTCCTCGGGTTAAGGTGCTTAATTGGGGGAAGGCTAATTATAACAATAATTGGAATTGAGGAATCTAGACTAGAGGCGGATGTTTGAGGGCAAATCAACAACTGACGTGGGGGGCTTTCAAATGTCAGTTGATAAGAATTCAGGACCAGCATGTTCCTGCTAGGATGAAAGATAAGCATGACAAGTTTCAGGAACCTTGGATAATGAAGGATATTATGAGATTAGTCAAAAAGAAAAGGGAAGCATTCATAAGGGCTAGAAAGCTGGGAACAGATAAAGCCCGTGGAGAATAAAAAAGTGGGAAGAAACTAAAGGAGTCAGGAGGGCTAAAAGGGATCATGAAAAGTCACAGGCAACCAGGATTAAGGAAAATCATAAGGCCTTTTATACATATGTAAAAAGCAAGAGGGTAGCCAGGGAAAGGGTAGGCCCACTCAGGGACAGAGGTGGGAATCTCTGTGTGGAGCCAGAAGAAATGGGAGAGATACTAAATGAATACTTCTTATCAGCATTCACCAAAGAGAAGGACTTAGTGGTCGATTTGTCCAGGGAAGAGTGTGTAGATAGCCTGCATCATGTTGAGATCAAAAAAGAGGGGGTGTTAGACGCCTTGAAGAATATTAAGGTGGATAAGTCCCCAGGGCCAGATGGGATCTACCCCAGAGTACTGAGGGAGGCAAGGGAGGAGATTGCTGGGGCCTTGACAGAAATCTTTGTATTCTTACTGGCTAAGGGTGAGGTCCCAGAGGACTGGAGAATGGCCAATGTTGTTCCATTGTTTAAGAAGGGAAGCAGGGATAATCCAGGAAATTACAGGCCTCACATCAGTGGTAGGGAAATTATTGGAGAAGATTCTTCGTGACAGGATTTACTACCATTTGGAAACAAATGGGCGTATTAGTGAGAGGCAACATGGTTTTGTGAAGGGGAGGTCATGTCTCACTAACTTGATCAAGTTTTTCGAGGAAGTGACAAAGATGATTGATGATGGAAGGGCAGTGGATGTTATCTACATGGATTTCAGTAAAGCCTTTGATTTAAAGGCTTTCAATAAAGCCTTCATGGCAGACTGGTACAGAAGGTAAAGTCACACAGGATCAGAGGCGAGCTGGCAAGATGGATACAGAAATGGCTTAGTCATAGAAGACAGAGGGTAGCAGTGGAAGGGTGCTTTTCTGAATGGAGAGCTGTGACTAGCGGTGTTCCGCAGGGATCAGTGCTGGGACCTTTGCTGTTTGTAGTATACATAAATGATTTGGAAGAAAATGTAACTGGGCTAATTAGTAAGTTTGCAGACGACACTAAGGTTGGAGGAGTTGCAGATAGTGAAGAGGATTGTCAAAGGATACAACAGGATATAGATCGGTTGGAGACTTGAGCGGAGAAATGGCAGATGGAATTTAATCCGGACAAATGCGAGGTAATGCATTTTGGAAGGTCTAATACAGGTAATATAGTAAATGGCAGAACCCTTAAGTGCATCGACGGGCAGAGGGATCTGGGTGTACAGGTCCACAGGCCACTGAAAGTGGCAACGCAGGTGGATAAGGTAGTCAGCATGGTTGCCTTCATTGGCAGGGGTATTGAGTAGAAAAGTTGGGAAGTCATGCTGCAGCTGTATAGAACCTTGGTTAGGCCACACTTGGAATATTGTGTGCAATTCTGGTCGCCACATTACCAGAAGGATATGGAGGCATTGGAGAGGGTGCAGAGGAAGTTTACCAGGATGCTGCCTGGTCTGGAGGTTATTAGCTATGAGGAGAGGTTGGAGAAACTCGGATTGTTCTCACTAGAGCACGGAGATTGAGGGGCGACTTGATTGAAGTTTACAAAATTATGAGTGGCATGGACAGAGTAGATAGTCAGCAGCTTTTTCCCAGGGTGGAAGAGTCAATTACTAGGAGACATAGATTTAAGGTGAGAGGAGAAAACTATAGAGGAGATGTGCGAGACAGGTTGTTTACGCAGAGGGTAGTGAGTGCCTGGAATTCGCTGCCAGAGGAGGTGATGGAAGCAGGTATGATAGTGGTGTTTAAAAGGCAGCTTGACAAATACATGAATAGGATGAGAATAGAGGGATACAGACCCCGGAAGTGCAAAATGTTTTAGTTGGCGGGCAATATGATTGGCTCAGGCTTGGAGGGCCGAAGGGCCTGTTCCTGTGCTGTACTTTTCTTTGTTCTTTGTTCAGTCATCCAGTGTGATAAATGTGATTTGTGTTAAAATGCAGAACAGTGTAGTGTCTAAGTTTGTTGCTTTCTGTAGCATACTGTACATCCCAGAAGGACTTGCACTTGGAGATGCATTGATGTTGATTTTCTTGCTCAGACATAAGCGACTTGTGGCCAAGAAAGCAACAATTCCAGTACTGAGGCTATGACAACAGGCCATTGCCTGTTGATTTGCAGTCTGTATTTGAGAATTCCCATTCCCATTTCAGCCTCATTGAGACATGAAACTCAATGTGAAAATGTTTAAATGAAAACAGAACACCACTGTGCTACTTCTAAAGCTGTGTTGCTTTTTTTGTACTTATGCATTTTTTTTATTCTTTCATGTGATGTGACCATCACGAGCAGTAAGACCAGCATTTGTTCCCTATCCCTAATTGCCCTTGAGAAGGTTAAGACACTGGACATTATTATGGCTGCTGACACTGACCCTTTTCCATTAAAATGCTGAAGGTAAAAGGTTAGCAATTTCTTCAACATTTCAGTGTTGTGCTTCTATTTTTTAATGTATTGGTAAAAATAAACAAAAGAAAATACACACTTAAACCAATCTGCTCTCACCACCATAGGTGCACAACATAGATGCAACCAGTGGTACTCACCCTACAGTGCAAAATACTCTAAACATATGCAAAGTTTGGAAAGTCACCTGATTTGGTCAGAATATGTAACTACGTATATTGGACTCTTACAGGTGTTACGATCTCAGCTGCTGTTACTACTGGGCGAGTCAGAATCCAGAATGAAACCCTGGCTTGATAGATCCTAACCTTGTTTTTAGAAACTGTGGAGGAAAGTTACTGAACAAATTCACAGGAGTGTGCTGATGAACTTTTCACAAAAACAATAAAATATTTATTAAACAAGAAAAAATGAACACTCAAGCTTCAACTTCCAAGCACAATTTCAGATCTTCAGCCATGCCAAGCAGAATACAACTGCTCCAAAAGGCCCACCTTAAGGAGTAACCAACCTTTGGCTGTCCCTCAGATCTTCAGGCTTCTCTCAAAACCGCTTCACTTCAAGCCTGCTCCTTGCAGCTCTCTCTTTAACTAGGAGCCTATTTCCCTGTTCCTTTCTTTTAACTTGGCTTCTGGGACCTCTTTCTGATCCCTGTTTTTGTCCCTGCCTGAGACTTTCTTCTGGAACCTCTCCTTATCCCCACTCCCTGCGTCCTGCTCCTTGGGAGACCTTCCTCGGCAATGGCATTCTGGTTCAGATCACCTGACCTGCATTTCACATTGTTTTTACTTATTTTCTTCTGCGCAGGTGTGTCATGCCAGCCCTCAGCCTGTAGATATGAAAACCCTGAACTGCGCATGTGTGGCCATTTCCTGGCCAGCACTTGCACAGAAGGCTCATCAGGAAATGGGAGTTCCTGACCTCCGACTTCAGATTAAGCTAAATATTTCAGTTTTGTCACACAAAGTAATCTTTCAGATTTTCCTGCCAAAGTAACAGTGAAACTAAATGTGCCCGTTGATACTTATGTGATAATGGTGTCGTGACTTCAGGTGACTGTAAGATGTGTAGTTAAGCTCGAATATCCAAATATTGCTTCTCAGTTGGCTTTGTGAAAACAGCATCCCACTGTCTAGCTTGTCATTGAAGTGCACTATATAGCATGCTGCATCTTTTTTGTTTTCGTTCATGGGCTGTGAGTATCACTGGCAAGGTCAGCAGGCAATGCCCATCCCTAATTAGAATCACAGAATGGTTACAGCACAGAAGGAGGCCATTTGGCCCATCATGTCCAGGCTGGCACTCTGAAGAACATCTCAGCTAGTCCCTCTCCCCCACCTTCCCCCATATCATTGCAAACCTTTTCTCTTCAGATAATTTTCAAATTTAATTTTGAAAACCACAATCTAATATGCTTTCACCACACTCTCATTCCAGATACTAACCACCCACTGCGTAAAAAAAGCTTTTCCTTATGTCACGTCTGGTTCTTTTGTCATTCATCTTAAATTGATGTTCTCTGGTTCTCAACCTTTCCACACATGAGAATAGTTTCTCCTTATATACTCTGTCCAGATCCCTCATGATTTTGAACACCTCTATTAAATCTTCTCTGAGCTTCCCCTTTAAGAACAGCCCCAGCTTTGTCAATTTATCCAGGTAACTGAAGTCTTTCATTTCCAGAACCATTCTCATGAATCTTTTCTGTGTAATCGCTAAAGCCTTCACACCCTTCCTAAAGTGTAGTTCCCAGAATTGGACACAATACTTCAGTTGAAGCCAAATCAGTGCTTTATAAAGGTTCAATACAAACTTACTTTTGTACTCTATGTCTCACGTTATAAAGACCAGGACCCTGGATGCCTTATTACCTGCTTTCCCAACCTGTCCTGCCACCTTCAGTGATTTGTACACATATACCCCCAGGTCCCACTGCTCCTCCACTCATTAGTATTGCATCTTTTTTTGATATTGATTTTCCTTGTTCTTCCTATCAAAGTGTATCACTTCACACTTCTCTGTATTAAATTTCATCTGCCACATGTACATCCATTTCACCAGCCTGTCTATGCCTCCTGAAGCCTATCACTATTCTTCTCATGGTTGCACGATTCATCCAAGTTTTGTGCTGCGTAAATTTTTGAATTTGTGTCCTTTATACCCAAGTCTAGGTCATTGATATAGATCAAGAAAAGCAGTGGTCCAAGTACTGATCCCTGAGGAATCCCACTATATATCTTCCTCCAGTCCGAAAAACAGACGCTCACTACTACTGTTTTCTGTCACCCAACCAACTTTTTCTCCATGCTGTCGCCATGCCTTTTATTCTATGGGCTTCACTTGTGCTGACAAGCCTGTGATGTGACACATCAAATGCCTTATGGAAATCCATGTACACCATGTCAACCACGTTACCCTTATCAACCCTTTCTGTTACCACATCAAAAAATGCAATCAAATTTGTGAAACACTATTTTCCCTTAATAAATCCATGCTGGGGCTTTCCTTAATTAGCCCAGAATGACTTTTAATTTTGTCCTGGGTTACTGTTTCTAAAAGCTTCTCATCCCTGAGATTAAATTGATTGGCCTATAGTTGCTGGGCTTATCCTTGCACCCATTTTTGAACAAGGATGTAATGTTTACAATTCTCCAGTCCTCTGGCATCACCCATGGATTGGGGGATTGCAAAGCAGTATACTATGAATGCTGGAAATCTGAAATAAAAACAAAATGCTGGAAACACTCAGCAGGTCAGGCAGTATCCATGGAGAGAGAAATAGAGTCAATGTTTCAGGTCGATTGCACCAGTATCAGGATTGGAAGATTATTGCATGTGCCGCCTCAGCTTCACTTCATGTTCCCAGATGCCTGTGATCCAGTCCTGGTGATTTATCAACTTGGAGTGCAGACAGCCTTTCGACCCGCTTTATCAATTTTTAGCCTATCCAGTGTCTCAACTAATTCCTCTTTCACTATGACTTGAGCAGCATCATCTTCCTCAGACAGATGCAAAGTACTCAGTTAGTACCTGCACCATGCCCTCTGCCTCCATGAAATAAATCCCCACTTTAGTCAATAATCGGTCCTACTCCTCTTTTTATTATTCATATGCCTATGGAAGACTTTTGGCTTGTCTTTTATGGGGTCTACCAGTTTCTTATACTCTGCTGCTCTTTTTTTCACTCACGCCTTGAGCTTTCTATAATCAGCCTGCTTCTCACTTTTATATTATAGATGTCAGGTAGATAATATATGCCATGCCCCCTGAGGCCTTCCGTGATGGTGATCCTGGTGTCAAAATCAAATACCACTGAAAGGAAAGCTGCTCAATCTTAGTTAACTCCGGGCAAAGACCAAGATCTCCAAGGGCATACTTCATGATTTCCTGTTTGATGATGACTGTACTCTAGCTCAAATAGCCATGAGAAGGCAAAGAACTGGTCTGCTGTTCCACGGCCAAGATGGAATCCGCATTGTTCCTCCTGAACCTGAGGTTCAACTGACAGACGAAGTCTCCTCTCCAGCACTCTGGCATAGGCTTTCCCGGAGAGGCCGAGGGTTCGTGGGAGTTTGCTAATCCTGTCTACCTCTGTTTTGTAGACCTGGAGAAGGCTTATGACCGTGTTCCTCGGGATATTTTGTGGGAGCTGCATTGGGAATATGAGGTGCTGGTGCCACTTCTGAATGCTATCCGGTCCCTCTGCTCATGGAGTGAGAGTTGTGTCCGCCCTCTCAGCGTTAAGTCAAATTCATTAAGGGTGGGCATTGGACTCCACCAAGGGTGTGCCTTGTCTCCACTCCTGTTCATGATTTTCATGGATAGGATATCAAGGCGCAGCTGTGTATCCAGTTTGGGGGCTTGAGGGTGGCATCCCTGCTGTTTGTAGATGATGATGTGCTTCTTGCCTCATCCAACTGTTATCTCCAGCATGTACCCGAACTTTTCGCTGCTGAATGTGACGTGGCTGGAATGTGGATCAGCACTTCCAAATCTGACGTCAAGGTACTCTCCCAGTAAAGGGTGGGTTGCTCTCTCCAGGTGAGGGGGAACAGTGTCCCTTAGTGGAGGAGTTCAATTATCGCGGGTTCTTGTTCACAAATGTCGGCAGGGGGAGCATAAGATTGACCAGCGGATCGGTGCAGCGGTTGCAGCTCTGTGGTTGTTCTACTGGTCCGCGGTGGCGAAACAGGAGCTGAGTTTTAGGACGAAGCTCTCCATATACCAGTCGATCTATGTCCCCATTCTCACCTATGGTCATGAAAAGTGGGTTGTGACCGAAAGGATAAGATTGCAGGTACAAGCAGCAGAAATTTGATTTCTCTGCAGAGTTGCTGGGCGTACTCTTCAGGACAAGGTGAGGAGTTTGGCAATCTGGAAGAGCCTCTGAATAGAGTCGCTGCTCTTCCGGATCGAGAGGGGCTAGTTGAGGTGGTTTGGGCATCTGATAAGTATGCCCCCTAATAGGCTCCCGCTGGAACTGTACCAGGCATGGTCCACTGGGCAGAGACCTCGAGGCCGACCCAGGACATGCTGAAGGGATTACATCTCTTGGCTGGCCTGGGAATCCCCCAGGAGGAGCTGGAATCTGTGGCTGAGGAAAGGGAAGTCTGGCCAGCCCTGCTCAGCTTGCTGCTACTGTGACCCTCACCAGGTGAAGCTGTGTGAAAATGGATAGATGTGCTCTAGCAACTGTTTCAGAGCTGGACATGCAATGTAGCATGGACTTGTTCTCCAATGCATGCTGTTATGATCCGAGCTGCTCCTACTACTGGACTAATCAGATCCCAGAGTAAAACTTGGCTTGGTGTATCCTATTTTTTTTAGAAACCGTGGAGGGAAGTTACTGAACAAATTCACAGGAGTCTGCTGATACAAAGAGTAAGATATTTATTGAAACAAGGAGGTGAACTGTATTATCCCATTCAAAAATGTTGGCAAGATCTCAATCCAAATACAAGATGACAATTCAAATTCCCACTATTCCTTTACCCCAGCAATATCTTTACAGATACATAAACCAGTGGAGAGTTACCACCAGCTTGACACACAGGCTTCTTGCTTAGGACTGGCAAAGTTGCAAACGGTTTTCATCCAGTGAATTCCTGAGCATTCACTTGATGCTTCTCATCCAACTTGTATCTCTCCCTGATACACCCAAAAACCGCAGTTTTCTTCAACAGAACAAACAAATGAGTTTCCTGACATCTCCACTAAACTGATCACTTTGCTGACTCCCATAATTGATTATTCAGTTAACTACTGTCCCTTCTCAGAGAACTTAAAAATCCCTATCCCCTCTCTCTGGCGCACAGTCTGATCCCCCTTACCCCTCTCAATTCCTGTCTTTTCTGTCCAGGTGTCCCTGGATCACTGTTGTTAGGCAACAGTAAAACTTTTCTACTTTGAATACAATAACTGAACTTTCAGCCCCTTTTAACCCATCTTTTTAACTTCTGGGGCTGTAACACCCAGACACCAAGGTTCATAAAACCGATATGAAACACAAACAATTTTCACCTTTCTTAACACACTATATTATACATTGTTCACACCTCCTTGTAGGAAAAAATGAAAAGGGCATCTTTAAGGGGAGTTTTCATTTCTTTTAAACAATCCCATCTTATCACTATCTCTACCTGAATTATAGAGAACAATGAATTTGCATCAAATGTACAAGGATACCTAACTTTTCAATTAAAAAAAGTATATTTTACACAAGTCCCTTCTGATCACTACATCCATGTTCCTCCACATTTAAACTCTTGATAAAGCATCTGCTAGGATATTATCTCTTCCTGCTACATGAATAATTTACAGATTAAATGGTTACAGCATTAAACTCTGAGAAAAAGTCTCAGATTCTTGGTATGAAATTTTGACAGGATGGTTTAGAGGTTTAGGTCTGTATGTATAATAGTTTCAGCAGGGTTGTTAGAGATGTGGATTTCAAAATCTTGTAGAGCTAACGCCAAACTCAACCTATTTTTCCATAGTTGAGTACTTTTGCTGGCAATAATTGAACTTCAGAAAAAAAAAACAACTGACTGGCCGTTCAATCCCCATCCCATCCCCCTGTAATAAAACTGCACCAACACCTACTTGCTGACAGCAGCCAGTTTAAACAGTTTAGCATAATTCAGTACTGCTAAAACCAGTACAGTAGTCAGTACAAAAACAGAATTACCTGTTTTGGATTTCCAGCATCCGCAGGTTTTTTTGTTTTTATCACAGTAGTCCAGCTATCAAAGGCACTTTGACACTCCTTTGTCCTCTCAAATGCCTTGCCTATCTTTAACAAGCTTTTCAGGGAGCCACTACAGTGCTGAAATTTGCAAAACATCTCATTTTGTCTGATGCTCTGGAAAATCCAAGAAAGCCCTTATTTTTGCTTCTCTAGGTGCTACTTGGCCTTGTCCCACAGTGTGGCCCAAATAAGTTACGTTGGCTTTGGCAAAATCACTTTTTGCCAAGTTCAAGACCAGAATGGTTCTTTGTAACCGATCAAACAATTTGTTCAATTGTTGTAAATATTCCTTCTTTGTTTGGCTGAACACAACCAAATCATCAGTCAATACAGGACAGTTGTATAATCCTTCAGTGGCCTTATTGGTTAATTTTTGAAGCGTGGCTGGTGCATTTTTCACCAGCATGACTTTGAAGTCATGACTTTGCATTGATAAAGTCCATCCAGGGTTACAAAAGCTGGTGTTTCTTTAGCCATATCGGTCAATGGAACTTGCCAATATCCCTTCAATAAATCAATTTTTGTAACAAACAGTACCTGTTCAATCTTCTCAATACAGCATTCTAACACTGGAATTAGATATGACTCCTTTGTTACTGCATTAACTTTGCAATAATCAATACGTAATCACTGTGACACATCTGGTTTCGGGACCATTACAATAGGTGAGCTCCAGCTACTGTGACTTGGTTCAATGAGGTCATTTTCCATCATGAACTTGATCTCATCCCTCTCTTATCTCTTCCCTCTCTTGGGCTAACTTCTCTAGATTTAGTCTGTAAAGATGTTGCTTTATGGGTAACACTCCTGCTACATTAACTTCATGTATGACCAAAGATGCTCCCCTGGCTTATTCACACAAATTAGTTCATGAGTTTGTAATAGCTTTCATAAGTCATCTCAACAGTTTTCTAGAAGATAGCTTAATATTACATCTAACTTTTTAAGCACCTCTGTGCTATTCAATCTGATTACTGGAGGGTCAACTTTAGAATTTTGGACTTCTGATTCATTCTGTGTTCTGATATCTTTTGTTTCATGACTATTTCCTTTACTACTGTAAATACACTCATATCCTGACTACCTTCCCTGTCATAAAATTGCTTTAACATATTAACATGACACACTGGCTGACTGTTTCCTCTGTCTGGAGTACTCAGTATGCAATTTACATCATTGAGTTTCTTTTTGATTTGATATGCTCCACCAGAGATAGGTAATAATACTAACAACCTCTCTCTAACGACAACGTTTTGAGCTTTGGCATTTTTATCTGCTCCAACTTTTTTTATTTGTTAAACAATTTTCAAATGCTCTTTGGTCAACTCTCGCAATTTGGTTAACCTCTCCAGGAAATTTTACACATAGGTCAGAAGTGTAGTCTCTAAGATTTGGTTTATAATTTTTTCTTTAATTAATTTAAGGTGTCCTCTCGCTTTATACCTGAAGATCATTTCAAAAGGACTGAATCCCATTGATTCATTAGGAGCATCCCTAATGGCAAACAGTAAAAATAGAATTCCTTTATCCCAATCATTAGGATATTTCTGACAATAGGCTTTAATCATGGTCTTTAAACTTTGATGCCAAATTTCTAGAGATTCTTGTGACCATGGATGATAAGCTGAAGACTTAACTTGTTTTATTCCCAAGCTATTCTATTTCTTTGAATATTTGTGACATATTGTGACATATAGTTTGAGCTTTAATCTGATTGTATTTCCTTAGGTAATCTATATCATGGGAAAAAAATATTGAACTAACTTTCCACTATCGCTTTAGCTGTAATTTTCTCCAAAGGCACTGCCTCAAGAAGTTTTGTCGAAACATCCATAATTATAAAAGGTATTGATTCCCATTTCTGGTTTTAGGTAGTGGTCCTACACCATCTATTAAGACCCTGCTAAATGGTTGTTCAAAAGCTAGTATCAGAATTAAAGTTTCAGGTTCAATTTATGATTGGGTTTCCCTCACTACCTGACATGCATGACATGTCTGGCAGAACTTAACCATGTCTTTATGCAATCCTGGCCAATAAAAAGTGTTTCATTATTTTAGCCTGTGTTTTCCCAATACTTGAGTGACCTGCCATTGGAATATTGTGAGCCACTCATAAAATTTTGTTACATTACCCAGATGGAAGTGCCACCCAATAAACTACTGCCCATTCCTCATCTGCTGGTACATGAGGTGGTCTCCATTTCCACATTAGCACTTTGTCTTTTAAATAATAACACACTCAAGTATTGGTTCTGATTCAGTCTCTGAGTAGGCTGTTTGATACAGCTCTCTCAATTTAGGAGTAGTCTGTTGCATTTCTACTGAAGAAGATGGACTAAACATGTCAGCCTCATTTTATTTACCTTCCACCTTTTTGCTCAAGTTTTCGAAAATTGTGTCAGAGAACAGAATTTCTGCTTCATCTCCCTTTTTCATAGATTCTTCCCCTTCCTGTCTAATTTTATGGGCCTGAGATCTAGTTACTACAGAGTCAGGAAACAATTCAGGATGTTCCTCCTGTAGCATCTCGGTTTGTTTCAATTCCACTAGTTGCTCCAGCACCCTCAGTGAAGCTAACATTTTTGAGCCTAAGGTTCAGGACCAGAATCTGTCAGCATTGGACAAGTTCATTTATCTCAGCAGCACGGTCTCTCAGGCTGTATTGATGAGACATGCACAAAAATTGCCAAAGCAAGTGTAGCCTTTGGCAGACCTCGAACATCAGTCTGGGAATTAAGAGAAATCTGCCTACCAAACTGAAAGCCTATAGAGCAATAGTCCTGCCCACCTTGCTGTACACATGCCTGACTTAGATTGTGCACCAGTGACATGCCAAGAAGCTCAATCACTTTCACTTGAGCTGCCTTTGGAAGCTACTGAAGATCAGATGACAGAACAAAGTACCAGACAATGAGTTGCTCACCTGAGCTGGCATGCCAAGCATCCACACCATATTGAGACAGTCACAAATGAGTTGGGCAGGTCATGTAGCCAGAATGCCTAGCACTCGCTTAGCAAAGAGAATTTTCTCTGGAGAGCTTAAGTCTGGGGTGTGCTCTCATGGTGGTCAAAGGAAGCACTGCAAGGACAGTGAAGGCTTCATGAGGACTTTTGATATCAACCTCAAGTGCTGGAAGATTTTCACCCAGGATCACTGCACCTGACACAACCTAAAAAATGATGCAGCCTCCTTCAAAAGCAAGTGTATATCAGAGGCAGAGAGAAAATATATAGAGAGAAAATTCCAAGCCAGATGATAAACACGGTCATCTGCCTCAAAGGATAAACAAGACCAAGAAGTTATATGCACCCTTTTTCTGATTCATCTTACACTCTGTCTTTCAAAATCCAAGGAGTTCTAGCTTTGATTGTCCTACCTTTCACACTCACTCTCATGGCAATGTACCTGAACCATCTCCTTTTTAAAGGCAGCCTATTGTTCAGTTAAAATTTTGCCTGCCAATCTTTGATTCCAATTTATCTGACCCTGATGTTTTCATCCTGTTGAATTTGGCCCTCTCGCAATTAAATTATTTTTGCTCTTGATTGTTCTTTGTTCCTTTCTCTAATTAACCTAAACCTTATGATACCATTATCATTGGCCCCTAACATTTGACCCACTTTGTCCAACTTATTCCCCAGAACCAGATTCAGCACTGGAACTCCCAAGCCAGCAACTCATCCAAAAAACAATCATATGAGGTAACCTGTTCAGTTTGAAACAGAACATTCTGGGCACAAATCAAGCTTAGCTGTCACCCACGTCCCCATCAGAACCCTACCCCAGATGATGAACATGGTCATCGTCACCGTGAAGGACAAACAAGGTCAAGACATTATATGCACCCTGGAGACATATGGATCCAGCACTCCTCATTGGACAGGAAACATATTGATGTAGAAAATTCTCCTGACACACTCTAGAAACTCTTGCACCCCTCTGCGCTTTACACTATTCTGTCTATATTAGGATAATTTAAGCCCCCATTGTAACTATTCTATAGTTTTTGCACCTCACCATAATTTTGTTGCAAATTTGCACCTCTATATCTTTCCTGTTAGTTGCTGGTCTATAGTATACATCTAGTAGTGTAAAGGCACCTCTCTTGTTTCTTAGCTCTAACCAAATAGATTCTTCCTTGACCCTTCTAGAACATCATTGTCTCTCCAGCATTCTCTTGTTATAACAATAATAATTGCTCGTGAGAAGATGGTGATGAGCCAACTGTTGAACCACTGCGGTCCTTGTGTTCTTTTTATTCTTTCATTGGATGTGGGCATCAGTGGCTAGGCCAGCATTTGTTACCCATACCTAATTGCCCTTGAGTAGGTAGTGGTGAGTCGCCTTCTTGAACTGCTGCAGTCCATGTGGTGTAGGTGCACCCACAGTCCTGTTAGGAAGGGAGTTCCAGAATTTTGACCCAGCAATAGTGAATAAACGGCGACATAGTTTCAATTCAGGATGATGAGTGGCTTGGAGAGCACCTTGGAGTGGTGGTGTTCCCAATTGACCTGCTGCCCTTGTCCTTGGGGGTGGTAGAGGTTGCAGCTTTGGAAGGAGCTGTCAAAAGAGCCTTGGTAACTTGCTGCAGTGCACCTTGTAGTTGATGCACACTGCTGTCACTATGTGCCAGTAGTGGAGGGAGCGAATAGCAACACATCCTTCACTTCAAGCAATCAAGCGGGCTGCTTTGTTCTGGATGGTGTAAAACTGGAGAACTGTTGGAGCTGCATTCATCCAGGCAATTAGGGAATATTCTATCATGCTCCTGGGGCTGAATTTAATGCCATATCAGTGTCCTCATGCCCCCCCATCATAAAAGTTGAGGGGAAGCCCATCCGCCTTTATTGATTAATCCCATAGCTGAAGAAGAGTCACATTGGACTTGAAATGTTAACTCTGTTTTTCTCGCTGCCGGACCTGCTGAGTTTTTCTCATTAAATTTACAAACCAGTTTATCCAGATTCAGTGTAATGCTGCTTGTACATGCCCTCACACTCTTCTTACTGATGATGTGCACGAGAAAACCACTAGTGAATCGAACTTTGCAATTCATCCCCCAGTTCTGTCATATTTCAGAGACCTCTTCCACAGTTACATCAGACCAAAGAATTCTCCCAGTGCTTTTGAAGAATATTAGAGTAGAGTACTGAGGAAGGCAAGGGAGGAGATTGCTGGGGCCTTGCCAAAAACCTTTGTATCCTCACTGGCTACAGGTGAGGTCCAAGAGGACTGGAGAATGGCCAATGTTGTTCCATTGTTTAAGAAGGGTAGCAGGGATAATCCAGCAAATTACAGGCCAGTGAGCTTTACGTCAGTGGTAAGGAAATTATTGCAGAAGATTCTCCGTGACAGGATTTACTACCATTCGGAAGCAAATGAGTGTATTAGTGAGAGACGGCATGGTTTTGTAAAGGGGGGTCATGTCTCACTAATTTGATCGAGTTTTTCAAGGAAGTGACAAAGATGATCGACGATGGAAGGGTAGTGGATGTTATCTACATGGATTTCAGTAAGGCCTTTGACAAGCTCCCTCATGGCAGACTGGTACAGAAGGTAAAGTCGCACGGGATCAGAGGTGAGCTGGCAAGATGGATACAGAATTGGCTTGGTCATAGAAGACAGAGGGAAGCAGTGGAAGGGTGCTTTTCTGAATGGAGAGCTGTGACTAGTGGTGTTCCGTATGGATTAGTGCTGGGACCTTTGATGTTTGTAGTATACGTATATGATTTGGAGGAAGATGTAACTGGGCTAATTAGTAAGTTTGCAGACGACACTAAGGTTGGAGGAGTTGCAGATAGTGAAGAGGATTGTCAAAGGATACAACGGGATATAGATCGATTGGAGACTTGGGCGGAGAAACGGCAGATGGAGTTTAATCCGGACAAATGCGAGGTAATGCATTTTGGAAGGTCTAATACAGGTAATACAGTAAATGGCAGAACCCTTAAGTGCATCGACAGGCAGAGGGATCTGGGTGTACAGGTCCACAGGCCACTGAAAGTGGCAACGCAGGTGGATAAGGTAGTCAGGAAGGCATATGGCATGCTTGCCTTCATTGGCAGGGGTATTGAGTATAAAAGCTGGGAAGTCATGCTGCAGCTGTATAGAACCTTGGTTAGGCCACACTTGGAATATTGCGTGCAATTCTGGTCGCCACATTACCAGAAGGATATGGAGGCATTGGAGAGGGTGCAGAGGAAGTTTACCAGGATGCTGCCTGGTCTGGAGGTTATTAGCTATGAGGAGAGGTTGGAGAAACTCGGATTGTTCTCAACAGAGCAACAGAGATTGAGGGGCAACTTGATAGAAGTTTACAAAATTATGAGTGGCATGGATAGAGTAGATAGTCAGAAGCTTTTTCCCAGGGTGGAAGAGTCAATTACTAGGAGACATAGATTTAAGATTAGAGGAGAAAACTTTAGAGGAGATGTGCGGGGCCAGTTTTTTATACAGAGGTTAGTGAGTGTTTGGAATTCGCTGCCAGAGGTGATGGAAGCAGGTACGATAGTGGTGTTTAAGAGGCAGCTTGACAAATACTTGAATAGGATGGGAATAGAGGGATATGGACTGTGGAAATGCAAAATGTTTTAGATTGACAGGCAATATGATTGGCGCAGGCTTGGAGGGCCGAAGGGCCTGTTCCTGTGTTGTACTTTTTCTTTTTTCTTTGTTCTTTGAAATGTTGGCATCCTTACTGAAATTCTATCAATCTCCTGGACCACTAGTTCTTTCAAATCCCAGTACTACAAACAGAGGACCATGCCCATCGCAGCTGGCTCCCATCCCAAGTACTGTCCATTCACAGGTAGTTACTTCAAAGGCGCATCTTGGTTTGTGCATTGTATTTTGAAAGTGGTAAGGGATCACATAGGAAAGTTCATTTTTTGAAAATAAGAAGACTCACATTCAAATTTGGCAGAATAAGACAATTGAAAATACTAGAACAAATCCATGTAATAAAATTGAATTTTACATACATAGTCATGTAAAACAATTGAATTGATAATATGTTATGTAGCATGAGGTGTAGCACTGTTATTGTCATAAACTGTATTCACTGACTTACTATAAGCAGTGCCATAGGAGCACTGGTAGTAAAGGTCCTGTGCTGTGCCTGCACTAGTTCTATGGCAATGGCGCAGTGGTATTGTCACTGGACTAGTAATCCAGAGACCCAGGATAATGCCTTTTGAATCCCGTCACGGCAAATGGTGCAACTTAAGTTAAATAAAAATCTGGAATTAAAAGTCTAATGATGACCGTGAAACCATTGTTGATTGTTGTAAAAACCTATCTGGTTCACTAATGTCCTTTAGGGAAGGAAACCTGTTGTCCCTACCTGGTCTGGTCTACATTTGACTACAGATCCACAGCAATGTGGTTGACTCTTAAATGCCCTCTGAACAAGGGCAATTCAGATGGGCAATAAATGCTGGCCTAGTTAGTGACGCCCACATCCCGAATGAACAAATTAAAAAAAAGTATATGATGGATGGAAAGCAATGAGTCAAAATCCTGGAACTCCCTTCCTAACAGCACTGTGTGTGTACCTGCAACATGTGGATTGCAGCTGTTCAAGAAGACAGTTCACCATCACCACATCAAGATCAACTAGGGATGGGCAATAAATGCTGGCCTAGCCAGCGAAGCCCACATCCCGTTAATAAATTTAAAAAAAAACTATTATATCATTATACAAATGCTTGGTGCATTTTTATTGGGCGGAATTGTCCAACAAATCGACAAAGTCAGATGTCATGTGGGGAAATCGGGGTGTGACCCGCCGATGGCCATGGTGGCTTTTCTGCTGTATCGTGTGCCAGTTTGTTTAAAAAATTGAGGGGCATGTGTTTTACATTGGATTTCTGGTGGGAATCTCTGACTCACCCGTCCTGCTGTGACGTCGGGCCTTCACTAAACCAGGCGCCATACTTAAAGGCTGCCCCTGCACAGAGCTAGCTCTCCAGGGAATAGGAAGCTGCTGGGAAATGATGGCTGCCAACAGAAGGAAACATGCTGCCCCCAAATTTAGCGATGCCTCCCACAAGCACCTACTGGACACAGTGGAGGCCTGCCACAATATTCCCTCCCCCAATCCTGGGCAAGAACCTCATCCAAGGTGACCAATCCAGCAGTGGAGGTGATGGTCAGCACCAGCGCTCTCCAAAAGGGGGCTGCCACCCAGTGGCGAAAGAGGATGAATGATGATCTCCATTCCGCCAGGTTAAGTCACTTTTCTCATCACTCTCAACTCTCACACACTCAAACTCATCATACAGCCACAGCTCAAGCGACATCACCATTCACTCTCTCCCTCACACACCTTCAGCTGCCCTGTGGATCATGTCCTCATCCCGTCCATGGCACCAGTCAGCATCCACTCATGCCAGGCAGCCTTCTCATCTGGCCAGGCAGGTGTCCAGCTTACACTATCTCTGTATTCGTGCAGGACAAGCTGGCACACAACAAAATGAAGCGGTCACAGACTGGTGGAGGAATATCTGCCATAATGGTCCTTACAGTCTTTGATAGAACCATCCAGCTGGCCAGTGACAATGTGCACCATTCCTGTGCTGACAGTGAGGTCGGCGCTGCTCAACCAAGTGAAGATCCAGCAGTGCAACATCCATCAGACAACCATCCTGAGAGTGAGTTCCCCTGTTCCACAGTCCCCTGCCATGCACTAATTATCTCTCCTTGCTTTCGCAGGTACATCTGGGAAACAGCTAAGGAGGTCCACGAGGCAGTTCATCGTCTCCAGCCCCGAGGACAGCACGGAAGAGGAATCCGCAGACACTGCAATTGAAGACTTGTCGCAGCACTCACCCACACTCTCCACCAGCGCAGAGACACACACCTCGGTGGGACCTAGTTCCAGAGTAACCTTAGGGTCACAATCTGGTGAGCACGTTGTACTGTCTGACACACAGCAGACGGAGGCAGAGACTTCCCAGGGTGCCGGCACTTTGAGGACTGCTGGAGGCCAGAAACCTGCAGAGTGTGAGGCAGATGAGGAGGGTGGGGGGATCCAGAGCTTACTCCAGCTTCCCCTTCATCTCAAGTGACTTGCCAGGGGCTATCGAGCATCCATAGGGAGGAGGATCAGCAGATGCACACCCCAGACCATCCACCCAGGTAACTCCGGGAGTGTCCGGCCCATCCAAACCCACCCTTCCTGTGAACTCAGCAGCTGAAGTTCTGCAGGCCAAGCAGAGTGCCACTGCTACACAGCTTGACCCCAAAAGCTGGCCAAGGCCCTGCAGGTCTCTATGATGTCTCTGTTGTTTGAGCCTGTTCAGAGAGTCTATGTACACTGCCCTCAGCCAGACAGGTGTCAGAGGTCCCCAAATGCATTGTGAAGATCTCCGGAATGTCATCATACTCCTGGGATGCTGTGGCAGTGAGGGCCTCACGAGTACGTGTGCCTCATCTGGCCAGTGCAACGATCTCATCACCTGCGTCCTCACCTTCCAAGATGACTTCATCCTCATTCCTTTCTCCTTCCTCCTCATCAGAGGAGACATGCTGCTCTTGCATCTCCTCATCGTCCAGTTCCTCCCCCCATTGCTTCGCCCGGTTGTGCAGCACACAGCAAGCCACTATGATGCGTGACACCCTCTGGGGAGTGTGCTAGCGTGCACCACCAGATCTGTCCAGGTACCGGAACCTCATTTTCAGGATGCCATTGGTCTGCTCAGCCAAACTCTGGGTTGCGGCATGAGCCTCATTGTACTTTCTTTCACCAGGAGTCTGAGGCCACCGCATGGGTGTCATCAGCCACATCCTTTGTGGGTAGCCCTTGTCCCCTGAGGAGCCAGTCCTACATCCGGTGTGGTCTCTGAAAGATGTCGGGGATCTGAGACCTGCTGAGGATGTATGAGTCATGGACACATCTAGGGAACCCTGCTTGCAGCTGCATAATCCTTGGTTTATGGTCGCAGACCAGCTGAACATTGAGACCTTTGTGGCTCACATACTGGACTGCTTGTTGCCAGGAAGATTTAAGAGCCATGTGGGTGCAGTCGATGGCAGCCCTGTACCTGTGGGAATCTCAGCAAATCCCAGCGCTCTTGCTTCCTGGCTTCTCTGATTCCTATCTAAGTTGACATAGGTGTGTGCCTTGGCAAAAAGGGCATCTGTGGCATCCTCAATACATTTGTGGGTGGAGGCTTGCGAGACCCCGCACGGGTCCCTAGTGGAATCCTGAAAGGAACCACAGCCATAGAAATTGAGCGCGGCAGTAACTTTAACTGCCACTGGCAGTGGATGCCCTCTGAGTCCCCATGGTGCCAAATCCTGCAGAAAATGGCACATGTACATGACCAGTCCCCTTGACATGGGCAGGCATCAGCGACACGGATTCTTGCTCATCTGCAGGTAGCACATGCAATGTCTAAAGGCCCCAGGTCTAGCGATGTGCCTATGAACGATGGTGGGGTTCTTTTGCGTCCCATGGTTTTAAGGATTCTGCTCCTCCCTTTGGTGGGCCAGGCGTCTCCATCTCATTCTTCTCCCCCCTCTCCTGCTTATAGGCAATGAGGTAGACAGTGAGATCACTAGACTCCCATGTTCCTGATGGTCTCCTTACTGCAATATCAAACAGAGAGACCCAAGGGTCAGCAATTATCTCCTAAGGACCATTTTTGGTCAAGTCACAGCCTACGGCTGCCTCTCAAGCCCCTTTAATGCATGCCAGAGAGTCCAGGCCACCACGTGTTTAGTGTGCATGATGGTTCACCATGCCCCCACCCAGCACCACCCCACACCACATGACTGACAACAGTTTTGGGCGCTTAACTGCCTCCTGACCTCTCACCTCAGGTGCAGGCATTTTCCTAACCTGTGCTCTAAGGCTTTGTGGTTTGTTTGGACTATAAGGGTGACACTTCAAGTTAAATGTAATGCAAGGGACCAGGAACACACCCCTCCATCAGTGTTCGATGGCCACATTTCCCAAGAGGACCCCCAAGCTTGTCCAGTCACCCAATGGTTCTGCAGCACTATAGCACTACAGAATGATCAAGTTTGAAGTGTGCGCGTGAGGGGTAGAGGAGCAATCATTGGTACTTTCAGGAATTGGTGTTGCTTGAGCGGGCACATTTGCTTGACTAGCTTGTCTCCAAGTATTTTAATTGAGCTCAAGCTAAACAACCTCAGCTACGGAAAGAGTACTCATCTTTGACATGTTTTGGCAGCGGTTTTCTCCCACCGCCACCCCGGCATGTGTTTGTGTTCAGACTTCAGTATGTGCTGCCATGACCCCACCCCGCCACCAAACACTGTAGCCTTTGCCCTGAGGTTCGTTCTCCCCCTTCCTACCCCCCTCACCTTTGCGCTGTTGCCCTATCCCCAAGGTTCCTACCCTGGCACTGTCCCCTTTCCCCCGCTTGTGGTAGCTAGCCATGAAGGCGCTGTGGGGACCCGCCTGTGACCACACCCCACCCCCCCACCCCCAAATCTGCAGAGCCACTCCCTTGCACTGGGATCATTGACCGCTGCGCAAAGTTGTGTGCACTCATCTCCGAGTTCCACTCAAAGTTGATGTCACAAGGTGCACGCCTTTTAAAGGTAGTTGTAAATCATGCCATCATAAATTCACACCAATGTTTGCTTTAGATTTGACGGGTGAGGGGACAATTTCTTCTTGGATTCATGTCGTCGCAAATCCCACCTAGGGCCTTCAGGTGAGATTCTCCGATCTCACCACCGAACATGTCTGTCATGATCGGATGCAGAAATTGCTAGCCATTGTGTTTCTCTGCTATGTTAATTAAGTTGTTAAATTACTTACCTTAAATGGATAATGCATTCATGGGGATGGCAAACTGAGAACATTGATATGACTGCATTAAGTGGTTATGGTAATATTGCACAGTGTCATTTACAGGTTCATGGGGAAGATTTTATGGTTTGGCTCTCCAGCATGGACCTTTGCATGATAGGATGTGTGTTGGGATTGGGCACAAGATCAACTTGCCCCACACACTATTTTCCGTCCATTTATATTATGAGACAGCTAAATAAGTGCGCCTAGTTTCCTGATGTGCACACCCAGCATATAATGTTTTGTGCCAGGAGTTTCCTTTTTAAAATCTGCCCAAAACAACATTTTAAGCATGCTTATGATAATGGCTAATGAATCCACTAAGGAATTCAGAAGAACCTCCTTTACTTAGTGGTGAGTGTGCGGAATTCACTACCGCATGGGAGTGGTTCAGGTAAACATCAAATTAAGGGGAATGTGGGTAAGTACATTATGACAAAGGGACTAGAAGAATATATTTATAAGTTGTGATGAATAAAGTGGGAGGAGACTCACGTGGAGCATAAACGCTGGCCTGTTGGGACAAATTGCCTGTTTCTGTGCTGTAAAATTCAAACTCCGTTCAGTGTCATCTATTTATTATGTCATGGATCATATTGGGATATTAATATGGCACTATACACTGCACTGTAGAACAACATTTTTGCTCAAAAATTCTTTCTCAAAGCTTAGATCTATATACATAGTAAATGTGATTAGTTATGAATGATTGAGCTTTATATCAACATGGGTGGCAGTGAAAGCCTTTGTAATTAATTTGAGAATATCTCAAAATGAAATTTGTTTTTCAAACAAAAAAACTCAATTATTTGACAACGTAATGAAAGATGCATTGACTTCCTCAGTCTCAGGTGCACACATAGCTAGCAGTGTCATGGCAGTTCTGGCCTATATTTGTTTAAGTAATTAGACCTCCATGGCTTTGCAGGATCAAAGACAAGAGAACACTTAGCCATTTGATCCTAAGAAACCGGTTCATTCAAAAAAATGTTAAGGACATTGTGACTGGTAACGAAGGAGGCTAATATTTGAAAAAACAAATAAATGCCTTCAATCTTAAACAAATTTTCTGACTCTATATGCTTTCCATCACACAAACTATCTGCTTCCACTTCTCTAACATATCCAACTCACCCCTACCTCAGCCCAACTGCTGATGTAACCCCATCTCTTCCACATCAGAAGCTTCCCCCACATGCCGACGCGTAAAACAACATGCAGTAACGTTGGGCGTGCGTCCTGACGTCGCAACGCATCACTCTGATATTCCGTTCTGCTGGCATGCACCGGAGTCGGCTGCACGCCCGCCGAACTGTCAAAGGCCTGTTAAGGCCGTTAATAATCTAATTGAAGTATTTGACAGGGCTGCCCATCCAACCTCAAGGTTAGTGGGCAGGCGAAGAGCCCAGACGGCCACCTCATTTTTTATGGAACCTTATCCACGGGTAGGATGAGATTTCATGAAGTGTTTATTAATTAAATAAAATGTTTTATGAAAATTCATAAACATGCCCCAGCTCATGTGACAATGCCACATGAGGGGACATGTCTGAGTAATGTTCTTTTTTCTTTTATCCAATGTTTTATTATTGAATTAATCTCCCTAAGGCAGCTCCATGTCTCAGGGAGATTCCTGCGCTTTTTCACGCACATGTGTGAAAGAGCACAGGCCCCGACTCTCCCTCCATTCCCGCCTGCACAGGTAGCGCTGAGCGCTTCTGGGTGCGCGTCACATTAGTTGGGCCTTGATTGGCTAAGCAGAGTAACTGCTTGGCTGTACTACTTCAGTATGGAAGAGAGTGAAAGATGCAGGCTTCAAATCATACAGGAGTCATGTGACCATTTGCATGTAAAACTGATGTTGCTAAAGCCTATAAATAGAAGTTGAAGCATTTTGGAGTGTAGAGTAGGTTTGCTCAAAGTACCCCAGAATGTAGGAGAGGTATTAAATTTTTGGATGCGGTTAGTCTTTATAGTGATGTGAAAAATTTGTAGAAATTAGCACAAGATTCTTTTTGTACAGCTTTACTTTTAAAGTGTTGATCCTGTTTTTTCCTATTTTTCAGTTGATAGGAGGTTTCATCCTCTGTATTGGCATATATGCAGAAGTTGAAAGGCAGAAATACAAGACACTGCAAGGTGCCTTTCTAGCTCCAGCTATAATCCTGATTTTGCTGGGAATTCTGATGTTTGTGGTGTCTTTTATTGGTGTTCTAGCATCTCTGCGGGACAACTTGTGCCTTCTTAAAGTGGTAAGTTTTTTTTGTGCAGTCTTACTGGCTTTTCACCTCCTAAACACTACATTCAGATTCAGACTGAATAATAATGACATAAAGTGAAATCATTACTGCTAAGTCATGTGTACCATTTTGGCGATAAACTTCTGCATCTAAAAGCTAATAATTACCATGTCCAAAGTCCAAATTTTCTTCCTGGCACTGGTGCCATTTATTGTGTGATTATAAAAAATACTTTATTTGTTTAACTTGCAAAACAAGGTTAGGCTGAAATCACTTCGTGAAAACATGATTGCATCACAAAAGAATCCTGACATATAAGCCCGAATAAACTTTATTAGCCTGGAAATTATTGTGTTATCAAGTAAACATATGGCACGTTTATATAAAATTCCCCCTCTCCCATTTTACCAAAAGCATTAACCAGTACATTTTAAATGATTATATGCTTTATAACTGCACCATCAGATAGTGAGCCCTTGCTACTGCTTAATATAGTGAAAATTTAGATGATTTTGCTACTCTAGTTTCTTGATTAATGATAATTCATGTGAATTTAACGAAGTACTTTCTAGGATAGGAAACAGAAATCTGATTTGTTTTAAGACAGGCCTTTTGATTTTGATCTTCCAGAATTCCCTAGATTCTAGAACGATCCCTGTGGATCATTAACAATTGTAACCCCTCAATTCATGACAGGAGGGAGAGAGTAAACAGGTAGCTAGTTATCTAGTAGTAGGGAAAATGCTAAAATCTATTACTAAGTGTGTAATAACAGGGCACTTAGCCATAATATGATTAAGCAAAACAAGCAGGGCCTTATGAAAGGGAATTATTGTTTGAAAAATTTGTTAAGAGTTTTTTGAAGTTGTTTCTAGTAGTGGATAAGGGGGAGCCTGTGAATGTAGTATATTGGGATTTTCTTAAGGTACCACTCGAGGTTATTACAAAGAATTTTAGGATTTTTAAAAATTCATTCATAGGCTGTGGGCTTCGCTGGCTGGGCCAGCATAATTTGCCCATCCCTAACTGCACAAGCTGCCTTCTTGAACCGCTGCAATCCATGTGGTGTAGGTACCCACAGTGCTGTTAGGAAGGGATTTCCAGGATTTTGACCCAGTGACAGTGAAGGAACAGTGATATATTTCCAAATCAGGATGGTGAGTGACTTGGAGGGGAACTTCCAGTTGGTGGTGTTCCCATCTAACGGCTGCCCTTGTCCATCTAGATGATAGTGGTTGTGAGTTTGGAAGGTGTTGTCTTAGTGAATTCCTGCAGTGCATTTTGTAGATGGTACACACTGCTGCTACTGCGTATCGGTGGTGGAGGGAGTGAATGTTTGTGGATGTGATGCCAATCAAGTGGGCTGCTTTGTGGGATTGAGGGCAATATATTTGCATGGATTGAAGATTGGTCAATGGAAAGAAAACAGTAGAATTAAATGGACTCCTTTCAGGTTGGCAGTTCTGAACTAGCAGGGTGGCACAAGGATCAGCTCTTGGGCCTCACCTATTTACAGCCTATATCAGTAACTTAGTGAAGTGAATGTAATGTAACCAAATTTGCTGATACAAAGTTAGGTAGAAAAGTAAGCTGTGAGGAGGACAGGAAGCAGCTGCTATAACATTTAGACAAATTAAGTGATTGGAAAAGAACATAACAGATTGAATACAACATGAAGAAATAGAAAAACAGAATAAAAAGCAGGACAAATCCAATTCAATTACTGCCCTATCAGTCTACTCTTAATCATCAGCAAAATGATGGAAGGTATTGTTGACAGTGCTACAAATAGCACTTATTTGGCAATAACCTGCTCACTGAAGCTGAGTTTGGGTTCCACTGGAGCTACTGACCTCATTACAGCTTTGACCCAAACATGAATAAAAGACCTCCAGAACTGAGGTGAGAGTGACTGCCCTTGACATCAAGACAGCATTTGGCCAAGTGTGACATCAAGGAGCCTTAGCAAAACTGGAGTCAATGGGAATAAGGGGGGGAAACCCTCCACTGGTTGGAACCATATCTAGCACAAAGGAAGTTGGTTATGGTTGTTGGAGGTCAATCATCTCAGTCCCAGGACATTGCTGCAGGAGTTCCTTAGGGTAATGTCCTCAGCCCAACCATCTTCAGCTGCTTCATCAATGACCTTCCCTCCATCATAAGGTCAGAAGTGGGGATGGCACCAAATAGTGATGGTGTAGTGGTATTGACACTGGACTAGTATTCCAGAGACCCTGGGTAATGCTCCTGGCACCTGTGTTCAAACCCCACCACAGCAGATAATGAAATCTGAGTTCATTAAAAATCTGGAATTACAAGTCTGATGATGTTGTAAAACAGTGACAGCAGAATTCCCAGCCTCTGACATGCTCTTGCAGCCACAGTCTTTATGTGGCTTGTCCAATTCAGTTTCTGATTAATGGTAACCTCCAGAATGTTGATTGGGATTGTTGAGGTCATTAGGGAGCTCGTTAAGAGCTTTCCTTCCAACTTTATAAAAAGTTCTGGTATGATAGCCAAGTGGTTATGGTACTGGGCTTGTAACCCCAAGATCAAGAGTTCAAATCTCACAATGGCAAACTATGAAACAATGTAACTTCATCTGAAACAGATGGAAACAGGTTTACTCAAAAGAGTATCAAGAGTTCAAATCTCACCATGGCAAATTATGAAACAATGTAATTTCATCTGGGCAGGGAAAAGATCCAGAAGTGGGGATGTTGGCTGATGATTGCACAATGTTCACCATTCGTGACTTCTCAGATACTGAAGTAATCTGTGCAGCAAGACCTGGACAACATCCAGGCTTGGGCTGATAAGTGGCAATTAACATTCTCACCACACAAGTGCCAGGCAATGAGCATCTCCAACGAGTGATAATCCAATCATATTCCCTTGACATTCAAAGGCATTATCATTGCTGAATCTCCCTCTATCAACCTCCTGAAGGCCATTGACCAGAAACTGAACTGGATCAACCATATAAATATGGTGGCTACAAGAGCAGGTCAGAGACTAGGATTCTGCTGTGAGTAACTCACCCCCTGTTTCCCCAAAGCCTGACCACTATCTACAAGGCACAAGTCAGGAGTGTGAATACTCCCCACTTGCCTGGATAAAACACTCAAGCTTAACACCATCTGGGGACAAAGCAGACTGCTTTTACACCCCATCCACTTTCAACGTTCACTCCCTCCACCACCGTGCAGTGACAGCAGTGTGTACCATCTACAAGATGCACTGCAGCAATTCACCAAGGCTCTTTCGACTGCACCTTCCAAACCTGCGACCTCTACCATCTAGAAGGATAAGGACATCAGATGTATGTTCCCCTCCAAGCCATTCATCATCCTGACTTAGAACTATACTCGCCACTTCTTCACCATCACTGGGTCAAAATCCTGAACTCCCTTCGCAACAGCATTTTAGCTACACCACATGGACTGCAGTGTTTCACCACCACCTTCTCAAGGACAGTTAGGAATGGGCAATAAATGCTGGTCTAGCCAGCAATGCTCACAACATGTGAAAGAATATTTTAAAAACTTAAATTATGAGAAACTGGTATTCATGGAGAACGGGGTCTTCTACACAAATCACAAAGTTAGCATGTATTCCATGTTAACAGCAAGAAATTCGGAAAACAGAAGTATGTTAGTCCTGATTAAAAATGGATTGGTGTATAGAGTTTAAAAAAAACTTACTACAATTATATAGGGCCTTGGTGAGACCCCACCTGGAGTACTGTGTACAGTTTACCAAAGGAAAAATGTACTTTTCTTACAGGAAGTACTTCAAAGATTTACTGGAATGAGGGGATTGTCCTTTGAGGAGACATTAAGTAGACCATCCCTATAATTGCCTAGAATTTATTCTAGGAAGACTAGAACTAGGGGTCACAGTCTCAGGTTAAGGGGTCAACCATTTTAGACTGAGGAGATGAGAAATTTCTTCACTCAGATGGTTTGGCATTCTGTACCCCAGAGGATTGTGACACTCAAATGTTGAGTGTATTCAATACAGACATTGATAGATTTTTGTATACTGAGGGAATCGAGACACTTGGGGATGGTTACACCTTCCAGCAACTGAGAACAAAGAAAAAAAACAATGAACAAAAAAAAACTGAGGTTGAAGATCAGATATGATATTTATTGAATGGCAGATTAAGCTACAGGGGCTGAATGGCTTAGTCTTCCTATTTCTTATGTCTATTTAAATTGACTTAACTCAGTGGTAGTACTGTCACCTTCTAGTCAAGTCATGGGCTCTGAAGTGCCAGTGTAGAAACCTGACCACATAATTTATGCTGATACTTCAGTGGGCATACCTTACTGTCAGAAGTGCCAACCTTCAGAAGAGATGTTAAAGTAAAACTGCATCGGCACTCTTGCTGGATGACACTTTGAAGAAGAGTTCCAGAGTCCTTGCTAACACCCATCCCTCAACCAACACCATTAAAACAGATCATCTGGTCATTCATCTCATTTCCCCTGTACATTTTAGCCGTTGCACTTCCTTACATAACAGCATTGACTATACTTCAAAAATACTTCATCAGCTATAAAGTGCTTTTGGGAAATCCTCAGACCATGACTGTTCCTACAGAAATATGTGTATACTTCTATAGGAGTTATATATATTAAATCTGTTACATATGGTGCACATTTTTTGTCCACAATAACCTTAATTCCTGTCAGCCACACATTTATGTTGACGTTGATAATGACAAAATGTATGTTGATATTTTTTTCATAGAAAACTTCTATCTCATTATTTAACTGTCTCATTTGTTGATAAAACAGCTGAATCACTCAAACTTGTCTTTGGAGAAAATTATTATTTCTTTTCTCAGTAACTGAAATGTTTACATATAAAATTAAATTTTTAAAAATCAGTTGAATTTTGCAATTATGTTAAATTTTCCTATTTGATTATCTTTTATATCTCAATGCGTTCCTTGAAGTTTCTACTTCATGGTTTCAGCTTGTCTCAAAAGACTGTATTTTGACTAGAACAGTTGGAGACATTCCAACCACATATGTGAATTCTGAATATATGCCGGTTTCAGAATTTCTAGTATATGAAGAAAGTAGTGCCTCCTCATTCTGAACTATTTGAGTTTCTCTGCATCCTCTAAAGGACTTTGAAATAAACTGGAGAATGAATTTGTTAAAATTAAATTTTGGGGTACTTTTGTAAGTAGTAATGCCTGATGAATAACAATTGTTGTTTTGGTTTACAATTTTAAAAAAGACAAAAATAAGTGTGTGCGGGCGTGCGTGCGTGCGTGTGTGTGTGTGTGTGTGTGTTCAAGTGAAAAGGTCAATTTCACTTTGAGTTGTTGATGCAACAAATTTACATCTTACACAACCATAAACATCCGCATCATTCTGTACACTTATGTGGCATTACGTAGCTACAAAGTTCCACAATATGCTGTTCTTTATTCATACAGGATAGGTCAAAAGTCCTATCCGACAAAAGTTTTTACTTCCAAGTTTCACATGTATGATTATCATCAGGAATCACTCTTGTATGAACCATCTCTCCCTTAAGTTATGACAGTCCTGATGGTGTAGCTTTTCAGAGTTCCTTTTCAACCGACCAACAATAACCCTGGCTTACAGTTTGACCACCTCTGTGAAAACAGCCAGTTCTGTAGCTTGTTGCTACCCTCATCTCCCTCATCTGTGTTCGTCAACATGATCGCAGCAGTGGGGCCAGAATAACTGCTCCAGCTCCTCCAATCACCAATTCCTTCTCTCCTGCCCTTGCTACTTCTCCAGCCATAGGTTCTGTCTCTGGAGGAGCAGCGAGAGAGAGAGAGAACCTGTGATTGGAGGAGCGGCTCCTCACAGATTCTGTCTGTCCCAGGTACGGGAGTGACAAATGAGATAAAAGTCACCCCCATAATTGATTCTTCATGTACTTTTTGGGCACTTTCGAGGACAAACTTTCCCCCTGCCCCCGTGTATTTTGAATCTGCTGTTTACGAAGTACTCAGTTCCCCGATCACTCTGTACTCCACATTCTGAAGCAAATACTGTTCACTTATAAATAAAGAGATCTTATATAAGGGTTTACAGCTGAGCCAGTTATCGCAGAAAAGCAGTGGCAGGCATAAGAGCCTGAGGTCTGAGTGGAGTAACAGGGTCAGAGCCAACCAAGCACAGATTTGTTCATCCTAATGATTGAGCCATAAGAGATTCAGACACTATGTTCCAGACATCATCCTCAGCGAAGGTAAAGGAAAGATAACAAGTTTGAAAGAACAGAAAGACAAATAAAGGCAGAACTTTGTAATTGTGTTCCACTGGTGGCAGAGGAACTTCATGGAAGGAGACTGGGAGAAAAGGAAATGGAAATAATGAAGGATAATGAAGCTCAGGGAAAAAGCCATCTTGTAAACAAAGAAATGTCTCATGAATGTATTATGTTGCAAGTCATTTCTAGGCTGTAATGGAGTATAATATTTCCATTCCAATTTTCTTACCCCCTGAATGCAAATTTATGTGTTAGATAAGCATTCTGGTGCTCACAGCTCTCCTGTACTTTGTACAAGAAGCCATTCACCAAAATGTCAGCTTTGGCAATTTTAATTGACCATAACTGACAATATCATTGAACTAAATTCCATTTTGACCTTACCATAATTTTTTCCTCTTGTGGATACTGAGAGTAATCTGTTAAATTAACTAACCCCATGCATAACAGGGGCTAAACTTGCACGGCTCGGTGCCAGATAACGTAGGCCTGAATTTTGCAGAGTTGGGACAATTCCCAGCTCCACAAACCTGACCTGGGAAAATGTGCCCTGGGTGGTTGGAATTTTGTTCCGGGAGGGAGCGAGGTGAAGGCGGGAGTCAGGCCCACTGCCCCCGGAAACAGTTGGGAGGCAGCACAGGGGCTGTCGGTTGTGGAGATGGGCTGAGCAAAAAGGCCTACCTCGGTACTCCGGCACCATGGGAATAAAAAATGAAACGAAAATCACCCCTTCACCCCACCACCAAACCCCAATGGCCCCTACATCTTTCATTTTAACCTATACCCCTCTATGCACCCCCATAGCCTTTGTAGCCCCTATGCCACTTAGTGCCAACTCATGCCAATCCATGACCCCTCTCATCACCCTGTGCACTTAATCCTTCATGCCAACTCACTCAGTATCCCCTGTGGGCAGACCTCAGGACCCATGATTAAATAAATTTAAGTGTCCATTGATGAGTTCACTATTTAAAAAAACACATTCATTGATTTAAAAAAGACATTCACTACATTTAAATTTCTTTAACCCCTTATAGGAATAAACATTTGTATTCATAGTCCCACTTCAAAGACTAAGTGCTTGGAGCTGCCACTCAAACTGAGAGATGACAGGCAACCTACTGTGATAATAGGTTGCAAAATCAGTCATGCAGCACTAATCCTATAATGTCAACCCTCAGGATTGTGTCAACAGATAGCGTAAAATAGCAAGCACTGATTTTTTCCAACACTGCAATTTTTTTCAAATATTCAAAGCGAAGGAGATTTAAATGCCTTGACAGCTTGACAATTCCCTTTGACAGTTGAGCTTGACAGTTCCAATTAGTTTATTCACTTCTTACACACATTCATGTTTGTTTTTAACAGTCCCAAGATCCACCTAACCTCTCCCAAAGGTGTTCCAGGGCCATACTCAAAAGGATACTTCACCTCTCCAAAAGGGTACCCTACCTCTCCAAAGAGATCTTCTCCTATCAACTCTAATGTGCACACATCATATTTCCAACTCCCTCCTAGTGAAAGTCAGATGAGACTGAAGTTAACTGCAGTTCACCATGTGCCGGTGCCTCCATGAATCACAGATGCGCAAAGTTTGACCAGCTCCAGTTCCCCCCACCATCAAAATGGTGGGGACTGGTTTGAGTGCAGGACTTCCTGATTCAGGCCTCCGGAGTCTTTTTTGCAAAGACGGAGAGTATCTCCGTCTGCACAGGAATTCGGGCCACAGTGTTTATATGTTTCCTGAGCTTTTGGGGAAACCCAATAATAATTTTTAAAAAAATATTGGTACGTTTTTAGTAAGTTTGAGATGAAGAGGGTGAGAGAAAAATAAGCATCATTTTGTGTGTTTTTTTTTATAGTTTCTATATACCCTTGCAATTGTACTGATACTTGAATTGCTCGGTGGAGTTGTGGCATTGATCTTTCGGAATCAGGTAAGATTCATCAAATATGTGTATATATATATATATATATATATATATATCTATATATATATATATATGAGGGTACTGTCCATTTTCATTTGAAAGTTCTGAAATTCAAATGATCTTTTTCAGCCCAATCTATAACATGATGATGTTTGCATTGTTTAATTCAGATTGGCTGATTATTGGATTTAGCTTGTCGTAGCGTAGTCGTATTGTTAATGGACACTAGCATAAATACTCTGTTTACTTATGGATCATAAGATCAATTGACATAAGTCATAATCCTATTTTAATTTCATACTTCCCATGACAACTTTTAGATCTGTTTGTCAAGTCTTGACATAGCTCCAACTCAGAAGGTTTAGAGTTCAAGCCTGAATCCAGAGATTTGAGGCCTAATCCAGGCTGACACTTGTGTGCACTACTGAGATTGCTGCACTGTCTAAGGTGCCAACTTTCAGATGCCCGGACGCCTATTAGAATAACAGAACACCTGTCCCTCAGGAAAAGTTGTTTGATTGACAGCTCAGGCTCTCTGATATCTATGGTCAATTTTACAATGTTTGTTGGCATAAGCCAAGTGGTTTCAAATGTTTGTGGTTTTTGAAACTTCGAAGGGCCTGGATGATTGACACTTTTATTAGCTTGCAGTCCAGTTTTTTTTTCATAATAGAAATGTATTGATGGATTACAATTTTTCAAAGCTTTATCTTTACGTATGCCACTTTACACTTGAATGTCCGTTGGTTCCAGAAAGTGTACAATGGGTATGGAGGTTCTGGAGCTTAGCATAGGGGACATGAGAGGCCTGAGGAAGTGGGTGGAAAGGCAGAGCTGGGCATGAGGTGACACAAGGTTGGGTGGAAGGGCAGAGCTTGGCATAGGGGGCATGAGAGGTGCCTTTTGAACCTCATGCAGACTAGGATTCACAACTCCTCTTAAGGGGATGTGAACCATGACTCTTTAAAAACCTGTCACGACTCCATGAGAATTGCAAAGGAGTAGGAGATTCCTATCTCCACAATGGAGCTGGCCAGGTCGGGACTGTTGGATGTGGGCTTCTGACAGGAAGCAAGCCTGCACCCTTTGAAGGCACTTCTGAGAGCTAGACAGCCTGAAATCCTGGAATCAGGACCGTCTGCCATTTTTAAAGGGCTCCTGATTCAACCTGACTCAATGAAAACCCAGGCCATGAAATGAGTGAGTGTTATGTTGTTGGATTTTTTCTATTGTCCTAACCATGGATTATTTCATCTTTCATAAGATAGATCACCTTCCAAGGACAGCCTCACTTTCCTATATCCTTGAGAATGTCTTTCATTGCCTTGAGATCAAGGTAAATTTTTGGTAATTTGTCCTGGTAAAACAAATAAAGCTAGTAAAACAGAATAAACCTATTTAGTGATTGGGTTTAGGCAGTGAACTCCCTCTGGTTCTACAAGATTTCACTCCATTTCTTAAAATTGGCAGAGTATGACACCAGACTTTTAAAATGTGAAACAAATTTATCACACGAATAACGAACCGGTAAAAAATAAAACAATGATATAATTTATGATGTATTAAAAATTTCATGTCAGCATGCACTCATTTTTTTCCCATTATAAATACCTATGTTGACATTTGGAAACTGTTAATGTAAACTAGACATACAGCATTTACAAACACCCCCAGGAGATGTGGTGTAACTGGATAATTGTATGATTTGGTCGCTCATTGTTTAATAGATTTGCTTGATTTTTTTAAACTTGTAACAATGTCTGAAATGATCTTGTAACGTGCTAGAAGACCGGAGAGAAGTTATGGATAAATTCCAGCCATTTAAAACAGGCAGTCTGAAGTCCCATTTCCTGAGGATAATTTCCTGAAAGTTTACTTAGATTACCAGGCAAGAGTTGACATGATCAAAGGCTTGAGAAAGTGAGACTCTCCCTTGAGAATGGCGTAAGATATGAGAGCCAAAATAATTTACAGTAGAAGGGATGTGAATAAAGAATTAACGCTGTGGAGGATATAGAATGAAGAAAGCCAGAAGGGTTCACTATTTTGTAGGCCTTTCTTCATTCTTTGAACTCTCAACCTCCAAACATCACTTTCTTACCAAAATGACTCATCAGCCCTCTTGGGGAATGCATATAGAACCATAAGACCATAGAACACTACAGCACAGAAAACAGGTCATTCGGCCCTTCTAGTCTGTGCTGAGATATTATTCCGCTAGTCCCATTGACCTGCACCTAGTCCATAACCCTCCAGACCTCTCCCATCCATGTATCTATCCAATTTATTCTTAAAACTTAAGATTAAGCTCGCATTTACCACATCAGATGGTAGCTCGTTCCACACTCTCACCATTCTCTGAGTGAAGAAGTTCCCCCTAATGTTCCCCCTAAACCTTTCCCCTTTCACCCTAAAGCCATGTCCTCTCATGTTTATCTCTCCTAATCTAAGTGGAAAGAGCCTACTTGCATTTACTCTGCTATACCCCTCATAATTTTGTAAACTTCTATCAAAGCATGTATTACTTCCTTGTTTTTATTCCAACACATTCAACCGTGAGTCCCTGTGTTACCCAGAACATGGGTAATACCTGCTTAATTCCAGAGGTGGGTGGAGGGTATGTTTATCACATGGTTTATTCTACACTTATACATCAGAACAATCTGTTTTTTAGTAGATATGAGGAAGTTGTCAGCATTTGAATGCTGTTTAACAGAGCTGAAAGCAAGTTTGAGTACAATATAACAAATAAAAGTGACAGTGCTAGATTTATATAGCACCTTATTATGTCATTAGTCATCTCGAAGCACTTAACACAGTGAATTACTATTGAAACTCCATATCTGTTTTTCTGCAGACATCTGCACAAGCTGGTTCAGGTGAAAGTATGGTTGTGATTTTTCTTATTTTGTATCATGGTACTTCATTTTTAGTCTTATAGTTTTTGACTGGTATATAACTGCATAACTATTGAGGTCAGTCTGTGTGAATTACACCTTTAACGATCATTATATTCAGTCTGCTTATCTGTAGTTGCTTGGGCTGACCTTCAAGGTTTGTGTTGCTGGTTTAACTTTGTCATTTGTTTTCCAGACATTAGACTTTATAAATGAAAACATCCGTAAAGGCATTACACATTATTATGATGATCTGGATTTCAAGAACATAATGGATTTTGTCCAAGAGGAGGTTTGTGGATTTTTTAAAATTTTGGTTCAGTGACATATGTCGAAATTTTGAGCTAACATTGTTTATTCAGCTGTCATTATTGTTCTTATGAGTTTATGTCCAGAGCAAACTACAAATGCAGCAGGTTCCTTGGTTTGACAATGTATTTTTATAATTACAGTTTGAATATACCAGAGTCATGCACTCAATTAACTGAGAGCACTCCATCATGAGTCTGTATCTGTTTCTTTCTCCTGTTCACCACCTCTCAACCATATTCCCAACAAAATACTGACCACCCGACTGCCCTTCCTGGCTTTATGTTAGCTGACATTGTAAGTAGCTCGCTCTCCTCAGATTCTGTCCTCCTCTCCTTCAAATCTGCTGTCATCACCCTTTCCTCAAGAAAAAAATCTTTGATTCCTCTGTGCATGTAAATTATTGCCCCAATGCAATCTCCTTTCTCCAAAGTTCTTGAGTGGGGTGTTGCCTCCCAAATCTGCACTCATATTTCCCAGAACATGTTTGGCTCCCTTCAATCAGATTTCCTCCTATGCCACAGTACCTAAATGGCTGTTATGTAGGACATCATTGGCGACTTTATGACTGCTACAAAGATGCACTATTCCTCTTCATTCTTCTCAATCTGTCTGCCGCCTTTGACACAGTTGACAAAACCATCCCGTTCCATTACTATCTAACTAATCATAGCCAAAGGATCACCTGCAATGGTATCTCTTCCACCTATTGCACCATTACCTCTGGTGTCCTCCAAGGATCAATCCTTGGCTCCCTGCTGTTTCTCATCTACATGTTGGTGAAAGCACATCAGTTTCCACATGTATGCTGACAAATAGAATCCCGTGACAAGAGCCCGTGAACCAGCAGACAGAATATTTTTAACAATCAATTTTATTTTCTTAGCTTCCCAAGCTGAAGGAAAAGATTTCCTATTCATATCAGTAAGAAATTTTATGAAACCAGCTGCACTGGGATAACCATCAGGATGATTAACATGTGAAGCAGCATTTCATAGCATTGGTTTCATGCTCTTTGGGTCACCTAAAGATGGGAACTTAAGTATGTATTTTCTCAGATTTAATTTTTAAATGTTTTATTTGCCTTTAAAATGTACTCCTAAAGTGTTTCATCATTGATTTGATATACTATAAAAGAGAGGGCCATAGGGAATGGAAAGGCCATGATTAGGTAATAGGTTGTGATGATAAGGCAGTACAGTATAAAATAAAGGGAGAGCCTCTAAAGGAGGTGCAGACACAGAGGGACCTTGGTGTATATGGACATATATAATTGAAGATGGCAGGGTATGTAGTGAGACCTGTTAATAAAGCGTATAATATCTTAGGCTTTATTAATAAGGGCATTGAGTACAAGAGTAAGGAGGCCATATTGAACTTGTATAAGACACTAGTTAGGCCTCATCTGGAATACTGTGTCCAGTTCTGGGCGCCATACTTGAGGAAGGATGTGAAGCCATTGGAGAGAGTAAGAGGAGATTCACAAGAACAATTCCTGGATGAAGAACTGGAGCTATGAGGATAGATTGGAAAGATTCAGACTGTTTTCCTTGGAGCAAAGAAGGCTGAGAGGAGATTCAAGATCCTGAGGAGTATGGACAGGGTAAATAGTGAGAAACTGTTCCCACTCAAGAGAACATCAAGAACTAGAGGGCACAGATTCAAAATAATTGGCAAAAGGAGTAACTGTTGTGAGGAAAAATTTTTGAGGGTGATTGGAGTCTCAAATGAATTCCCTGAAGGGGTGGTAGAGACAGGTTCGATCGAGGTATTCAAAAGGGAATTGGAATGCTACCTGAAAAGAGAGAACGTACAAGGTTACTAGGTAGTGGTAACGTGAGTGATCTTGATGCACATGACAGCTATCACATCCACAGGCCAACTATTTAGAGTGGGTACTCGAGTGACATGGATTCCAGTGGGGCTTAATGAATGGAAGGATATGACAATTGCGGGATGTGCAGGAGGAACTACTGGCAAGTAAGTTTGCATAGTGTTTGAATGTTCAGGATGAAGACCAAGAAAAGACTGGCAGATTGAGGTGAAAGAGTGGAAAGTAAGAAAGAACAGTGCAAGTCTGGAAATGATTCTTGCATCAGAAAAATAGAGAACTGGAGGAAGAACCCTCAATAATGCAAGAGGGAGATCTCACAGTAGTTGTCTAGACAAACATTAAGCAGTGGCAGTAGCTTGAATAGATTAGATAATGAAATAGAGGTCTGGACAGAGTAGGTAGGGAGAAACTGGAAGAATTGAGAACCAGAGTGCACAGATTTCACTAATTGGCAAAAGCAATGTTGCCATAAGGAAAATCCTTTTATGCAGCAAGTATTTAGAATCAGGAATGCACTTCCTGAAATTGTGATGGAGGTAAGTTCAATGGGGAGGGTATTGGATTTATTATCTGAAAGGGAAAAATGTGCAATGCTATGGGGAGATGGTGGGGGCCATGAGAGCCAACATAGCCACAATGGGCCAAATGACCACCTCCTGTTCTGTAACCATTCTATGAAAGGCCACAGAGCAGTCACGTAACAGAACTAGGAGCAGAAGCCCTCAGGATTATGAAGTTTTGGCGTCTGTAAATAAACTGGAGGCTAAGCTAATAAAAGCAAAACAAAGGGATTTAGAAAATTGAAGAGTTTTTTGAGTTTATTCAAAGATGCCAGATAAGGGTCAACTCGCTTTGTCACGTAGGTGGATTTCTACTATAAAGGTCTTTGCAGGTGGGACTTATGAGACTGAAATGAGGTGTATTGAAGAGCGACTGGGTATTACAGATGTTAGAGTGGACTCTCACACAGCTGGAAAAGTAATCCTAAAAATCCTTTTAACTTTTTGGTCCACATATTCATGAGTTTTGGTCAATCGACACAAAAGCTGCATTTCTGCTCATTTTTCAGATGTATTGTTTGATGCACTGGAGTTTAGTACTAGGATGAAACACCTGAAAAATAGAGAATGTTTTGAAAGCAAATAAAATTAAGAAAGTTAAATCTGGATAAGGAGTGCATACATAGGTTATCCTAAGGTGATCTAACATTGTCCTCATTAGTTCTTTGAAACAAGGATGACATCTGCCAGGCCTCATGATTTGTGTGTCCTCAGGTGACTCAGCAGACCAATCCTTGAGCCTCAGGTCTTTAGGTAGAGAGGACAGGAGTTACCCTGAGGAAGGGGGATTCTCGAGCCAGGGTTCTGCTTCTCTCTTCCTGTATTCGTCACTTCTCCAGAGCGGCACATTAATGGCAAGCTCCTCCCACACACCAATGTCAATTTGCTCACTTTTCAAGGAGGCCTTCAGAGTATCTTTCAAATGTTTTACCTGTCCTCCTTGATATTGGATGCCATCCTTAAGTTGCGAAAAGAGGAAGCAAAAAGATGCAATGTCCAGACCAGTGGAACTGATTTTGCATGATTGTGGTTGCAATGCTGGAAGAATTTTCTTTGGTTAGGATGCTGGATTTTGTTCGTCTGTCTTCCAACTTGACTTTGTGGTGACGTTGCTGGTAGAAACTCTCCTGGAGGTGCCTTTGGTAGCTGACCCAATTCTCACGGACGTCTGGAAGGGTGGTGACAACAACAGGATTGTAAATTAAAGCCTTTATCCTCTTATGGATATCTGTTATCGAAGACCTGGCTGTGCAATTTTTGGAAGACTGCGCTGATACAACGGATTCTCTGCTGTGACTCCACTTCCGTTTGGAAAAGGTAGCTGCCAAGATATGGAGAAGAGTCTAAAGTCATGCAGTCAATTAAAATAGCTGGAGTCGTTGGTGCTTGCCTGGAAGAGGGCTGGTGGAGGGTTGTGTTCTTGCTGATGTTCAGTGAGAGACCAACCCTTTTGTGTGCAGAGTTGAAGAGGTTGAAGGTGGCCTGAGTGTTGTTTGCACTGTGGACCACAAATGTGCAATCATCAGCACAGTGTAAATCATAGAGATGCTGCAGGGTCACCTTATTTGAAATTGAAAAGCTTCTATTGAGTCGAAATTCAACCATAACCCTTTGTGGAAGTTGATCAAAAATGAGTTCAGTGACCAAGCCAAGGTAAGTTGTGATTGTGCTAAAATTCTTCACGATGATGCAAAGTACATGAAGCTAGTCATTTTTAATGATGCTTCAAATGCTGATCTTCCAGATGGGTATACTAGTGTAGCTGGTTTTATAATAGTTATGAAAGGTAAAAGTGGGAAATATTGTCCTTTAGCTTAGGGTTCTGGCTCTTCTTACATCACCACCGAAAACTCATGGGTTATACTGTTAACCATAACTTATAACCCTGACTGTGGGATCTTTAGCTGGGCCTTGGGTGACTCGCAAAAAGGCAAGAATGGCCATTCCCTGAGGTCTCAAATGACCCCGATACCCTGTTTCATAACTATGGCTTAATTTTCTTTCTAAAATGATTTCTACCAACACTCAATCATGCTGACAGTGCCCACCTGCTGTATGTCACTTCAGAACCTCTGACAGAGAAAGTAGAGTTAGGAGAGCAGATGCAATGTTGGCAGGGAAACTGGAATTTTTACAATGGAGTCTGTACAGGAAGTTGGTGAGAAAAACTATACCCCAGATAAGTGTGGGAGTCATGATTTGCAATAAACTCTGAATGCCCAAGCCCACACCTCTCACAAGCACGACATTGTACCCCTGTTCCTTACCTTTCCATACCACCCAGCCTTTGCATTCGCCAGGTCACTTTCTGCTATTTCTGCCACCTACAACATCATCCCAAAGCCAATCTCCTTCTTGTCCCCATCTCTCTCTATTTCCTTGAAAAATGTTTCCCTTTGCAATACTCTTTCACCACCCTAACTGCATGCTCTCTTGCCTTTACACTTTCCTGTCCATTCATGCTTTCCAAGCACACTGTCCACGTGAAACATTAATTTATGTTCACTTCCTTGAATTAAATGTGCTATTTATATATTTACTTTGGTGTGTTCTGCTCTATACTCAGGAGACCAAACACGGACTTGGAGAATATCTTGCCAAACACCTCTGTTCTGTCATCTTTTATTCTTCTGTTTCAAAAAAAGATTATAGGTCAAATTGTCAACTGCCAGTTCTCTGAGCAGATATTGATTGGCCTACTGTATGTTTCCAACTTTTTCTGTTTCTGTCTAGATGTTTAATTTGTTTTAATTCATTTATCAATGATTTCCAGAGACCATTTTGAGTAAACTTCTGCCTTGAAGTTTTAATTCTAAAATAAATAATTTTCTATTCCACCAGGCTGCCAAAAGGTTTTGCACTTTTACTGAGCTGTTTTATCTTTTCTATCCCTACATTTGTTTTCTCAACCCTGTAGCTTTCCTCTGAGCAATGTGCTCTGTATTCAACTAATATTACAAAATCCTCCAATTCACTATGAACAATACCACAGAATATCTACTAGTGTCTGTTTTAATGTCCCGCAGTCATTCCTACTTGAATGTAAAATTCTGGGTTTGTTCATTTTTTTTATTCTTCGGTGTGATGTGGGCATCACTGGCACAATCAATATTTGTTACTCATCCCTAATCACCCTTGAACTGAGTGGCTTGTTAGGCCATTTCAGAGGGCAGTTAAGAGTCAACCACATTGCTGTGGTTCTGGAGTCACATGTAGGCCAGACCAGTTAATGATGACAGATTTCCTTCTCTAAAGGATATTAGTGAACCAGATGGGTTTTTATGAAAATCGATGATAGCTGTCATGGTCACCATTAGCAAGACTAGCTTTCAATTCCACCAGCTGCCATGGTGGGCTTTGAACTCGTGTCCCCAGAGCCTTAGCTTGGGTCACTGGATTACTAGACCAGTGACATTAGCACAATGCTACCGTCTTCCCATCATGTAAGATGATGAGCTCAAATATGCATGCTGCATCTTAGTTAAGATAAACCCAGAGTTGGAGCTGGATTGGGAGAGCAGCATGAGCCAGGTCTCTATTATTCTGTTGGCTTCTCTTTTTCTGTTGAGGTGCTTTTTTCCCAAAATACTGAAGCTAAGTTAGAAAGCTGTGCCATACATTTGTTCCGTAATTTAAACTTGAATTAGATGTGTCACATCAGGCAATATTGGGGCAAATGGCCAAAAGCTTAAACAAAGAGATAAGTTTAAAGGAAAAAAGCAAGAGAGGTGGAGATATTTAAGGATGGAATTCGAGAGTTTAGGACCAAGGCAGCTCAGGTGGAGCAATTAAAATCAGGGAAAGCTCAAGAGGTCAGATCCTTTTACCCGCTCCAATATTCTCCTTCTACCTGGACCCCTCCCTCTGAATTCTTACCTGCTCTTGATCTTTTCATTGAGAACTGTCGGCGTGACATCAGTCGTCTCAATTTCTTTGCTCCTCTCACCCACTCTAACCTGCCTCTTTCTGAACTTGCCGCACTCTGTTCTCTCAGATCCAACCCTAACTTTGTTATCAAACCTGCTGACAAGGGTGGTGCAGAGGCTGAGTGTCAACTCGCAGACACTTCCTCCTACCTCCCCCTGGACCATGACCCCACCACTAAACATCAAGCCATTGTTTCCAGAACTGTCACTGACCCCATCTCCTATGGAGATCTTCCCTCCACAGCTTCCAACCTGATAGTTGCCCAACCTCTGATGGCCCGCTTCTACCTCCTACCCAAAATCCACAAACAGGACTGTCCTGGCAGACCGATCATGTCAGCCTGTTTCTGCCCCACGGAACTCATTCCTTGCTATCTTGACTCCATTCTCTCTCCCCTTGTGCAGTCTCTTCCCAATTACATTCGCGATTCCTCTGATGCCCTATATCATAACAACTTCCAGTTCCCTGGCCCCAACCGCCTCCTCTTTACCATGGACATCCAATCCCTCTACACCTCCATCCCCCACCGGGATGGTCTGAGGGCTCTCAGCTTCTTCCTCGAACAGAGGCCTGAACAATCCCCATCCACCACTACTCTCCTCCGTCTGGCTGAACTTGTTCTCTCACTAAACAATTTCTCCTTAAACTAGTCTCACTTCCTCCAAATAAAAGGTGTGGCCTTGGGTACCCGCATGGCCCCAGTTATGCCTGTCTCTTTATGAAGTATGTGCAACATTCCTTGTTCCAGTCCTACTCAGGCTCCCTCCCACAACCCTCTTTCTCCGGTACATTGATGACTGCTTTGGTGCTGGTTCATGCTCTCGTCTGGACCTGGAAAAATTTATTAATTTTGCTTCCAATTTCCACCCGTCCATCATTTTCACATGGTCCATCACTGAAACTTCTCTTTCCTTCCTTGACCTCTCTGTCTCAAATACTGATGATAGACTAAAAACAAAAAACTGCGGATGCTGGAAATCCAAAACAAAAACAGAATTACCTGGAAAAACTGAGCAGGTCTGGCAGCTCGGCGGAGAAGAAAAATGTTGACGTTTCGAGTCCTCATGACCCTTCAACAGAACTGAGTAAAATTAGGAGAGGGGTGAAATATAAGCTGGTTTAAGGTTTTTGGTGGGGGGGGGCGGGGAGAAGTGCGGGGGTGGGGGTGGTTGTAGGGACAAGCAAGCAGCGATAGGAGCAGATAATCAAAAGATGTCACAGACAAAAGAACAAAGAGGTGGTGAAGGTGGTGATATTATCTAAAAGAATGTGCTAACTAAGAATGGATGGCAGGACACACAAGGTACAGCTCTAGTGGGGGTGGGCTGAAATAAGACTAAGGGCATAAAAGGTATAGATTTAAAAATAATGGAAATAGGTGGGAAAAGAAAAATCTATATAAATTATTGGAAAAAACAAAAGGGAGGGGGAAGAAACGGAAAGGGGGTGGGGATGGAGGAGGGAGTTCAAGATCTAAAGTTGTTGAATTCAATATTCAGTCTGGAAGGCTGTAAAGTGCCTAGTTGGAAGATGAGGTGCTGTTCCTCCAGTTTGCTTTGAGCTTCACTGGAATAATGCAGCATGCCAAGGACAGACATGTGGGCAAGAGAGCAGGGTGGAGTGTTAAAATGGCAAGCAACAGGGAAGTTTGGATCATACTTGCGGACAGACCGCAGGTGTTCTGCAAAGCGTCGCCCAGTTTGCGTTTGGTCTCTCCAATGTAGAAGAGACCGCATGGGGAGCAACGAATGCAGTAGACTAAGTTGGGAGAAATGCAAGTGAAATGCTGCTTCACTTGAAAGGAGTGTTTGGGCCCTTGGACGGTGAGGACAGAGGAAGTGAAGGGGCAGGTGTTGCATCTTTTGCGTATGCATGGGGAGGTGCCGTAGTTGGGGCTTGAGGAGTAGGGGGTGATGGAGGAGTGGACCATGGTGTCCCGGAGGGAACGATCCCTACGGAATGCCACCAGGAGGGTGAAGGGAAGATGTGTTTGGTGGCGGCATCATGCTGCAGTTGGCGGAAATGGCGGAGGATGATCCTTTGAATGTGGAGGCTGGTGGGCTGATAAGTGAGGACAAGGGGGACCCTATCATGTTTCTGGGAGGGAGGAGAAGGTGTGAGGGCTGATGCGCAGGAGATGGGCCGGACACAGTTGAGGGCCCTGTCAACGACCGTGGTTAAGGAAGAAGGAGGACATGTCAGAGGAACTGTTTTTGAAGATAGCATCATCAGAACAGATGCGACGGAGGCGAAGGAACTGAGAGAATGGGATGGAGTCCTTACATGAAGCGGGGTGTGAGGAGCTGTAGTCGAGGTAGCTGTGGGAGTCAGTAGGCTTGTAATGGATATTGGTGGACAGGCTATCACCAGAAATTGAGACAGAGAAGTCAAGGAAGGGAAGGGAAGTGTCAGAGATGGACCATGTGAAAATGATGGAGGGGTGGAGATTGGAAGCAAAATTAATAAATTTTTCCAGGTCCCGACGAGAGCATGAAGCAGTACCGAAGTAATCATTGATGTACCGGAGAAAGAGTTGTGGGAGGGGGCCAGAGTAGGACTGGAACAAGGAATGTTCCACATACCCCATAAAGAGACAGGCATAGCAGGGGCCCATGCTGGTACCCATAGCCACACCTTTTATTTGGAGAAAGTTAGCCGAGTTGAAGGAGAAATTGTTCAGTGTGAGAACAAGTTCAGCCAGACGGATGGGGATTGTTTGGGCCTCTGTTCGAGGAAAAAGCTAAGGGCCCTCGGACCATCCTGGTGGGGGATGGAGGTGTAGAGGGTTTGGACGTCCATGGTGAAGAGGTAGCAGTTGGGGCCAGGGAACTGGAAATTATTGATGTGACATAAGGTGTCAGAGGAATCACGGATGTAGGTGGGAAGGGACTGGACAAGGGGAGAGAGAAGGGAGTTAAGATAACGAGAAATGAGTTCACTTCTACCTCGTACCCAAAATCCACAAACAGGACTGTCCCGGCAAACCAATCGTGTCAGCCTGTTTCTGCCCCACGGAACTCACTTCTCGTTTTCTTGACTCCCTTCTCTCTCCCCTTGTCCAGTCCCTTCCCACCTACATCCGTGATTCCTCTGACACATCTTCCCTTCAACAACCACCACCCCCCCCCCCCACCCCCACCCCCCACCCCACCGGCGGCATTCCGTAGGGATCGTTCCCTCCGGGACACCCTAGTCCACTCCTCCATCACCCCCTAGTTCTCAACCCCCACCTACGGCACCTCCTCATGCATATGCAAAAGATGCAACACCTGCCCCTTCACTTCCTCTCTCCTCACCGTCCAAGGGCCCAAACACTCCTTTCAAGTGAAGCAGCATTTCACTTGCATTTCCCCCAACCTAATGTACTGCATTCGTTGCTCCCCATGCGGTCTCCTCTACATTGGAGAGACCAAACGTAAACTGGGTCTGTCCGCAAGAATGACCCAAACCTCCCTGTCGCTTGCCATTTTAACACTCCACCCTGCTCTCTTGCCCACATGTCTGTCCTTGGCTTGCTGCATTATTCCAGTGAAGCTCAAAGCAAACTGGAGGAACAGCACCTCATCTTCCGACTAGGCACTTTACAGCCTTCCGGACTTGAATTCAACAACTTTAGATCTTGACCTCCCTCCTCCATCCCCACCCCCTTTCCGTTTCTTCCCCCTCCCTTTTGTTTTTTCCAATAATTTATATAGATTTTTCTTTTCCCACCTATTCCCATTATTTTTAAATCTATACCTTTTATGCCCTTAGTCTTATTTCAGCCCACCCCCACTAGAGCTGTACCTTGTGTATGCTGCCATCCATTCTTAATTAGCACATTCTTTTAGATAATATCACCACCTTCAACACCTCTTTGTTCTTTTGTCTGTGACATCTTTTGATTATCTGCTCCTATCGCTGCTTGCTTGTCCCTACAACCACCCCCCCGCCCCCACACATCTCTCCCCCCCCAACCCCGTCCCCGCCCCACCTTAAACCAGCTTATATTTCACCCCTCTCCTAATTTTACTCAGTTCTGTTGAAGGATCATGAGGACTTGAAACGTCAACTTTGTTCTTCTCCGCCGATGCTACTAGACCTGCTGAGCTTTTCCAGGTAATTCTGTTTTTGTTTTGAATTCCCAGCATCTGCAGTTTTTTGTTTTTATCTCTATGTTTAATTGAATGCCACTTCTCTTCAAGAAATGCCTACCTTGAAAAAGTACTGCTCTTCTCTCTGACAGGATTTCCGTATCTCTCTTTTGCCTTGTTCACCTTCATTGCTTTCCATTTCTCTCCTGGTGTTTGACAAGGTGTTTACTAAAACCCGCTTTCACAGCCATATTTCCTTTCTCAGTGACTGTCTCCGTCTCCGACTTACCCCACGTGGATTTCAACTGAAATTCCATCCCTCATGTTTCGAACCCACCCAGGATTACAGGTATCTCTGGGACATAAAATGTTTCTCAGACTGCTGTTCCCGTCGCATTCTGAGATCCACATTCAGTGCCATGCGCCGCCATATGAACACACTCGACCTCTTCCTCCAGCAGCACCATTGTACCCTTTTTCAAAGCTGCACGTGCCCCCAGTTTCATTTTATTCTTCATCTCATCTGACGCCTCAACAAGAAACTTTTTCTCTTTCTCTCAAGTGCTAAGGAACGCAAGCTCCAACCACTTATCGACACCAACACCGATCAAGGACCCTCCACCCCTGCCCGTCCCTCCGTTCCCACCCCATTTTCTAATCCCAGCCCCAGCCATGTATTCACTATACCCCCTGACCTTCCCCTCTCCGATGCTGAACGTTCAGTGCTCAGCAAAAAACTTAGTATCATACCCTTACGCCCTCATCTCAATGAATTTCGGGCTCGGCACGATGCTGAACTCTTCTTCCGCCGCCTTCGTCTCCATACTCACTTCTTTGGGCAGGAGTCCTCTCCCTGTTCAACAGATCCTTTTACCCACCTACAATATTCTCCCTCCACCTGGACCCCTCCCTCTGGATTCTTACCTTCTCTTGATGTTTTCACTGAGAACTGTCGGCATGACATTAGTCGTGTCAATTTCTGTGCTCCTCTCACCCATTCTAATCTCTCTCTCTCTGAACTTACTGCATTCCGTTCTCTCAGGTCTAACCCTAACATTGTCCTCAAACCCGCTGACAAGGGTGGTGCTGTTGTTGTCTGGCGCACTGACCTCTACCTCGCGGAGGCTGAGCGTCAACTCGCAGACACTTCCTCCTACCTCTCCCTGGACCATGACCCCACCACTGAACATCAAGCCATTGTATCCAGAACTGTCACTGACCTCATCTGCTCTGGAGATCTTCCTCCCATAGCTTCCAACCTGATAGTCGCCCAACCTCGGACGGCCCGCTTCTACCTCCTACCCAAAATCCACAAACATGACTGTCCCGGCAGACCGATCATGTCAGCCTGTTCCTGCCCCACGGAACTCACTTCTCATTATCTTGACTCCCTTCTCTCTCCCCTTGTCCAGTCCCTTCCCGCCTACATCCGTGATTCCTCTGACACCTTAGTCACATCAACAATTTCCAGTTCCCTGGCCCCAACCGCCTCCTCTTCACCATGGACATCCAATCCCTCTACACCTCCATCCTCCACCAGGATGGTCTGAGGGCCCTTAGCTTCTTCCTCGAAAAGAGACCTGAACAATCCCCATCCACCACTATTCTCATCTGTCTGGCTGAACTTGTTCTCACACTGAACAATTTCTCGTTTAACTCCTCTCACTTCCTCCAAGTAAAAGATGTGGCTATGGGTACCTGCGTGGGCCCCAGCTATGCCTGTCTCTTTATGGGCTATGTGGAACATTCCTTGTACCAGTCCTACTCAGGCCCCCTTCCACAACTCTTTCTCCGGTACATCAATGATTACTTCGGTGCTGCTTCATGCTCTCGTCGGGACCTGGAAAAATTTATTAATTTTGCTTCCAATCTCCATCATTTTCACATGGTCCATCTCTGACACTTCCCTTCCCTTCCTTAACCTCACTGTCTCAATTTCTGGTGATAGACTGTCCACCAATATCCATTACAAGCCTACCAACTCCCACAGCTACCTCGACTTCAGCTCCTCACACCCCGCTTCCTGTAAGGACTCCATCCCATTCTCTCAGTTCCTTCGCCTCCGTTGCATCTGTTCTGATGATGTTACCTCCAAAAACAGTTCCTCTGACATGTCGTCCTTCTTCCTTAACCGAGGTTTTCCACCCACGGTCGTTGACAGGGCCCTCAACCATGTCTGGCCCATCTCCCGCATATCCGCCCTCACGCCTTCTCTTCCCTCCCAGAAACATGTCCTCACTTATCACCCCACCAGCCTCAACATTCAAAGGATCATCCTCTGCCATTTCTGCCAACTGCAGCATGATGCCACCACCAAATACATCTTCCCTTCACTCCCCTGGTGGCATTCCGTAGGGATCGTACCATCCGGGACACCCTGGTCCACTCCTCCATCACCCCCTACTCCTCAACCCCCACCTACAGCACCTCCCCATGCATACGCAAACGATGCAACACCTGCCCCTTCACTTCCTCTGTCCTCACCGTCCAAGGGCCCAAACACTCCTTTCAAGTGAAGCATTTCACTTGCATTTCCCCCAACTTAGTCTACTGCATTGGTTGCTCCCAATGCGGCCTCCTCTACGTTGGAGAGACCAAACGCAAACTGGGCGACCGCTTTGCAGAACACCTGCGGTCTGTCCGCAAGAATGACCCAAACTTCCCTGTCGCTTGCCATTATAACACTCCGCCCTGCTCTCTTGCCTGAACAATCCCTTGGCTTGCTGCATTGTTCCAGTGAAACTTAACGCAAACTGGAGGAACAGCACCTCATCTTCCAACTAGGCACTTTACAGCCTTCTGAACTGAATATTGAATTCAACAACTTTAGATCTTGAAGTCCCTCCTCCATCCCCTTTCTGTTTCTTCCCCCTCTCTTTTGTTTTTTCCAATAATTTATATAGATTTTTCTTTTCCCACCTATTTCCATTATTTTTAAATCTATACCTTTTCTGCCCTGTTCGTCTTATTTCAGCCCACCCCCCCCACTAGAGCTGTACCTTGTGTGTCCTGCCATCCATTCTTAATTAACACATTCTTTTAGATAATATCACCACCTTCAACACCTCTTTGTTCTTTTGTCTGTGACATCTTTTGATTATCTGCTGCTATCACTGCTTGCTTGTCCCTACAACCACCACCCCCACCCCCAACCTTAAACCAGCTTATATTTCACCCCTCTCCTAATTTTACTCAGTTCTGTTGAAGGGTCATGAGGACTCGAAACGTCAACTTTGTTCTTCTCTATTGGTGATAGACTGTCCACCAATATTCATTACAGGCCAAGCAACTCCCACAGCTACCTCGACTACAACTGCTCACACCCCGCTTCCAGCAAGGATGCCATCCTATTCCCTGAGTTCCGTTGCCTCCGTCGCATCTATTCTGATGATGCCACTTTCCAAAACAGTTCCTCTGACATGTCTTCCTTCTTCCTTAACCGAGGTTTTCCACCCATGGTGGCTGATAGGGCCCTCAATTGTATCCGGCCCATCTCCCACACATCTGCCTTCACACCTTCCTCTCCCTCCCAGAACCATGATAGGGTCTCTATTTATCACCCCATCTCACTTATCACCCCACCAGCCTCCGCATTCAAAGGATCATCCTCTGCCATTTCCGCCAACTGCAGCATGATGCCACCACCAAACACATCTTCCCTTCACACCCCCCCAGCAGTATTCCGCAGGGATCGTTCCCTCCGAGACACCCTGGTCCACTCTTCCATCATCCCCTGCACCTCAACCCCCTCCCATGCCCACATGTCCATCCTTGGCCTGCTGCAATGTTCCAGTGAAGCTCAACGCAAACTGAAGGAACAGCACTGCAACTTCTGACTAGGCACTCTACAGCCTTCCGGACTTAACATTGAGTTCAACAACTCCAGATCATGAATTCTCTCCTCCATCCCCACCCCCTTTCCAATCCCCCTTTTTCCAATAATTTATAATTTTTAAAATATATTTTTCTTTTCCCACCTATTTCCATTATTTTAAAATTTATTTCCATCCATTGTTTTATCTCCACCCTTTAGCCTATTTCGATCCCTTCCCCCCACCCCACCCCCACTAGGGCTATCTGTCACTTGCTCGTCTTGCTTTCTACCCTTAATCTCACCATTAGCACATTCCTTAGCTAATATCACCACCATCAGCACCCTTTTGTCTATGACATCTTTGGCAATCTCTTCTTTGCCTCCACCTATCATTGGCCCTCTATCCAGCTCTACCTGTCCTACCCCCCCCTCAACCAGCTTATATTTCACCTCATTTCTATATTTCCTTAGTTCAAATGAAGAGTCATATGAACTCAAAACGTTAACTGTATTCCGCTCCGCAGATGCTGTCAGACCTGCTGAGTTTTTCCAGCTATTTTTGTTGTTGTTGCTGTTTTTGCCCTCAATTTTCTTTACTGACATCAAGACTTTGGATTCCACAGTCCCAGCATGGGTCTCAATGTGGCTCCGACTCAGTGACTTAAAACATCAGAAAATGCCCTTGGTTTCCAATAGCCCACTGCTTTGTTTTCAAACTGCAACCAAGCTGATTATTTCCAGAAGTCCAGCTGCAACAAGTTCACTGTGGATTACTGTAGATTTCTTCCTCTTGCTTCCAACTAGACAAATCTTTTAGTTGTTTTACCCTTTTCTAACTTTATCTTATACTGAATACTGGCTCCCAATCGCAGGGCTGCATCATAGACAATAGATATAGCATTTACTGTACTGGGGTGCAGGCCTGGTTTTATCTTTCAGCTACCAAGGAGCTACAAGCCACATAAGACCAAAGTAGGTGGAATCTCTTAACTGCTTTTCCAAACATTGACCAGTCCTGCCTGCTGATTATTTCCTAATTGAATTCACAAGGATAAACTCAAAAAGCAAGAAACTTGGAAGCATTGTAAACTGTGAGGAGGATAGTATGGAACTTCAAAAGGATTGGACAAGTTGGTGGAGTGGGCAAATAGGTGGCAGATGAAGTTCAATGCGGAGAAGTGTGAGGCAATGCATTTTGGTAGGAAGAACATGGAGAGACATATAAAATAAGGGGTACAATCCTTAAGGGGTGCAGGAACAGAGGGATCTGGATGTCTATGTGCGTAGATTATTGAAGGTAGCAGGACAGGTGGAGAGAGCAGTTAATAAAGCATGCCATATACTGGGCTTTTAATAGGAGCATAGAGTATAAGAGCAGGGAGAATATGCTGAACTTATATCAGGCACTAGTTAGACTGCAGCTGGAGTATTGTGTACAGTTCTGGATGCCACACAATAGGAAGAACATTTAAGCGTTGGAGAGAGTGCAGAAGAGGCTTACAAGAATGGTTTCAGGGATGAGTAACTTGAGTTATGAAGATAGATTGGAGAGTTTGGGACTGTTCTCCTTGGAGAGGAAAAGGCTAAGAGGAGATCTGATGGAGATGTTCAAAATCATGAGGGGGCTGGATAGAATAGATAGGGAGAAACTATTCCCACTCCTAAAAGGATCAAGGATGAGAGGGCACAGATTTAGTGATTTGCAAAAGAAGCAAATATGTTGTGAGAAAAAACTTTTTCACATAGCGGGTGGTCCAAGTCTGGAATGCAGAGCCTGGAAGTGTGGTGGAGACAGGTCCAATTGAAGCATTCAAGAGGGCATTGGTTCTATTTAAATAATCATCTAATGTGCAGGGGTATGGGGAAAAGGCAGCAGAATGACACTAAATCATAGTGCTCATTTGGAGAGCTGATGCAGACCTGAGGGGCTAAATGGCCTACTTCTGTGCCGTATAAATTCTGTGATTACTAAACTCTACCTATATCCATGGCAATGTGATACACATAGCCTGTTCCTGAGTAGAAATGTAAATTAACTACCTTTTTAATCCCAAATTTGTCCCAGGAAATCACATGAATAACACACCCTTTGCTGGAATAACTGCAAATGCTGGTGGGACCAGAAATTCCTGTCTAAAGTCAATGGGCACTTGGCTGGTCTCCAGATTTTCCAGTCCCACCTGCACCGATTCCCATCACGGGCATGATCGGAAAATCCTGACCCATGTGTCCAGTTCTTTAGCTAAGTAAGACCACCTGTCATTTTATGCCTGTCACCCTTTTACTCTGACTTTACCCAGTAAGCACAAATTACATTTTGAATAGAATTACCTTAATTCTGTGCGGTTTGCCAGTCTATAGATGTTTTCCAAAGTTTTCCCACTGAAATTATATTGAAAATTCAATTTTTAAAACTAAAAATCTAAACCTCTAAAGTATATGAATATTAGGCATAATTAGAGGATGGCCAATTTCAGTGAGACAAAAATGGATCTGTCCCAGGTAAATTGGAGTCAAACATTGGCAGGCAAAGTGGTAAAGGAACAATGGGCTGCCTTTAAAGAGAAAATGGCTCGGGTACAATAGAGATAAATTCCTACGAGGCAGAAAGGTGGGGCAACCAAAACCAGAGCCCGCTGGATAATGAAAGAGATAGAGAATAATATGAAGTAGAATATAGAAAATTTAGAGGGGAAGTGAAAAAGTAAATGAGAGGCTAAGAGAGGATATGAGAAAAGACTGCAGTTAACATAAAAGAGAATCCTAAAGACTTCTATAGGCATATAAATAGTGGACTTCCAAAAGGCATTTGATAAAGTGCCACATAATAGGCTTGTTTAGCAAGTTGAAGCTCATGGACTAAAAAGGACAACGGCAGCATGGACAAAGTTGGCTGAGTGGCAGAAAATAGAGACTAGTGGTAAACGGTTGTTTTGGGTATACAGGGCACAATTTCAAAATTTCCTGATGACACAAAACCTGGAAGTATTGTGAACTGATGGATAGTGATAGACCTCAAGAGGACAAGATAGTGGAATAGTGAAAGATGGTGGAATGGGCAGACAGGCTGGATGAAACTTAATGCAGAGAAGTGTGAAATGTTTCATTGGGGTGGAAGAACGAAAGGGGACAATATAATCTAAAGATTACAATTCTAAAGAGAGTGCAGGAACAAGAAACCTGAGAGCATATGTGCACAAATCATTGAAGGTGATAGGACAGGTTGAGAAAGCAGTTAAAAAGGATATGGAATCCAGGGCTTTAATAAACAGAGGCAAAATGTATGAAAGCAAGGGAGTTAAAATATTGGTTTAGCCTCAGCTGGAGTATTTTCTCTATTCCTGGGCACCATCCTTCAGGGAGGATGTGTGAAGAGTTTGTAGCAGGTGCAAAAAAGATTTACAAGAATGTATTCAGGGGTGAGACACTTCAGTGAAGAGGATAGATTGGAGAAGCTGCGGTTGTTCTTGGAGAAGGAAGGTTGTGAAGAGAGGTAAGCAGTATTCAAAATCGTGAGTGGATCTGCAAGAGGAGAAGGGGAAAAACTGTTTCTGGTACCAGAAGGCACTGATTTATGATGATTGGCCAAAAGCAACGGCAATATGAGAAAAGTGGAGTGTCACAGAATCACAGATTTGTTACGGTGCAAAAGGAGGCCATTTGGCCCATCGTGTTCATTTGGCACAACTCTCTGAGCATTTTAACTTAGTGCCAATCTCCTGCCTTTTTCCCATAACCCTGCACTTTGTTCCTATTTAAATAATCATCCAGTGCCCTCTTGAATGCCTCAATTGAACCTGCCTCCACCACACTTCCAAGCAATGCATTCCAAACCCTAACTACTCACTGTGTGAAAAAAGTTTCTTCTCACCTCGCATTTGCTTCTTTTGCAAAACACTTTAAAAATGTGCCCTCTGGCTCTCAGTCTGTTTACGAGTGGGAACAGTTTCTTCCTATCTATTCTGTCCAGACCCCTCATGATTTTGAAAACTTCTATCAAGTCTCCCCTTGACATTCTCCTCTCCAAGGAAAACAGTCCCAACTTCTGGTGGCCAGAACTGTACACAATACTTCATCTGAGGACTAACCAGTATCTTATATAAGTTCATCAAAATCTCTATGCTGTTATACTCTATGCCCCTATTAATGAAGCCTGGAATACTATATGCTTTAGAAACAGCTCTCCTTACCTGTCCACAAACCTTTAATGACCCATGTACAGATACACCTGGGTCTCTCTGCTCCTGCACATGCTTTAGAATTGTATCCTTTATTTTGCACTGTCTCTCCATGTTCTTTGTACCAAAGTGCATCACCTCATACTTCTCCATGCTGAATTTCATCTGCCACCTATCTGCCCACTCCACCAATGTGTTAATGTCCTTTTGAAGTTCTACACTGTCCTCACAGGTTACAATTCTCCCAAGTTTTGTATCATCTGCAAACTTTGAAATTGTCCCCTGCACATCAAGATCTAGATCATTTATATATATCAGGAAAAGCAAGGGTTCCAATACCAACCCCTGGGGAACTCCACTACAAACCTAAAAAATACCCATTAACCATTACTTTCTCTTTCCTATCCCTCAGCCAATTTTGTATCCATGTTGCTCCTGTCCCTTTTATTCCATGACCTATAACTTTCCTAAAAGTCTGTTTGTGGCACTGTATCAAGCTCCTTTTGGAAGTCCATATACACCACATCAACGGCCTTGCCCTCATCAACCATCTCTGTTACCTCTTCAAAAAACTCCAAGTTGGTTAGACAGGATTTTCCTTTAACAAATCCATGTTGACTCTTCCAAATCAATCAACATTTTTCCATGTGACTATTAATTCTATCCCGAATATTTGTTTCTAGAAGTTTCCCCACCACTGAAGTTAAACTGACTGGTCTGTAATTGCAGGGCAGATCTTTACAACCTTTTTTGAACAAGGGCTTAACGTTTGCAATTCTACAGTTCTCCGGCACCTCCCCTGAATCTAGGGAGCATTGAAGGATTATTGCCAGTGCCCATGCAATTTCCATTCTCACTTGCTTCAACACTTTTGGATGTATCTCATCTGGTCCCAATGCCTTATCAACTTCAAGTTCCAAGCTTATCCAATCCTAACTTCTTATCAATTTTAATCCCTTTTAGTGACTGTGTTTCCTCCTCTGTCACCATGGCCTGGGCAGCATCTGTCTCATAGGTAAAGACAGATGCAAAGTATTCATTTAACACCTCTTGCCTTTATGCGTAAATCCTCTTTTTGGTCCCTAATTGTCCCTACTCCTCCTTTTACTACCTTTTTACTATTGATGTGCTTATAGAATACTTTGGGGTTTCCTTTTATGTTAGCTGCCAGTCATTTTTCATAATCCCTCTTTGTTTCTCATAGTTGGTTCATCACATCCCTTCTGAATCTTCTATATTCAGCTTGGTTCTCAATTGTATTTGCTACCTGACACCTGTCATAAGCACATTTTTTCTTTATTAAGTTAATTTCTATCTCCTTTGTCATCTAGGAAGCTCTGGATTTATTTGTCCTATCCTTCCCTTTTGAGGGAACATACCTTGACAATGCCCAAACCATCTCCTCTTTGAAGGTAGACCATTGTTCAGCTACTGTTTTTCCCAACAACCTTTGGTTCCAGTCTATCCGGCCCAGTTGGGCCGGATAGACTGCCCCTTTGAAGTCCATTCTCTGCCAGTTGATTATTCTTACCCTGGATTGACCAATGTCATTTTCCACCGTCACCCTAAACCTTATGATACAACGATCACTGTCCCCTAAATGTTCCCCCACTGTCACTTGATCTACTTGGCCCATCTCATTCCCAAGAACCAGGTCTAGCAGTGCCTCATTTCTTGTTGAACTAGACACACACTGCTGTAGAAATGCTCTTGAACACAATCTAGGAACACTTGTTCCTCACTGTCCCTTATACTACCACTATCCCAGTCAATATACGGGTAATTGAAGTCCCCCATTATAATTACTTTATGATATTTACACCTCTCTGTAATTTCCTTGCAGATTTGTTCCTCTATATCCTTCCCACTAGCTGGTGGCCTATATGTTACATCAAACAATGTAATTTGCACCCTTTTTTTTCCTTCGCTCTAACCAAATCGATTCTGTCCTTAAATCCTCTGACACATCCTCTTTCTCCAGTACTGCAACACTCTCCTTAACCAAAAATGCCACCCTCCTTTTTTCCCTTTCCTATCTTTTCTGAACACCTTGTAACCAGGAATATTTATCACCCAGATCTGTCCTTCCTTAAGTCAGGTCTCTGTTATCACCACAACATCATAATCCCACAAGGCAATCTGTGCCTGTAACTCCCCAATTTTATTAACTATACTCCCTGCATTCACATACATGAAATGTAACCCTGATTTAGACTTCATTACTTGCTCCCTTACTCTGACTCCATCTATTAACTTTCTGTTCTCTATTTTAGTGCTATCTGCCTCTCCTGTGCACCCTGGAATTACTTTCTAATATTCTCTCCTCATTCCCACACCCCTGTTGAGTTAGTTTAAACACTCCCCAACAGCACTAGCAAATCGACCCACAAGGAACTCGGTCCTGGCTCTGTTCAGATGCAGCCTGTTGGGCTTATACAGGTGTCATCTGCCCCAGAGCCCCAGGAATCTAAAGCCCTCCCTCCTGCACCACCTTTCCACCCACGCATTCATCTGTCTTATCTTCCTATTTCTGTACTTACATGCAGGTGGCACTGGGAATAATCTGGAGATTACTACTTTAGAGGTCTTGCTTGCTAATTTTCTAACTAGCTCCTAAATTCTGATTTCAGGACCACATCCCCCTTCCTACCTATGTTAGTGCCAATGTGGACCACAACCTCTGGCTGTTCGCTTTCCCCCACAAGAATGTCCTGAAGCCGTTCTATGACATCCTTAACCCTAGCACCAGGGAGGCAACAAACCACCCTGGAGACATGTTGACGGCTGCAGAAGTGCCTGTCTGTTCCGCTAACTAAAGAATCCTCTATCTGCCCTTTCGCTCTTCGCTCTCCCGTCCGGAACAGCTGGGCCACCTGTGGTGCCAGAGGCTTGGCTCTTGCTGCACATCTCCAAGGACCCATCGCCCTCATCGATATCCAGAATGGAAAACTGGTTAGTGGGCGGGGCCTCTGGGGACTCCTGCACTACCTGCTTCTTTCTCTTGGACTGCCTGGAGATCGCCCATTCCCTATCTGCCTGCTTTCCCCTAACCTGTGGTGTGACCACCTCTCTGAACATGCTATCACATAATTCTCTGCCTCACAGATGCACCTCAGTGACTCCAGCCGCTCCTCAAGCTCTGAAATACGGAGCTCAAGCTTGTGCAGCCGGTGTTGCTTCCTGCACGTGGGCTCTTCTGGGTCATGAGAAGTGTCCACGACTCCCCACATGCCACAGGTTAGGCATTCTGCTTGGCTGAGCTGTCCTGCCATGCCTTAAACTTAAACTTTTAAATCAATTTTTTGCTTAAACTTTAGTTACTTTTACTTACTTTAACCAGTCCATGACCAATTGCAGCAAGATCTGAACAATATCCAGGCTTGGGCTAACAAGTAGCAAGTAACATTCACGCCACATAAGTGTCAGGCAATGACCAACTCCAACAAGAGAGAATTCAACCATCGCCCCTTGATGTTCGATGGCATTACCATCAGGGAACCCCCCCCACTATCAACATCCTGGGGGTTACCATGGTCCAGAAACTGAACTGCACTAACCATACAAATACTGTGACTACAAAAGCAGGTCAGAGGCTAGGAATTTTGCGACGAGTAACTCACCTCCTGACTCTCCAAAGCCTGTCCACCATCTACAAGGCACAAGTCAGGAGTGTGATGGAACACTTCCCACTTGCCTAGATGAGGGCAGCTCCCACAACACTCAAGAAACTTGACACTGTCCAGGACAAAGCAGCCACTTGTTTGGCACCACATCCAAAAACATTTGCTCCCTCCATCACCAATGCTCAGTAGCAGTAGTCTGTACCATATACAAGATGCAGTGCAGGAATTCACCAAGTTCCTTTGACAGCACCTTCCAAACCTACAACCACTACCATCTAGAAGGACAAGGGCAACAGATAGATGGGAACACCACCACCTGAAGTTCCCCTCCAAGTCACTCACCATCCTGACTTGGAAATATATCACTGTTCCTTCACTGCTGGGTCAAAATCCTGGAACTCCCTTCCTAACAGCACTGTGGGTGTACTTACAGCGCATGGACTGCAGCGGTTCGAGACCGCAGCTCACCATCACCTTCTCAAGGGCAACTAGGGATGGGCAATAAATGCTGGCCCAGCCAGTGAAGCCCACATCCCGTGAATGAATATAAAAAACATTTTTTTAAACTATTAACTATAAATTGTTTTATCTCCTGAATTCTCACTGTTTTATCTCCTGAGCTCTCCCTATTTTATCTCCTGAATTCTCGCTATTTTATCTCCTGAATTCTCGCTGTTTTATCTCCTGAACTCTCGCTGCTTTATCCCCTGAGCTTTCCCTGTTTTATCCCCTGAGCTCTGCCTGTTTTATCTCCTGAACTCTTGCTCTTTTATCCCCTGAACTTTCATTGATTTATCCCCTGAGCTCTCGCACAAACTTCTATGATTCATCTCATAGATACATAGGAGATGGAAACATAGTACCCCAAGCTCAAATAGTTTTTCTAATTTATGGCCCAGTTCTAGGCAGACCCATGTTTGAAAACACCCTGCAGGGATCTCTAGCATTAAAATAATTTTGAGGATGTTTAGTACTTTTAAAAATCAGAACAATATAATTGTTTGTTATTTTATAAATGTTACTTATTCCAGTGTACTCTGATTTGAATGAAGAAGGAAAATTGAAAAAGAGAGGACAAAATTATTTGAGCAACGTGGTGGTTGGTTTTATGGTACATGATAGTTTAAGAATGATAGCTTTGGAAAAATTGTGAAGTTTGATGTCTTGCTCTTCTTCTGGATACTAGTAATTTTTGCTACATTTGCACTTAGTTGACCAGATGTTTTAATTGATAATTTAATAAATAAGCACCATGATTTGTTTGCTCTAAGGGACGGTGGATCTTTGAAGTGTGTCACTGAAACCAGACTTGCAGGTGTGAAATCTAGGAAGGATGTTACTGATGACACTATACTTTTTCAAATTTTTTAATTTATTAAAGTGAGGAATGTTTGTGCACCTAATGGCAGATCAAGCACTAATACAGAAGGCTTATAGTTAGCAGACACTCTGTTATATTTGCACCAAGGTCAATACCAGCAGTTGTATGTGGTATTCCTCACAGTGAGTTGAGAATATGCTATTTTAGAATAACAGAAGACACAATGTACACAATCTGTTAATCTCTATACCTGAGAAAATCTGCCATGGGCACACACTCCATTGAAAGCTAATTTGTAAATGCTTTCAATGGAAATTACAATGTTACAAATGTTGACACCTATAACAGATGAAGCTTGTGTCACAAGGTGATGCTCTAATAGCCAAATTACCTGTAAACATTATAGACCCGTGTAAAGTTTAGCTTCAATGCTACAAGGTAGTAATATCTTTTCCCCACAGGTCCTGTTTATTGTCCATCCCTGATTGCCATAAAATGGTGACCCATCTCCTTGACTCACTGTTATCCTTAGAATAATGGAAAGTTCACAATGCCATTTAGGAAGGAGATTGTAGGATGTTGACCCAGTGACAATAAAATGAACTATGTTCAAGTGATTTGGAAGGGAAATTGAGGAGATGATGTTTTCATTAAATTACTGCCTTGGCCATCTCAATAACAGTTGGACCAGAAAGAGTTTTTTCATCAGTAAGCTTGGCTGGTTGTTGCAGTGCATTCAGTGGATAGTATGTATGATAGCAATAATCCATCAGAAACTAAGGGTGGAGATTAAGTTCATATTAGGGCACTGATCAGAGGCATTTGACTGAGATGGTACTAGATTCATCAATGACGGGGGAGCCTAACACATCAACGCAAAAGACAAATTTGAAGCCATCTTAAGTGCCAAATGAATGATTCATCTCAGCTTCCTCCTAAGGGCCCCAACATCACAGAAGCCAATTTTCAGTCAGTTTGATTCACTCCATACACTACCAAGAAACAGTTGACTGCACTGCTTGTGGCAAAATCTGTGGATCACGACAATGTTGCAGCTATAATGCCGAAGACATTAGTTCTGACTAGCCATGCGCCTTAGCCATGTTGTTCCAGTATAGCAACAACATTGGCATCTACCTGACAGTGTGGAAAATTGCCCAGGTATGTTCGGTTGACAAAAAGCAGATCAAATCCAATTCAGCCAATTATAGCCCTTCAATCTGCTCTCAATCATCAGCAAAATGATGGAAGGTGCCATCAACAGTGCTATCAGTGCACTTACATAGCAATAACCTGATGCTCAGTTTGGGTTCTGCCAGGATCACTCTGCTCCAGACCTCATCCAAACATTGACAAAAGAGCTGAATTCCAGAGATGAAGTAAGAGTAACTGCAATTGATATCAAGACAGTATTTGATCAAATATGGCATCAGAAAGTCCTAATAAAATTGAAGTCAATTGGAAACGGCGGGGAAAACATACCACTGGCTGGAGTCATACTTGGGACAAAAGGTTGTGGTTGTTGGAGGCAAATCATCTTAGCCCCTGGACATTGCTGCAGGAATTCCTTCAACAAGAGAGAATCTAATCATCTCCCCTTATCATTCAATGGTACCAGCACTGAATCCTCCAGCATCAACTCCAGGGGTTCCCATTGACCAGAAACTTAACTGGACCACATAAACACTGTGGCTATGAGAGCAGGTCAAAGGCTGGGAATTCTGCAGTGACTGAACTTTTAACTACCAAGCATCTCCACCATCTACAAGGCATAGGTCAAAAGTGTGAGGGATCAAGAGTCCACTTTTCTGAATGATTGCAGCTCCAGCAACACTCGAGCAGCTCAACATCACTTAAGAACAAAGGACAATGCCGTTCATTTGCTCCCTCCATCACTGACACAAGGCGGCTGCAGTGTGGAACCATTTACAACATGTACTGCAGAAACTCTCCAAGGTTTCTTTGTCGGCACCTCCAAAACCTGCCTAGAAGGATAAGATGCATGGGAACTCCACAATCTGCAAGTTCCCCTACATGTTACACACCACCCTGACTTGGAAATATAATTCTGTTCCTTCATTATTGCTGGATGAAAAGCCTAGAGCTATCTCCCTAAAAGCACTTGGGTAGTAATTTCATGCACTGTGCTGGAGACCAAAGAGTACTAGAGATTGAACATTTGTATTCATGATGAAGTAACATACAGAATCCAAAACCATACGAAACAGCTTATTATTGAACTGCCTTAGTCCACAGGGGATAGATGTGCTTTTGAGAAAGCTACTTCTTAAGAGTCTCTTTCGATACATTCTTGGCAGTACTGTCTCTAATAATGTACATGTTGATTGCTTACAGAGTGCCTATTTTGAACTGCTTACAAAGCCATGGCAAAAAGAAGAGTGAAGATAATAAAGCTGTCTCCCTATTTAATGTATGAATTAAACTGTTGAGTGTTGTCAGCTTTGATTAAGTTATCCATCAAAATAACACAGATGTTTACCATAGGAGAAAAATGCCAGCCCTAAATTGCACTTCACAATAGATTCCTATTTGTTTTGTAAATCCCACAGCACAGACATAGTTCGTAGGATTAACATATAAAATGTCCTTTCTCCTTAAAAAAAACTTAACATTTTTTAATTCTGCATCAAAGCTCATTGGGGTTCCCAGAAAAATCCTAGGGACATGTTAGTGCTCTCACCTGAAAGGAATATAGGTAGACAGGAGGTTAAGAAGGTAGGGCTGATTGTGTTGTGTCCATACCTTGCCTTAACTAGCCCAAAATCAAGTGTGGGAAAGTTGCCTCCACACACAGTGCATCCAGAAGGAGCGAGGGTCTCATTCAACTGATAAAGTCACATCCTGATGTGATGAACACAAACTTCATTTTAACCAGATTGAATAGAGGGGGCAAGGGATCAGATTTGGGAGAATGTGGTAAATCAAAGAATAGAGAAAACTCAAGAGAGAAAGGCATTAATGTGGGAAATGATAAACAGGCCATAACAGGAAGGGACAGAGACTACAGGAAGTACAAATCCACCAGTAAATCAAAAGATGAGGCTAGAGGTTACAAAAATAATGAAATGACAAAACCAAAGGCTCTGTATCTGAATGCAAGTAGCATTTATAATAAAACAGATGAACTGAGAGCGCGAATAGAAAGAAATAAGTATGATCTGATAGCCAATACAGAGACGTAACTACAAGATGACAGAGTGGGACCTGAATGTTGAAGAGTATGTGAGATTTAGGAAGGACAGGAAGCTAGGAAAAGGCGGAGGGGTGGCTCTGTTATTACTGATGATGGTATTAGCACATTAGAGAGAGATGACTTAGGTCCAGGAAACCAGGATGTAGAAACAGTTTGGGTAGAGATGAGAAGCGATAAAGGCAAGAAGTCACTTGTGAGAGTGGTGTACAGGCCCCCTAACAGTAAGCATACAGTAGGACAGAGTGTAAAAGAAGAAATAATGGGAGCTTGTCAGAAAGATATGGCGATAACCATGGAGGATTTTAATCTGCATATAGACTGGGAAAATCAGATGGGCAAAGATAGACTAGTTGAGGAATTCATGGAATGTTTTCAGGATAGTTTCTTAGAATTGCACGTCCTGGAGTCAATCAGAGAGCAGGCTATACTAGACCTGGTATTGTGCAACGGGATAGGATTAGTGAAGGTGCCCCTAGATTGCAGTGAACATAATGTGGTTGAATTTTACATTCAGTTTGAGGGAGAGAAGAGTGGGCCCAAGACTATTTTAAACGTAAATAAGGGCAATTATGAGGGCATGAAAACACAGTCAGTTAACATGAACTGGCAAATGAGGCTAAGGGTCAATAGAGTTGCAGTGGCAAACATTTAATGGGATATTTCAGAATACACAGAACAGAACATTCGAATGAGAAAGAAAAATTCCAAGGGGAGGACCCAATATCCGTGGATAACTCAAAAAAACTAACGATAATATCAAACTTAAAGAAAAAGCATATGATTGCGCAAAGATGGGTGTCAGAATATCAAAACAGCAAAGAATGACGAAAGATTGATAAGGAAGGAAAAATTTGAGTACGGGAGAAAGCTAGCTAGAAATTTAAAGACAGATAGTTAGAATTTCTGTTGATATTTTAAAAAGAGTTAACAAAGTGACGTTGGTCCTATAGTAAGCGAGCCTGGGGAATTAATAAAGAGATGGCACATGAATTGAATCAGTATTTTGCATCGGTCTCCACTAGTGAGGATAAAAGTAACATTGCAGCAATATATGTAAATCAGGAAATTGAAAGGAGGGAGGAAGTCAAGAAAACTACAGTCACCAGGGGAGGACCCAATATCCGTGGATAACTCAAAAAAACTAACGATAATATCAAACTTAAAGAAAAAGCATATGATTGCGCAAAGATGGGTGTCAGAAGATTGGACAGAATATCAAAACAGCAAAGAATGACGAAAGATTGATAAGGAAGGAAAAATTTGAGTACGGGAGAAAGCTAGTTAGAAATTTAAAGACAGATAGTAAGAATTTCTGTTGATATTTTAAAAAGAGTTAACAAAGTGACGTTGGTCCTATAGTAAGCGAGCCTGGGGAATTAATAAAGAGATGGCACATGAATTGAATCAGTATTTTGCATCGGTCTCCACTAGTGAGGATACTGCAGTGGTACTGTGAAGATGGTTGCAACTGCGGGTTGACAAGTTCCCATGTCCTGGTAGACTCCATCCTAAGGCTTTTAAAAAAAAGTGGCTAGTGAGATGGTTTTAATTTTCCAAAATTGCCTAGATTCAGGGAAGGTTCCATTAGATTGGAAAATAGTAAATGTAAATACTTTTATTCAAAAAGGGAGAGAGACAAAAGCAGGGAACGACAGGCCAATTAGCTTAACATCTGTCATAAGGAAAATGTTAGAAGATATTATAAAAATTCAGAATAATCAGGAAGACATGGTTTTGTGAAAGGGAAATCATGTTTAACCAATTTATTGGAGTCCTTTGAAGAAATAACACATGCTGTGCATAAAGGGGAACTGGTGGATATACTGTATTTAGATTTCCAGAAGGCATTTGATAAGATGCCACATACTTGACCTCATCCTCACTGACATGCCTGCCACAGATGCATCTGTCCACGATGGTATCGATAGGAGTAACCACCTCACAGTCATTGTGGAGGCTAAGACCCGCCTTCACATTGAGGATACCCTCCATCATGTTGTGTGGCACTACCAACGTGCTAAATGGGATAAATTTTGAACAGATCGAGCAACTCAAGAGTGGGCATCCATGAGGCGCTGTGGGCCATCACCAGCAGCAGAATTGTACTCGAACACAACCTGTAACCTCATGGCCCAGCATCTCCCCTACTCTACTATTACCATCAAACCAGGGGATCAACTCTGGTTCCATGAAGAATGTAGGAGGGCATGCCAGGAGCAGCACTAGGCATACCTAAAAATGAATTGTCAACCTGGTCAAGCTACAACACTGGAATTCTTGCATGCCAAACAGCATAAGCAACAAGTGATAGACAGAGCTAACTGATCCCATGACCAACGGATCAGATCTAAGCTCTGTAGTCCTGCCACATCCAGTCCTTAATAGTGGTGGACTATTAAACAACTCACTGGAGGAGGTGCCTCCAAAAATATCCCCATCTTCAATGACGGAGGAGCCCAGCAAACTGATGCCAGTCTTCAGCCAATTCGATTCACTCCACGTAATATCAAGAAACAGCTGAAGGCATTGGATACTGCGAAGGCTATCGGCCCTGACACTATTCTGGCAATAGTACTGAGGATTTGTGCTCCAGAACTTGCAGTGTCCCTAACCAAGCTGTTCCAGTACAGCTACAACACTGGCATCTACCCGGCTATATGGAAAATTGCCCAGGTATGTCATGTAAACAAAAAGTAAGGCAAATTCAACCCATCCAATTATCGCCCCATCAGTCTACTCTCGATCATCAGCAAAGTAATCGAAGGGGTCATCAACAGTGCTATCAAGTGGCACTTGCTTAGCAATAACCACACTGATGCTCAGTTTGAGTTCTGCCAGGGCCACTCAGCTCCTGACCTTATTACGGCCTTGCTTCAAACATGGATTAAAGAGTTGAACACCCAAGGAGAGAGTGACTGCCTTTGACATCAAGGCCACATTTGACCGAGTACGGCATCAGGGAGCCCCAGCAAAACTGGAGTAAATAGGAATCAGAGGCAAAACTCTCCACTGGTTGGAGTCATACCTAACACAAAGGAAGATGGTTGTGGTTGTTGGAGGTCAGCCATCTCAGCCCCAGGACATCACTGCAGGAGTTCCTTAGAGTAGTGTCCTCGATCCAACCGTCTTCAGCTGCTTCATCAATGACCTTCCTTCCATCATAAGGTCAGAAGTGGAGATGTTCGCTGATGATTGCACAATGTTCAGCACCATTCGCACACGACTCAGATACTGAAGCAGTCCATCTCCAAATGCAGCAAGACCTGGACAATATCCAAGATGAGCTGACAGGTAGCAAGTAACATTTGTGCTAGGCAATGACCATCTCCAACAAGAGAGAATCCAATCATTGCCCCCGGGTTTTCAATGGTATTACCGTCATTGAATCCCCCACATCAACATCCTGGGGGTTACCATTGATTAGAAACTGAACTGGACTCCCCGTATAAATACTGTGGCTAGAAGAGCAGGTCAGAGGCTAGGAATTGTGCGATGTTGTAACTCACCTCCTGACTCCCCAAAGCCTGTTCTCCATCTTCAAGGCACAAGTCTGGAGTGTGATGGAATTCTCCCAATTTGCTTGGATGAATGCAGCTCCCACAACACTCAAGAAGCTTGACACCAGCCAGGACAAAGCAGCAGCTTGATTGGCACTACATCCACAAGCATTCACTCCCTCCTTCACCAATGCACAATAGCAGCATTGTGTCCCATCTACAAGATGCACTGCAGTAATTCACCAAGGCTCCTTAGACATCACCTACCAAACCCACAATCACTACCATCTAGAAGGACAAGGGCAGCCGATAGATGGGAACACCACCAAGTGGAAGTTTCCCTCCAAGTCACTCACCATCCTGACTTGAAAATATATCACCGTTCCTTCACTGTCACTGGGTTAAAATCCTGGAACACCCTCTCTAACAGCACTGTGGATGTACCTACACAACATGGACTGTAGCAGTTCAAGAAGGCAGCTCACCAGCACCTTCCCGAGGGCAACTAGAGATGGGCAATAAATGCTGGCCCAGCCAGCAAAGCCCACATCCCATGAATGAGAAAAAATCAAAGGTTATCACAGAAAATAAAAGCTCATCACGTGAGGGATAACATATTGGCATGGGTGGAAGATTGGCTGGTTAACAGGGAACAGAGGGTAGGCATAAATGGGTCTTTTTCCCATTGGCAAGTTGTAACAAGTGGTGTGGCACAGGGATCAGTGCTGGGGCCTCAACTTTTACAATTTATATAAATGACTTGGATGAAGGGACCGAAGGTATAGTTGCTAAATTTGCTGTTGACACAAAGATAGGTAGGAAAGTAAGATGAAAAGGACACAAGGAGGCTACAAGGGGATATAAATAGGATAAGAGAGTAGGAGCTATGCTTTTATTCTGGGGATAATCCATGGGCTGTATTTTCTGGTTTCAAATGTTCATTTTAATGTAAAACAAGATGGAATTTAACCCTGAAAAATGTAAGGTGATACAATTTGGAAGGAATAATATCCAATAAAGGGCACAACACTAGGAAGTTCTGAGGAACAAAGGGACCTTGGCGTATGTGTACATAGATCTCTAAAGGCAGAGGGGCATGTTAGTGGGGTGGTGAAAAAGGCATATGGAACATTTGCCTTTATCAATGGAGGCATAGATTACAAAAGTAGGGAGGTCATGTTGGAGTTATATAGAACCTTGGTGAGGCCACAGCTGGAGAACTGTGTTCAGTTCTGGTCGCCACATTATAGGAAGGATGTGATTGCACTGGGGGGGTGCAGAGGAGATTCACCAGGATGTTCCCTGGGATGAACCATTTAAGTTATGAAGAGAGGTTGGATAGACTTGGCTTGTTTTCATTGGAGCAGAGAAGACTAAAGGGTGACCTGATCGAGGTGTACAAGATTATGAGGGGCATGGACAGGGTGGATAGGGAGCAGCTGTTCCCATTAGTTGAAAGGTCAGTCATGAGGGGGGCATAAGTTCAAGGTGAGGGGCAGGAGGTTTAGCGGGGATGTGAGGAAAAATTTTTTTACCCTGAGGGTGGTGACAGTCTGGAATGCACTGCCTGGGAGGGTGGTGGAGGCAGGTTGCTTCACATCCTTTAAAAAGTACCTGGATGATCACTTGGCACGTTATAACATTCAAGGCTATGGGCCAAGTGCTGGTAAATGGGATTAGGTAGGTAAGTCAGATGTTTCTCACGTGTCGGTGCAAACTCGATGGGCCAAAGGGCTCTTCTGCACTGTGTGATTCTGTGAAGACCTGGAAAATTGAGTATAATGTAGGAAAGTTGAAATTGTCCATTTTGGAAGGAAAAATAAAAAAAGAAGCATATTATCTAAATAGTGAGAGTTTGCAGAGGGTTCTAGGGCTCCCAGTGCATGACATGCAAAAGGCTAGTGTGCAAGCACATCCAGAACAAAGCAGCAGCTTGATTGGCACAACATCCACAAGCATTCACTCCCTCCTTCACCAATGCACAATAGCAGCATTGTGTCCCATCTACTGGCAAGTAATCAGGAAAGCTAATAGAATATTGTCATTTATTGCAAGGGGAATTGAATACAAAAGTAGGGAGATTATGTTTCAGTTATGCAGGGTATTGGTGAGACCACATCTGGAGTACTGTGTACAGTATTGGTCTCATTTAAGAAAGGATGTAAATGCATTGAAAGCAGTCAGAGAAGGTTTACTGGACCAATACCTGGATTGGGCAGATTGTTTTATGAGGAAAGGTTGGACAGATTAGGCTTGTAGCCACTGTAGTTTAAAGAGTAAGAGGCGATTTGATTGAAGCATATAAGATCCCGAGGGGTCTTGACAGGGCCGTTGTGAGGCTGTGGGAGAAGCTAGAACTAGGGGGTCACTGTTTACAAATAAGGGGTCACCCATTTAGGACAAAGATGAGGAGAATTTTTTTTTCTGAGGGTTGTGAACTCTCTTCCTCAAAATGCAGTGGAAGCACAGTCTTTGAATATTTTTAAGGCAGAGGTAGATTTTCCATAAGCAAGGGGGTGAAAGGTTATTGGTTGTAGGTGGGAATGTGGAGTTGAGGTTACAATCAGATCACCCATGATCTTATTGAATGGTGGAGCAGGCTCAAAGGGTCGAGTGGCCTACTCCTGTTCCTAATTAGTATGTTTGTATGTACGGCTTCAAAACTGTCAGCACTAGCTGGCGAAAGCCACTATTCTGGAGAAGGCCTAGAGAAGTGTTTCCTTTACTTTTCTTTTTACTTTTTTAACTTTTACTTTCCTGTACTTTTTAAAGGCTGTCTTTGTGGTTGAGAGAGCAGTATTCTTCCTCCTGGCCTCAAAACGATACCTGATACCTCTCCATATTTTACCTGCCCATTCTGATCATGGACCCCCATCCCTAGCCCCACCCCTCGGCACTTTTCTGACTTGCCTTGCTTGGGATTGTGTCCGTAAGTCTTTAGTGGCAGCTTGACCCATTGCCAATTTTGACCTCTTTCCTGCCAATTTTGACCTCTTTTCCGCCAACTTTGGGCAGGAGTCAGTGTTGGAGCATGCAAACGAGGCTTCAGAGTGAAAATCTCTTGGACCTCACACTCTGGAGGATGAATGGTTTACCCTCTGGTCCCCAGACCCTCAATTCCTATCACAATTTATCTTGGGGCTGCCATCTCTGAGCATACATTACATTGTCCTAAGAAAACACTTGGGACTCCATTTCACCACAAATTGCAAATTATATATTACATTAAGAACATAAGATAGGAAAAGGAGTAGACCATATGGCGCCTCGAGCATACTCCATCATTCAATAAGATCATGGCTTTGTTTCGATTTCCACATTCCCATCTACCCCCAATAATCTTTGATTCCCTTGCCTAACAAGAATCTATCTACCTTTGCCTTAAAAATATTCAATGACCCTGCCCCCACCACCTTCTGAGGCAGAGAGTTCCAAAGTCACACAACCCTCAGAAATTTTTCTTCATCTCTGTCCTAAAAGGGCAACCCCTAATTTTAGTGGTGCCCCCTAGTTCTGGACTCACCCACAAGAGGAAACATTCTTTCGACATCTACCTTGTCAGGGCCGTTCAGGATCTTGTATACTTCAATCAAATCACCCCTCACTCTTCTAAACTCCAGTTGAAACAAGCCCTGTCTGCCCAACCTTTCCCCACTCATTCCAGGTATCAATCTAGTAAGCCTCCTTTGAACTGCCTCCAGTGCATTTACATTTACATCCTTCCTTAAATAAGGAGACCAAAACTGTCCAGTATTCGAGGTGCAGTCTCACCAATGCCCTATATAACTGAAGCATAATATCCTTACTTTTATGTTCAATTCCTCTCGTAATAAAGGATAGCATCCCATTAGCCTTAATTACTTGCTATACCTGCATACTAACTTTTTGTGAATCACGTACTTGAACGCCTAGATCCCTCTGTACCTCAGAATTATGTACCCTTCTCCATTTAGGTTATACTGTGCTTTTTTGCTCAAGATATCCTGCACCTTAACTCATGGTGAATCTAAGGTTTCATAAGAACAGGGGTGTCATCTGAGCTTATGAAAAATGATACACAGTAGAAGACCCCTACTTGTCAGTAGTTTGCCCCATATATTTCCCATCCCTGCGGTAGCATCCTCTCGGAGAGGTGAAAATCCAGATCAGCTGGTGAGACAAATCTGAAATATTCCTCTCTGACAACTTTAAACAATTGAAACTAGGTCAGGAGACTAACCAGGTCCTGGTGAATGTTTCAAGCTATATATCTCTTGTACCACAGGTCCACTATTCTCTCGGAGAAGAATCTCATATCATCTCATCTTGTTCTGCCCTTACATAGTCTTTCATGATTCTCCCTGACATGCTCAATTGAAAGAATTGGTCTACACCAACAAAACCTCTAATTACCTCAGGTTTATACTTTAAAGTATAGTGACCCAGCTATTTGATCCTATCTGGGCAGATGTTTTAAACTGGGAATTAATCTTGTCCTGTCTGCACCCTTTCCAAAAGTCACTAGTGTGCTTTGTTCTAATTGTGACAGCACCAACCACAACCACAGAGAGCTGTGACCATGTGGTGTGCAGACAGGAGTGTTCAGAGGATCCAAGCTGGTTGGTGAAGCAGAAAACAAGATGCAGAGCTTTTCTTTATCCAGCGAGTTTATTGACTTTGTTCAGTCTTGCAGCTCTTCCACACACCCAGTGTCCCAGCTATCTCCTATTTGTAGGTACTCAAAGTACTTAACTAAATAATGCCCTTCACTTGTACATCCTAACAATATAATTAATGTACCATTAACTAGGAAGGCTAGAGAGTTGGGAATGATAGGTGAAGGCAGACAAGCTCAGCACAGCTTTTGGGTTACCTTCTGCAGGAAAGAAAGAAAGTTCACTGGTGATGTTCTTGTCAGGTGTTTAGAGAATGTGCCTGTAGGATTAGTTGGCATGCAGTGTGTTAAGATGTGAAGTTCGGAGAAGGGTTGTAATAGTGGTGAGGTGTGAATATGAGAGAATGGAGGTAAAGTGTAATGCAGTAATTGTAGGAGAGTGGAAAGAGGCATTGTGAGCAGTAAGACAAAGATGTGGGGAATGTGAGCACATTCGTACCTTATTAACACTGGTAAGGCCATTGAACTTTTCCAGCATTGATACCGTTTCCTGAAAGCTAGATCCCTGGCATTAACCCCTCTGATTTTATGCCTGGATCAAGGCCCCAAAGTAGTATCTGAGAACCTGGATGCTCTGTTTGGAGCTCCCAGCCATTTCTCTCTTCAGAACAGTTCTGAGCTGATTGAGTGTATCATACGTTTATAGGTTCTAGCTGCCTTTTAATGCTGTAACAGATTCCCAATTTCCAGCCCCCTCAAACTGGTGTGCAGCTAATCACAAACACAGGTAATATTGGTCACATGCTGCCATCATTTGAATGAGGTCCCAGCATCAATTTCATATGGGCCTTGAATACCTGTTTTTAAGTGTGATCAAATGATGGTCCAGTATGTTCCTACTTTCTGTGAGCAACATGGAGGCGACCCACTAGTGTTGATATAAATGATGACTCAAATCATGACACTAGAACTAAAGTGTAGGTAGAAAATATATGGCATATACAGGATTTTTAAAACTTAATATGTACCAGAATATTTATTTGGTGCAGAAATCCATTTGCAACGTACATATTGTGGTGATCTTTGAGCTGAAAGCAATGCAGTAAGGAAAATTTATAATTTCTTTAAAATATCTACAGAATCTGTAATAAGAAATACTTGTCCATGTGACCTGGTGACCTTTGACCTGGTAGCTGTACCAACAGGAAGGAAATAAAAATACAAAGCAGCCGTGTGGCCAGACACACAAGACAGACAAAGATGCTGCTGCTGAAACAAAACAAAGGAGAGCTACAGCAGTGGGGGAACAAATGGCACATTTACAAGGAATTGTATGTATGTTAAACAGGACAGAAAGCTGAAGACAGGGTTAGAGCAGGGAGTGCCAATTAGACAATTTTACTGCTGGTGCTTCAGTTTTGCCAGAGGTGACCAGTCCATTTAACAGGGTTTATTAAAGAGCTCAGATAAAGGAGTCTCTGGGAATCTGCACTATCAAGACTATCGTGAACCTAGCTAAGGAGGTTCTGCAGGAGTGTGCGTTTTTGTGATGACTGTCTCCGGGGACCTCGGATGGAACATGACTGCCAGTGAACACAACTCGGTGCCGAATGAATTGAATGGGCAAAGGCCGATTGAGAGAACCTTGGGGCTCTGTGTGGTGCCACATGTCTTCGGGGAGTGATGTGGGTGCTTGTGGTTTTGTAAGACATATCTTTGTGTATCTATCACTAATTAAAGTGAAATGTACCACTTTATTCAAAGCCTGTTAATTTATGTTGATTCTGATTCATGTTAAAATAAAAGTTACAAAAAGTGAAATCTTGTTGGTAATGACTTCATTTGGGGGTCATTCAGTAAATTTGGTTATTTCGTTTATGGTTCCCCCACGGAGATCAGAACAATTTATTTAGATGAGTTGCTCTTGCAGAGAGTGGACACAACAGGCCAAATGTCTTCCTTCTGTACTTAAACTGTTCTATGATTCTATAATATATATGATAAACTGTAATTAATATGTGAATTAAATAAAAATAGAATATTTTGTATGTACATTATGTATGTCACTGTGTTTTCCTTCCCGAAGGTGCAGTATAATACGTTTAAATAATCTGAGCCATTGGTTGTGTTAACCATGTGACTTGATCTGTTTTTGTTTGTAGTTTAAATGCTGTGGTGCAGAGGATTTCACAGACTGGTCAACGAATATATACCATAATTGTGAAGGACGTGCAATTGGGCCACTTGCTTGTGGTGTACCTTACTCATGCTGTATACGTAATAAGGTATGAACTGCCATTCTCTGGTGTAATTTCTATCTAGATGCAAAAGTGTATCTTTGATTACCATTCAATGGGATACAAAAGGAGAACAAAAAGGGAGAAAAAGGTGGGAACGAAGTGAGTGCAGGGAAAGGAGACAGGGAACAGAGGGGGAAAGGAGGAGGGAAGAAAGGAAAAGGGGGAGAGGATGGGAGAAGATAAGGGTGGGGTAATGTAAAGATGAAAGGTGAAAAGCAGAAGAAGAGAGGAGATAATATGGAGAGGAGCGTGGATAGGATAGACAGGGAGAAGACAGGGAGATGGACTGGGTGAGATGCGAAGAAGAGACAATGGGGGGAAAGAGTAGAGGAATGGTGAAAAGGGATCATGTGGGTGGGGAAGAGGGCAGAAAGAGTGAAGATGAGGGAACGAGGGAAGACAACCAGGAATTAGGTGAGGCAAGGAGAGGAGGGGTGAGGGTGGGAATAGGAACAGGAGTAGACCATTCAGCTTGTCGAGCCTACTCCGCCATTCACTTAGATCATGGCTGATCGTTTACCTCAACGCCACTTTCCCGTGCTATCTCCATACCCCTTGATGTCTCCAGAAATCTATCAATTTCTGTCTTGAACATGCTCAATGATTGAGCTACTACAAACCTCTGGAGTAGAGAATTTCAAAGGTTCACCACTCTGAGTGAAGAAATTCCTCCTCATCTCAGTCTTAAATGACCTAGTCCTTATTCTGAGACTATGCTCCCTGGTTCTAGACTCATCAGCCAGGGGAAACATCCTACCTACATTCATCTTGTCTCACCTGTAAGAATTTTGTAAGTTTTAATGAGATCACCTCTCATTCTTTGAAACTCTGCAGAATATAGATCCAGTTTCCTCAGTCTCTGCTTATAAGACAAACCTGCCATATTTCATTACCCACTCTGACGAAACTGTGACTCCAGGCATGTGGTTGACTCCTGACTGCCCTCTGAAACGGTCTAGCGAGCCACTCAGCTGTACCAAAATGCTGCAGATAAGCCAATTAATAATGAAATTGAATAGACCATCCAGCATTGACCTAGGGACCAGAAATGACAGAAACGCTCCCTGCCCAGTCAACACTGCTCAGTCCTCCTAGTGAACATTTGGGGACTTGTGCCAAAATTGCATCCCACAGATTAGCCAAGCAATACCCTGACATAGTCATACTCACAAAATCATACTTTACAGCCAACGTCCCAGACTCCTGCATTATTATCCCTGGGTATGTCCAGCCCCACCAGCAGGGCAGATCCACCAGATGCGGCGGTCAGCACGGTGGCATATCAGAATGAGGTAGTAGCCCTGGGAGACCTCATTATTGACTTCAGACCCCATGAAGTCTCATGTCATCAGGTCAAACATGGATCAGGAAACTCAACAGATGAATCTGTACTCCTCCATGTTGAACACCATTTAGAAGAAGCACTAGGGGTGGCAAGGTCATAAAATAAATACTGTATGGGGGAACTTCGATACCCATCACCTAGAGTAGCTCGGTAGCACCACTGCTGACCAAGGCGGTGGAGTCCTGAAGGACATTGCTGCTAGACCAGCCCAGTGACAGATGGTGAGAGCGCCAACAAAAGGCTTCACACTGAGGGACACCCTCCAGCCTGTTGTGAGGCAAAGCCACCATGCTAAATGGGATAGATGCAGGACAGATGTAGCAGCTCAAAACTGGGCATCCATGACAAGCTGTGGGCCATCAGCAGTCATCAGAATTATATTCACCTACAATCTGTACCTTCATGGCACAGCATATCGCTCATTCTGTCATGACCATCAAGCCAGGGATCCAACCGTGGTTCAATGAGGAGTGCAGGAGTGCTACTAGGTACTCTAAAAATGAAGTGCCAACCTGGTGAAGCTACAACACAGGACTACAAACATGCTAAACAGCAAAAGCAGCATGAAATAGACAGAGCTAAGTGATTCCCCCAATCAACAGATCAGATAAAAGCTCTGCAGTCCTGCCACCTCCAGTCGGGTGAATGGTAGTGAACGGTTAAACTACAACTGGAGGAGGAGGCTCCAAAGACAGCCCCATCATTACTTCAGTGCAAAAGACAAGGCTAAAACATTTGCAACTATCTTCAGGTAAAAGTACCTTATAGATGATCCACCTTGGCCTCCTGTTAAGAACCCCAGCATCACAGGTGCCAGCTTTCAGCCCATTCGATTCGCTCTACAGGATATCAAATGGCTAAAGGCACTGATTATAGTGAAGGCTATGGGCCCAGACAACGTTCCAGCTATAGTACTGAAGACATGCTCCAGAGCTAGCTGCGCCTTTTACCAAGCTGTTCCAGTATAAGTGTCAACACTGACATCTACCTGACAATGTAGAAAATTGCTCAGGTATGTCCTATCCATAAAAAGCAGGACAAATCCAATCCAGCTGCGCCCCCCAACTCCCCAGTCTGCTCTCTATCAGCAAAGTGTTGGAAGGCGTCACTCACAGTCCTATCAAGCGGCACTAACACAGCAATAATCTGCTCACTAATGCTCAGTTTGGGTTCCATCAAGGCCACTCGGCTCAAGACCTCACTGCACCTTTGGTCCAAACATGGATGAATGAGCTGAATTACAGAGGTATGAGATAAGGTGAGAGTGATTGAACTTGACATCAAAGCAGCATTTGACTGAGTGTGGCAACAAAGAGCCCTAAAAAATTGAAATCAATGGGAATTGGAGAGAAAACTCTCCACTGGTTGCATACTTTGCACAAATGATGGTGGTTGTGGTTGTTGGAGGGTAATTATTCTGGGCCCAGGACATCATTGCATGAGCTCCTCAGGGTCATGTGATAGGCCCAACCATATTCAGTTCCTGCATCAATGAACTTCCCTCCAATATAACATCAGAAGTGAAATGTTCACCGATGATTGTGCGGCATTCAGTATCATTTGCAAGTCCTCAGATACCGAAGCAGTCCATATACACACGTAGCAAGACCTGGACCCCTTTCAGGTTTGGGCTGATAAGTGGCAAGTGGCATTTGCATCAGGCAATGACCATCTCCAGCAAGAGAAAATCTAACCATCACCCCTTGACATTCAGTGGCATTACTATCGCTGAATCCTCCACTATCCACACCCTTGGGGTTACCAAAAACTGAATTGGATTGTCGTTGGCATCCTTCCATCTATAGAAGGTGATGGACACACAGCAAACAGTCCATTTCAGCTGGAGTGTCTTCATATGACGTATCTTTGCTGATGGCTGAAGCGGCCATTGTGGGTTGTTGTTTCCATTGTGAACGTCCATTGCCAAGTTGCGTGGTAGTTCATGCCAGCCCTCAGGTGGTGTTGCCATTTTCCTCTGTGGTGACTCCCATGGGCCCGTCATATAAATACTGTGACAACAAGAGCAGGTCAGAGGCTGGAAATTCTGATAATTAATTCACCACCTGACTCACATAAACCTGTCCACCATCTGCAAAGCACAAGTTAGGAGTGTGATGGAATGCTCTCCATTTGACTAGATGAGTGCAGCTCCGACAACACTCGAAGCTCAACACAATCTAGGGCGAAGCAACTGTGGGGAGGCGATGGCGTAGTGGTATTCTCACTGGACTAGAAATCCAGAGGTAATGTTCTGGGTTCGAATTCTACCACAGCAGATGGTGGTATTTGAAGTCTAATTAAAAGTCTAATGATGAATCCACCTAGTTCACTAATGTCCTTCAGGGAAGAAAATCTGCTGTCCTTGCCTGGTCTGGCCTACATGTGACTCCAGACCCACAGCAATGTGGTTGGCTCTTAAATGCCCTCTGTACAAGGGCAGTTAAGGATGGGTAATAAATGCTGGCTTAGCCAGCAATGCCCACATCCCATGAATGAATTTTTTAAAAACCCTTTTCATTGGCACCCATCCAACTCTTTAAAAAAAATATTCACTAGCACACTCAGTACCCAACAGTTTTCCTGCATTTCTGTGGCAAATGTATCCTTCCCAAGGTGTGGTGCCCAGAACTGAATGCATTGCATAGGGTCTGTTCAAGTCTTTGTATAACTGAAATATAACTTCCTTATGTATTCCAACCCTCTAAAGATAAAGGCTAGAATTCCATTAGTTCTTTTGATTACTTTTGTACCTGTCCACTAGCTTTTTGTGACTTGTGTGTAAAAGAACATAGGACTTGGGAGCAGGAGTAGGCCATTCAGCCCTTTGAGTCTGCTCCACCATTTAATAAGATCGCAGTAGATCTGGTTGTGGTCTCAACTCCATTCTGCTCCCTGCACCCACCACCACCCCCTGCCGCCACCCCCCCCATTAAACTCTGACTCCCTTGTGCATCAAAAATCTGTCTAACTCAGCATTGAATAAATTCAAAGACGCATCCTCCACTGCTTTCTGGGGAAGAGAATTCCACAGACTAACGATCCTCTGAGAGAAAAAAAATTCTCCTCATCCCTGCCTTAAACGGTAGACGAAATATTCTTAAACTGTGTCCCCCAATTCTAGTCTTTCCCACAAGTGGAAACATTCACCCATTATCTACCCTGTCAGGCCCCCCCTGTCAGGTCCCCTCAGGATCTTATATGTTTCAGTGAGGTCACTTCTCATTCTTCTGAACTCCAATGGGTATAGGCTCAACCTGTTCAACCTTTTCTCATAGGATAAGCCTCTCATCCCAGAAATGAGTCTAGTGAACCTTCTCTGTACAGCTCCTAACACAATTATATTTGTTTTCAAATGAGACCAAAATTGTACACCGCATTCCAGATGTGGTCTCATCAAGACCCTGTGCAGCTGCAATAAAACTACATGGGCACCTTCGCTCTTTCACAATTTTTAGCCTCTTACAATTAAGAGAATATTCTGATTTGTTGTTCTTGGATTCCAAGTGAATGAATGCACACCTCCCTGATAATTAAGCATCATCTGCCACAATTTTGCCCACTCACGAAATGCTGATGTCCCTTTGTGATTTCCTGCTCTCATCCACACAACCTACTATACATACTAACTTAGTGTTGGCTGCAAACTTGGGCATATAAGTCTCTATTCCTTTGTTCAAGCCTTTGATGTATATTTGTTCCAAACTAAGCTGGAGTACGAAGCCTTGGGGAACTCTGCTTGTGTCACATGCAACCAATCAGAGTACATTTCCTTAATCCCTATACTCTGTCTCCTACATCTAACACATTTATCACCACATTTCCCAACCTCCAATTCCATTTGTCCTAATTTTTATGCAAACTCTCTTGTATGGAACTTTTAACAAATGTTTTCTGTAAGTCCATATGGACAATGTCAGGCACTGTCCTGACCACTTTATTCGTGATCACCTCAGAAAATTTGACTAGCATAAATCCATGATAATGCTCTTTGATTAGTTCACACATGTTCAAATGTTCAGTCACTCTGGCCCTGAGGATAGATTCCAGTAACTTCTCTTTACCATCTGTTTTTTGCTTATATTAAGTCATTAAGTTTCTTCTCTTGACTTCATTTAGGCTTCTATACACTGCAATTGTTTTGTCTTTTCCTCTACTATTGAAAATAGATACAAAGTACACATTTAATAAGTCAGACTCATCTTCATTTTCTGATTCCACCACCACCCACCCCGCACCACTGTCTCAGTCCTTCTGTTGCTGAAACCCTCACTACTCCCTTTTTACCTGGAGATTTGACTATTCCAACATTCTCTTAACTGGCCTCCCATCTTCTACCTCCCATAAATTTGAGAATATACAAAACTCTGCTCCCTGTTTCCCAATTCGCACCAAGTCCCATTCATTTATCACCCCTGTGCTCACTGATCTACACTGGGTCCCGAGCAATGCCTTGACCTTAAAATTCTCATCTTTGTTTTCAAATCCCTCCATGGTCTCACTCCTCCCTATCTCTGTAATCTGCTCCAGCCCCACAACACTTTGAGTTACTGCACTCCTCTATTTCTGGCCCCCAATATTTATCGCTCTGCCATTGATGGCCATGCCTTCAGCTGCCTGGGCCCTAAGCTCTGAAATTACCTCCTTAAACCTCTCTGCCTCACCTTCCTTCTAGGAGATGCTTCTTAAAACTTACCTCTGACCAGACTTTTGTTCAATTGCCCTTACTTCTCTTTGTGCACCTATGTCATAGTTTGGGCCAGATCTTCTGGTCAGTGGTGATGCTGGGGTGACCTATGCCAGAAATTAACAGTGGAATGATACTAGAGTAAGTATTGCGCTTTAAGCCCAAGCCTCTGATGCTGAGGTTAATGTCGGACACATTCTCGGAGAAACCTAGGCAGTACAAATTTGCCCATCAGAAGTTTAAAATTCTCAGGTAATCACCATATACTTGTGTGGATCAGGACTTCAAAAGGGCCCTGATACGCAACAGCAGTTGAACATTTCAACATTCACTGCTGCTGGCATCAGAAGATTTTTGTTTTATAATGCTCCTGTGAAGCGCTGTGGGACATTTTATTATGTTAAAGGCACTGTATAAATTAAGTTATTATATTGCTTGCATCTGGCTTTAATGTTTTTAACTTCCCATTTGCCAATCTCTCCACCTTAATATATGTATAAAAATTTTGCTGTTATGTTGTTAACTTGCAAGTTTTTTTGTTCATAATCTTTTTTTCACTTTTTATTACTTTTAGTATTGATTTATTACTTTTTATTGCTCTTCCAGCCTGCCTGATTATCACTTTTCCTTTCCTTTGTGTAAGCCTTTTTTTCAGTTTTAAACTCTTACTTTGTTTATTGACCATGGTTCCTCAACTGCACAAGTGGAACCTTTGCCTTTTAAGGGGTATGCACTGGTTTTGTATTGTACCAGTTACTTTTTTTTAATATTTAACTTGCATTCTTTGCATGTATATGTATTTGTTAACAGCTCAGCCCAGTTTACTGGAGGAAATTTATTTATCACCCCTTCAAAGTTTGCCTTACACAAATTTAAAATCTTGGGCTTGAATTTTACGTGCAGACAGAAAAGCTCTCTGCCCTTGAAAAAATGGCTCCAGAGGCCCAGGTCTGGAAGTCCTACCCTGGAACCTGGCCATTTTTGTGAAGGGGGGGTGGGTGCAGAACAGGAGCCAGCCGTGCTTCATGGAGGAAGTTGCACATGTTAAAGTGCAGCTGCTTTCAGTCTGATCTGATTTTTGCACGGCGGAAGTAGGAAATATGATGCGTGTAGATTAGACCTTGTAGGAGAGGGTCTAAATTTATCAGACTTCTTTAGAGAGCCATGGTACTCTTTTGGATTTGGTCTCCGAGCAGCTTTGGAAGAGATAAGGTGCTCTTTGGGAGCAATTAAATGCCCATTAGGATTGTTGAAAGTGAACATGCATATACATAAAAAGTGGATAAACTTATCGGAACTGTAACGCTCATTGGAGCTGTCAAAGGGCCCTGAAAGGCTTTTAAATCTCGCCCTTTAAATATTTGAAAAACTGCAGTCATGAAAAAAATCAGTACTTGCTATTTCATCCTGCTGACATAAGCCTGAGTGTTGCCATTTAGGATTAGTGCTGCATGACTGATTTCATAACCTTTCATTATCACAGTAGGGTGCCTGTCAGTTTATATTTGATTAACAGCTCCAAGTGGTTATAAAGTCTTTTAAGTGGGACCATGAGTAGTTCAATGAAGCATGTAGGAGCGCATGCCAGGAGCAGCACCAGGTGAAAATGAGGTGTCAACCCTGGTGAAGCTACAACACAGGACTAGTTGCATGCCAAACAGTATAATAGCAAGTGATAGACAGAGCTAAGCGATTCCACAACCAACGGTCTACAAGGCACAAATCAAGAGTCTGATGGAATACTTTCCAGTTGCATGAATGAGTGCAGCTCCAACAGCACTGAAGAAGCTTGACTCCATCCAGGACAAAGCAGCCCGCTTGATTGACACCTGATTCACAAACATTCACTCCCTCCATCACCGACGCACAGTGGCATCAGTGTGTACCATCTACAAGACGCACTGCAGGAACTCACCAAGACCCCATAGACAGCACCTTCCAAACCCACGACTACTACCATCTAGAAGGACAAGGGCAGCAGACAGATGGGGACACCACCACCTGGAAGTTCCCCTCTAACTCACTCACCACCCTGACTTGGAGCTATTTTGCCGTTCCTTCACTGTTGCTTGGTCAAAATCCTGGAACTCCCTCCCTAACAGCAGTGGTGTACCTGCACCACATGGACTGCAGCAGTTCAAGAAGGCAGCTTACCACCACCTTGAGGGCAATTGGGATGGGCAATAAATGCAGGCCTAGCCAGCGACACCCACATCCCATGCATGGGGAAAAAAAGCTTGTTCTTATAAGCGATTGAAAAAATTTAAATGAATTGAATGGGTTTTATCAGAGTTTTTATTTAAATAGTGAATTCATCAGTAGACACTTAAGAACTGTATTTAATCTCAGCGTGAGTCCCGAGATCTGCCCATGGTGGATACTGGATGAGTTGGCATAGAGGGTGTAAAGGCAAAGTATGGTGGGTGGAGGAGCATGGGTTGGCATAAGTTGGCACTAAGTTGGCATTGTGACTGTAAAGGGCCATGGATGTTTGTGAAGGGGCATAAGTTGGCATGAGGGCCTGTAGGGTTTGGATAGAGGGGCATAGGTTGGCATGAAGGTATGGGGAACCATTGGGTGGCTGGAGGGGCATGGGTTTGTATGAGGGACCATGTGATAGGTGGGGGCATGAGTTGGCATGGGTTGGCATGGATGGGGCATGTGGTGTGTGTGGGTGAGGTGAGTAGCTGTGAGGGCTGTTTTGGTTTGGATTTTTTTTTCTTCTCAGTGCAAGAGTACTGAGGTGGACATTTTTACCCAGCTAGCCTCTGCACCCATCAGCCTCTGTACTGCCTCCAAATTGTTTCTTAGGGAAGTGGATATAACTCCCATTTCACCCTGCCCCATCGGAATGAAGACTCTCCGGGGCACTTTTCCTGGGTTGAGTTTGCAGAGCTGGGCACTGTCCTGACCCTGTGCTCCCAACCTGGAAGTGAAAAATCAGCCCTTAGTTTCTGATTCTTGATTCTCCATTACAAACCTAATAACAAGCTCACTATGATCACTATTTGCAAGATGGCCCATTATACAGTCAGATTGTTAACTAATTGTGATTCATTTTGTATCACAAAATCCAGTATGGCCTTATCCCTTGTCAGTTCTAAAAGATATTGTTCCAGAAAGCAGTCCCAAATATATTCCAGAAATTTATTGGAAAATTGCAGCTATGAGGAAAGATTAAGTAAGCTAAGGTTTCTTTCCATAGAACAGAGGGAGCTAAGAGGTGATTTAATTGAGGTGTACAAAATGATAAGGGGCCTAGATAGAGTAGGCAAGAAAGATTTGTTTCCCCTTACTGGGTGTACAGATTTAAGGGGTTTTGTAGAAAGATTAGAGGGGATATTAGGAAAAATCTTTCCACCCAGAGGATGTTAAGTGTTTAGTATTTGTTGTCCAGATTGATGGTTGAGGCAGAAACCCACAACTCATTTGAAAGGTACTTGGATCTGCACCTGAAGTGCTGTAACCTGCAAGGCTATGGATTGGGTACTGGAAGGAGGGATTAGAATGGGCAGCTAGTTTTTCAGCCAGGACAAACATGATGGGCTGATTGGCCTTTCTGTGCTGTAACTTTTCTATGGTTCTGTGGGCAAAAGGAATGATGTCAACATCTAGGAGAGGGTGCAGAGGAGATTTACAAGAAGTATGCCAGTGATGAGGAACTATTTTTATTTGGAAAGATTAGACACACTTGGATTGTTCTCCTTAGAACTGAGACGACCAGGAGGTCATTAATAGGTATACTGGTATTCACAATTATGAAAGGGTGAAACTGTTTTCACTAAAAGGAGGATTATTATCAAGAGGATGAAAATTTAAGATAATTGGCAAAATGCTCAAAGGGGAGGTGAGAATTTTTTTAATGGAGCATGTTATGATCTGGAATGTACTGCCTGAAAGGGAAATATATTCAGAGGTAACTTTCAAAATGGAATTTGATAAATAGTTTAAAAGGAAAATTTTGCAGGGCTGTGGAGAAAGAGGAAGAGAATGGGATTAATTAGTTAGTTCTTTCAAATAGCTGCTACAGGCGTGAAGGGCCAAATGCCACTCTCGTATGCAGTTTGAATCTGTAAAGTGGGAACTTGCCTGAGTGTTGGCAAAGGGTGTTAGGGAAGATAGAAGATTATCTTCAGTAGCAGAATCTTTTTTGTGTATCAGCAGGGCATGAAGTGGGTCAGCTATACAATTGGATTTTCAGCAGGAGAGAGGGTGTATAATAGTTGTTTGTTATTTATTTTGTGCAGAGTTCAAGGTTTAGGGATATTTCTTTGCCTGTGCCATTTGATCGCTAAGGCCATTTTTGAGTAGCTTTTACACTTTTCTGTTGGTATTCCAGAATTGTTAGATATCTTGATATTCTTTGTTTTGCTGCTCATTTGATATGCTCAGATATGATTTGGCCAGAGTGGACTGGGAGCAGCTATTTTTAAGTAAATCTGCATCAGAGCAATGGGACTCATTCAAGAAGGAAATAGGAAGAGTACAGGGCTAACATATTCCAGTAAAGACAAAGGGTGGGACCAGCAAATCCAGGGAACTCTGGATGTCAAGGGATATACAGAATTGGATAAAGAGAAAAAGGGAGGCTTATTGGCAGATACTGAGGGCTCAAGACAGCAGAAGCCCTAGAGGAGTATAGGAATTAGGAGAGGAAAAAGGGGGCATGAAGAAACATTGGCAGGTAAAATAAAGGAAAATCCAAGTACATTAAGAGTAAGAGGGTAACTAGGGAAAGAGTAAGGCCCATTAAGGACCATAGTGGTAATTTGTGTGTGGAGCTGGAAGATGTAGGTGGGTTCTAAACGAATACTTTGTGTCAGTGTTCACAAGGGGAGGGACAATGTGGGTATGGAAATCAGGCAGAAGGACTGTGAGATAATTAAAGAAATTAGCCATAGAAAGGGAGGAGGTTCTAAGTGGTTTGGCAGGCTTAAAAGTGGATAAATCTCCATGCCTGGATGAAATGTATCCCAGGCTGTGAGTGAGGCAAGGGAGGAAATAATAGGGGCGCTGGCAATAATTTTCAATACCTCTCTGGCACAGGAAAGCTGCCAATGAGGTACCATTATTCAATAAGGGATGAAGAGATAAACCAGGGAACTACAGGCCAGTCAGCCAAACCTCAGTGGTGAGGAAAATATTGGAAGCAATTCTGAAGAACAGAATTAATCTACACTTGAAGAGGCACGGATTAATCAAGGACAGTCAGCATGGTTTTGAAGGGAAGGTCATATCTGACCAATTTGACTGAATTCTTCGAAGAGGTGACCAGGTGTGTAGATGAGGACAATGCATTTGACGTAGTCTACTTGGAGTTCAGCAAGGCTTTTGATAAAATCCCACATAGGAGACTGAAAACGAAGATAAGAGCCCATGGGATCCAAGGCAATTTGGCAAATTGGATCCAGAATTGGCTGAGTGGCAGGAAGCAGATGGTGTTGGTCGAGGGGTTCTTATGACTGGATGCCTGTGTCCAGTGGGGTTCTATAGGGATCGGTGTTAGGTCCCTTGCTGTTTTTGGTATATATAAACGATTTAGACTTGAATGTAAGAGGATTGATCAGTAAGTGAATGACACAAAAGTTAGTGGAGTGGTAAATGGTGAGGAGGATAGCCTTAGATTACAGGAGGATATGGGCGGCCTGGTCAGATGGGCTGATCAGTGGCAAATGGAATTTAATCCGGATAAGTGTGAGGTGATGCACTTGGGCAGGACAAACAAGGCACGGGAATACACGATGAATGGTAGGACTCTGGGAAGCACTGAGGATCCGAGGAACCTTGGTGTACATGTACACCAGTCTCTTAAGGTAGCGGGACAGGTAGATAAGGTGGTTAAGAAGGCATATGGGATACTTGCCTTTATTAGCCGAGGCATTGAATATAAGAGCAGGGAGGTTATGCTGAAACTTATAAAACGTCGGTTAGGCCACGGCTAGAGCATTGCGTGCAGTTCTGGAATCCACATTATAGGAAGAATGTGATTGCAGTAGAGAGAGTGCAGAAGAGATTTCCCAGGATGTTTCCCTGGAAGGGGCAGAAGGTTTAGAGGGGATGTGAGGAAGAATTTTTTCAGCCAGAGGCTAGTGGGAATTTGGAACTCACTGCCTGAAAGGATGGAAGAGGCAGAAACCCTCATAACATTTAGCAAGTATTTGGATGTACATTTGCGATGCCATAGCATACAAGGCTATGGGCCTAGTGCTGGAAAATTGGATTAGAATAGTTAGGTACTTGTTTGACTGGTGCAGACTCGATGGACCAAAGAGCTTTTTACTGTGCTGTAGACCTCTATGACTCTTTAAGTTAATATCACTATCACTTGATGATGTCTTCTGCACGAATGGTCCTTTGATTTTGTTGATAATATTGAATTTCTCATTTCACTTTGGTAGTAAGATACCCTGCACATTTTATTTGACTGAATCTTCTTGAATTACTTTGTCTACATTCTTCCAGAGGCAGACTTTTAAATCTTCCTTTAGGTGCTAATTTCATATAACATTATTTTAGGTAGTATTATGCTCACAATACCACCTGCACGTGCAATACTGTAACAATTTTTGCCAGCACTTGGCATTTATAATGTATAACAGATATATATTCGCCAACTAAAATTGCTCCTTTATCTGCTTCCAGTTCAAAACTATATTTTAGAAAAGCAGCATAGTTCATTGATGTTTATTGATAAACCTAGGAAAAGGGCCAACGTTGTAAAGAGTAGACAAAAATTGTGATAAATCAAGGAGTAGTGTTTGCAGTTTTGGAGATTGTAAGAGGAAGTGCAGGGAATACTGAGGGAGGAAGAGCGTTCCACAGTCGTAAGGTTCTGGGAAAGAAATTCTGAAAGAGTGAAATGAGAAGCATGAGAATAAACTTCAGAAAAACAGTGACCACAGCAAAATTGATTTTAAAATTGTAACAGTGTGACTTTAGGTGTAGAAATCAATTATTGGCCACTTGAGGATCTCTTCCTGCCACCTCTGGTATTTTACCGGAGCAGTGGGTATGTGCACATCATGTGGCACCCACCACATGGAAAGGGCTGGCCCTGCTTAATCACCACACCCACCCCCACCCCACACAGCCCCCTCCACAATTGCCTGCCTCAATGGTCCCAGCAAGCCCACCACTTAGCTGCTTTTCCAGCCTCCATCACTGCCCATGGTTGAGGACTGTCTGCTGTCCCAGCAGTGGCTACTGGTCCCGGTGGCGCTGCCAGCCTTCTTTTTTTTAATTCTTTCACGGGATGTGGGCTTTGCTGGCTGGGCAAGCATTTATTGCCCATCGCTAATTGCCCTTGAGAAAGTGGTGGTGAGCTGCCGTCTTGAACCTCTGCAGTCCATTTGGTGTAGGTACACCTACAGTGCTGTTAAGGTGAGCATTCCAGGATTTTGACTCAGCGACAGTGAAGGAACGGTGATATATTTCCAAGTCAGGATGGTGAGTGATTTGGAGGGGAACTTCCAGGTGGTAGTATTCCCATCTTTCTTCTGCCCTTGGCCTTCTGGATGGTAATGGTTATGTGTTTGGAAGGTGCTGTCGAAGGAGCTTTGGTGAATTACTGCAGTGCATCTTGTAGATGGTACACACTGCTGCCACTGTGTGTCGGTGGTGGAGGACGTGAATGTTTGTGGATGTGGTGCTTATCAAACAGGCTGCTTTGTCCTGGATGGTGTCAAGCTTCTTGAGTATTGTTGGAGCTGCACTCATCCAGGCAAGTGGGGAGTATTCCATCACACTCCTGACTTATACCTTGTAGATGGTGGACAGGCTTTGGGGAGTCAGGAGCTGGGTTACTTGTCGCACGATTCCTAGCCTCTGACCTAGCCACCGTATTTAAGTGGCTAGTCCAGTTCAGTTTCTGGTCTATGGTAACCCCCAGGTTGTTGATATTGGATGATTCGGTGATGGCAATGCCATTATACATCAAGGGACGGTGGTTGGATTCTCTCTTGTTGGAGATGGTCATTGCCTGCCATTTGTATGGTGTGAATATTTGTCACTTGTCAGCCCATGCCTGGATATTGTCCAGATCTTGCTGCATTTGGACATGAACTGCGTCAGCATCTAAGGAGTCGCGAAAGGTGCTGAACATCGTGCAATCATCGAACACACCCACTTCTGACCTCATGATGGAAGAAAACTCGTTGATGAAGCAGCTGGAGATGGTTGGGCTGAGGACACTACCCTGAGGAACTCCTGCAGTGATGTCCTGGAGCTGAGATGACTAACTTCCAACAGCCACAATCGTCTTCCTTTGTGCTGGGTATGACTCCAACCAGCGGAGAGTTTTCCCCCTAATTCCCATTGACTTCAGTTTTACTATGGCTCCTTGATGCCACACTTGGTCAAATGCGGTCTTGATGTCAAGAGCAGTCACTCTCACCTCACCTTGGGAGTTCAGCTCTTTTGTCCATGTTTGAACTAATGCTGTAATGAGGTCAGGAGTTGAGTGGCCCTGGTGGAACCCAGACTGGGCATTAGTCAACAGTTTATTGCTAAGCAAGTGCCGTTTGATAGCACTGTTGATGACCCCTTCCATTACTTTTTTGATGATGGAGAGTAGACTGATGGGGCGATAATTGTCCGGGTTGGATTTGTCCTGTTTTTTGTGTACAGGACATAACCTGGGCAATTTTCTACATGGCCAGGTGGATGCCAGTGTTCTAGCTGTACTGGAACAGCTTGGCTAGGGCTTGGCAAGATCTGAAGCACAAGTCTTCTGTATTACTGTTGGACTATTGTTAGGGCCCTTAGCCTTTGCAGTATCCGGTGCCTTCAGCCGTTTCTTGATATCACCTGGAGAGAATCAAATTGGCTGAAGACTGGCACATGTGATGCTGGGGACCTCCAGAGGAGGCTGAGATGGATCATCAACTCGGCACTTCTGGCTGAAGATTGTAACAAATGCTTCAGCTTTATTTTTTGCACTGGTGTGCTGGGCTCCTCCTTACCTGAAGATGGAGATATTTGTGGAGCGTCCTCCTTCTGTGAGTAGGTTAATTGTCCACCACCATTCATGACTGATGTGGCAAGACTGCAGAGCTTAGATTTGATCCGTTGGTTGTGGGATTGCTTATCCCTGTCTGTCACTTGCTGCTTATGTTGTTTGGCAGTCAAGTATTATGGCTCTACCAGGTTGACGCCTCATTTTTTAGGTATACCTGGCGCTGCTCCTGGCATGCCCTCCTGCACTGTTCATTGAACCAAGATTGATTCCCTGGCTTGATGGTAATGGTAGAGTGGTGTATATGCCAGGCATTGAGGTTACAGATTGTTTTTGAGTACAATTCTGCTGCCGCTGATGGCCCACAGCGCCTCATGGATGCCCAGCCTTGAGTTGCTCGATATGTTCGAAATCTATCCCATTTAGCACGTTGGTAGTGCCACAGAACACGATGGAGGGTATCCTCAATGTGAAGGCGGGACTTTGTCTCCACAATGACCGGGCGGTGATCACTCCTACCAATACTGTCATGGACAGATGCATCTGCGGCAGGCAGGTTGGTGAGGGTGAGGTCAAGTATGTTTTTCCCTCTTGTAGGTTCACTCACCACCTGCCCAGTTTAGCAGCTATGTCATTTAGGACTCGGTCAGTTCAGTCAGTAGTGATGCTACTGAGCCATTCTTGGTGATGGACATTGAAGTCCCCCACCCAGAGTACATTATGCACCCTTGCCACCCTCCGTGCTTTCTCCAAGTGATGTTCAACATGGAGGAGCACTGATTCGTCAGCTGAGGAAGGGCAGTATGTGGTAATCAGCAGGAGGTTTCCTTGTCATGTTTGACCTGATGCCATGAGACTTCATGGGGTCTGGAGTAGATGTTGAGGACTCCCAGGGCAACTCCCTCCCGACTGCATACCACTGTGCTGCCACCTCTGCTGGGCCTGTCCTGCCAGTGGGACAGGAGATACCCAGGGATGGTGATGGTGGTGTCTGGGACGTTATCTGTAAGGTATGATTCCGTGAGGATGACTATGTCAGGCTGCTGCTTGACTAGTCTGTGAGACAGCTTTCCCAATTTTGGCATTAGCTCCCGGATGTTTGTAAGGACAGTACTGAGATTGCCGTTGTTGTTTCTGGTGCCTAGGTCGATGCCAGGTGATCCGTCTGGTTTCATTCCTTTTTTGTGACTTTGTAGCGGTTTGTTACAACTGAGTGGCTTGCTCAGCCATTTCAGAGGGCATTTAAGAGTGAACCACATTGCTGTGGGCCTGGAGTCACGTATAGGCCAGACCAGGGAAGGATGACACATTTCCTTCCCTAATTGCACTATTAGTTAAGGAGTCAGTTACTGCAGTATGGAGAGATGATATCTTGGAAGGGGCATCGAATGACGCTTTGTGGGTAGAACTTAGGAATAAAAAAGGGGCAGCCACATTGTTAGGTGTTTATTATAGACCCCCCAGATAGCAGGAAATTGAGGAGCAAATATGTGCACAATTTGTGGAGGTGTGTCAAAACAATAATAATAGGATAATTATATTAGGTGCTTTCAACTTTTCCAACATTAATTGGGATAGACATAGTGTTAAGGGCTTGGATGGAGTGGATTTCTTGAAATGTGTACAGGAGAACTTTTTAGGTCAATATGTTCCAACAAGGGACGGCGCAGTGCTGGACCTAATTCTGGGAAATGCAGCCAGACAGGTGGCTGAGGTGGTGATGGGGGAGCATTTTAGTGATAGCGACCACGACATGGCACAATTTAAGCTTGTTATGGACAAAGAAATAGACAAGTTGCAAAAAAATGTTTTGGATTGGGGGAGAGCAGGTTTTAATAAATCAGGATCTGGCCAACGTAGACCGGGAACAGCTACTTGTGGGGAAATCTACAGTGGAGCAGTGGGGGGCGTTCAAAAAAGAAATGGGGAGGGTACAGGCTTAACATGTTCCCTCTAGGGTGATAGGAAGGAGTAGCAAGCCTAGAGAACCATGAATGATCAGAGATATTCAGGATACGATGAGAAGGAAAAGAGAGGCTTTTAGCAGGTACAAAGGAAGCAAATCAGCGGAGGCATTAGTGGAGAACAGAAAGTGCAGGGTGGAGCTTAAGAAAGCAATTAGGAGAGCAAAGAGGGAATATGATAAAGCTCTGGCTGGTAAAAGTAGGGAAAATCCCAAGATATTCTATAAGTTATTCACCTATTCACCTAGTTCTGTTGAAGGGTCATGAGGACTCGAAGCGTCAACTCTTTTCTTCTCCGCCGATGCTGCCAGACCTGCTGAGTTTTTCCAGGTAATTCTGTTTTTGTATTCTATAAGTATATCAGTGGGAAGAGGATAACCAGGGGAAGAGTAGGACCCATTAGGGACCAAGGGGGCAATGGGTGGAGCCAGAGGACATCGGTAGTGTTGAAAGCATGCTTCACATCAGTCTTCACCCAAGAGAATGGGGATTAAGAGGAGAGAGACTGCGAGGTTCTTGAGCAAATTGATATAGGGAGTGACAAGGTATTGGAGGTGTTGGTAGGTTTAAAAGTGGACAAATCTGTAGGTCCAGATGATTTGTGTTCCAGACTGCTGAGGGAGGCAAGGGAGGAGATCGCAGGGGCTCTGACCCAATTTTTTAATTCCTCTCTGGCCACGGGGGAGGTGTCAGAGGACTGGAGAGCAGCTAATGTGGTTCCACTATTTAAGAAGGGCTGTAGAGATAAGCCAAGAACTACAGACCAGTGAGTCTCACGTCAGTGATAGGGAAACTATTGGAGAAAATTCTGAAGGAGAGAATCTATCTCCACTTGGAGAGGCAAGGCTTGATCAGGGATAGTCAGCATAGCTTTGTCATGAGGAGGTCAGGCCTAACAAATTTGATTGAATTTTTTGAGGAAGTGACCAGGTGTGTAGATGAGGGTAGTTTATATAGATTTCAGCAAAGCCTTTGACAAGGCCCCACATGGGAGACTTATAAAGAAGGCAAATGCACATAGGATACAGGGTAATTTGATAAGATGGATTCAAAATTGGCTTAGTGGTAGAAGACAGAGGTTGATGACAGAAGGCTGCTTTAGTGACCAGAAGCCAGTGTCCAGTGGCTTAGCATAGTGATCTGTGCAGGGTCCCCTATTATTCATAATTTATATAGATGACTATGTAGGGGGTAGGATTAGTAAGTTTGGGGATGACACAAAGATTGGCTGGGTGGTTAACAGTGAGGTTGAGTGTCTTGGGCTACAGGAAGATATAATGGAATGGTCAAATGGGCAGATAAATGGGAGATGGAATTTAACCCTGAAAAGTGTGAGGCGATACAGGAAGTTCTGAGGAACAAAGGGACCTTGACGTGTGTGTCCATAGATCTCTGAAGGCGGAGAAGCACGTTAATGGGGTGGTGAAAAAGGCATATGGGACACTTGTCTTTATCAATCGAGGCATAGATTACAAAAGTAGGGAGGTCATGTTGGAGTTGTATGGAACCTTGGTGAGGCCACAGCTGGAATACTGTGTTCAGTTCTGGTCACCACATTATAGGAAGGATGTGATTGCACTGGAGGGGGTGCAGAGGAGATTCACCAGGATGTTGCCTGGGATGAAACATTTAAGTTATGAAGAGAGGTTGGATAGACTTGGGACAGAGAAGACTGAGTGGCGACCTGATCGAGGTGTACAAGATTATGAGGGTCATGGACAGAGTGGATAGGGAGCAGCTGTTCCCCTTAAGTTGAAGGGTCAGTCACGAGGGGATATAAGTTCAAGGTGAGGGGCAGGAGGTTTAGCGGGGATGTGAGGAAAAACTTTTTTACCCAGAGGATGGTGACAGTCTGGAATGCGCTGCCTGGGAGGGTGGGGGAGGCAGGTTGCCTCACGTCCTTTAATAAGCACCTGGATGAGCACTTGGCACATCATAACATTCAAGGCTATGGGCCAAGTGCTGGTAAATGAGATTAGGTAGGTAGATCAGGTGTTTCTTACGTGTTGGTGCAGACTCGATGGGCCGAAGGGCCTCTTCTGCACTGTGTGATTCTGTGAACTTGCCAGAAGTTCTTGGAGGCAGGACATTCTGCCTCAGAAGGATAAAAGCCACAACTTTAGATAACTAATTTTCTGACAACCGTAAAATCCAGTTATGGCTTCTCCAGCCAGCGGAGAAGGGCTCACTCCCAACCTTCCAGCTGATGAGCAGGACCACAGCCTTGGCATTAAATCCCGGCCTATCTTACCACTTTGGGACTATTTGGGACTGTATTTGCCTAGATGCCTTATTCTGACAAGTCCAAATTCATACTTTATGGAGACCTTCAAGCGTAAATCATAATAATTGTATTAAAAGATATAAAGATGGATAAATCTGTTCATAAAACTGTTTAATAAAATTCCCTGCAATCCAATACATTATATAATTCTTACATTTTATTACTATTTATAAATCACTAAAGTGCACGCAGATAGTTTACCCACCCTGAATAGCGACAGTTCTTAAACACTTACCTCCCACACTTTCTCCTCTTCAAATTCCCTATGTTCCTCCTCGATGACTGTCTCAGCATCACATGGACGCAGTTCTTTGCCGCATGCTTTCTAGATGATTTGAGAGTAGCCCCCATTTCCCATGGGTTCCTTAATTTTCCACCCAACTGCTGCTCATGCACCTTTTTACTTATGGGTAGTGTACAGGATGCTTTGCAGTTTAGTAAACGTCGTTTGTGATGGCAGAATTTCCTATATAAACATAATTAAGCACATTCAGCAATCCCACATTCAGCATGCAGGACTACTCACTGACTCACATTTTCTTCAAGCAAGACTTTCTACTGGGAATGCAGAATCAGTGATTTTATATTACAATGTTTGAAATGTTTTATTTTAAAATGAGTTTATAACCCCCCTCTTGCAAATCTCCTGAAAGGTGGACTAATAAACCCTATAATGAAAAGAGGCTGAAAAGGAATCCATGAAACTGGTCTGTTGTATAGTTGTTAAGAATGTGTGGAGCAGATCCTAGAATAAATTTCACAGTACTTGAAATTAATTCATTATCAGGCTTCATCACATAGATATATGACTCACACTGCACTGACCTTATTAGTGGGCTAAAGATCATTTTTTCATCAGGCATTCATCTGACCCTGACCAGCTTTATATTCAAGGATGTGCAACATCTCTTTACCCGTTCACTGATCTAGACCACGTGTTCCACTGCCTTCTCATTGCCTAGCTGGACACATAGTCAGCAGTTTGACCTCTGTGCCTGCTGCAGGTATCCCTGTGTGGCATTGTCTAGCTCGGTTACCAATTAAACCAGCGATGGCCCTCCAGGGAGGGATTCCTAGAAATGATCACCTGCAGTTCTCAAATAAATAGGACCATTTTAACATAACGGACATGAACTTCCTCGGAGTGGCAATCAGAGTCAGATTTTTTTTTATTATTCGTTCACGAGATGTGGGCTTCACTGGCTTGATCAGCATTTATTGCCCATCTCTAGCTGCCCTTGAGAAGGTGGTGGTGAGCTGCCTCCTTGAACCACTGCAGTCCATGTGGTGTAGGCACAGGTGGTTAGGGAGGGAGTTCCAGGATTTTGACCCAGCGACAGTGAAGGAAGTTTGCCACGCTGTTCCTAGTTTTTTACATCAAATTATTTTGGATCCTATCTCTTCAGACCTTCCAAATCAGGCTGGGTGAGACCCAGGCAGTGCAGCACGTCTCTGGAGTGTAGCATTGAGTGCAGCTCTGTCAGATGTAAGGAGGCCACGTCCCCTTTTTTATGACAGGAAGGGTTGGATTGGCGCTGCGGTCAGGCCCAGGTGCGGATGTTGGGTCCGGTTGGGCCTTGAGGTTGGGGTTGGGGGGTGGACAGTGGTGGGGGTGTTGGATCGGGCCTGTGGGTGAAGTCATTTCAGGTTGGGTCAGGTTGGATCTTGGGGTGAGGGGATTGGGGTGAGAGTTGGACCTAATGAGGGGTGGGGTGAAATCTCATGGGTTGGAGAGTTCTTGGGGGGGGTAGGGTGTAGTCCCTTGGAGGTGGGAGAGTCCCGTGGGGGGTAATTGGGGGAGGAGTCCTGTGTGGCCAAGTAGTTAGGAGATAGGGGGTTCAGGGATGTGAGGGAAGTCATGTGGGGAGTCAGTCTGGGTCTGTGCCATAGTTAACCAGAAGTTAGAAGAGGTTTTAATGCTTCTAACCTTTTCTGGATAACTATTGATGTAACCCAGTCGGAACCATCCAAAGTTTGTGATTTAAATTGCATTTTCGGATGTAATGCACTGCCTGACATGGTGGAGACAGGTTCGATCGAGGCATTCAAGAGGGCATTAGATAATTATTGAAATAAATCAATGTGCATGGCTATGGGGAAAAGGCAGGAGAATGGCACTGAGTTATAATGCACTTTTGGAAAGGCGATGCAGACACGTTAGGCCAAATGGCCTCCTTCTACACCATAACAATTCTGTGATTCTCTGAAGTTGACATGGGAAGTGAGAAGCCCCATTCCAGAAAATAGTGCACCTAGCTCCAGCTCTTCCAGCATCCTGATTTAAAACCTGACAGCTGAATTTATTATGATAGCATTTTAATACAAATCATATCAAGATCCTTCTGTGGTGAAGTAATAACAGATTCAGAATCGTGACGATGTTTTATAGCCTTGGCATTATTAAAATGTGTATCATCTCATTTTCCATGAGTACTGCCACAAGATATCCACTAGGCCTCTGAATATTTTTATTAAAAATAGTTGTATGAAAGAAAAGCCTGTAGATTACTTGGTAATATAAATAGATCTTAACTTGAAGACTTTAACATATTAATAATGAAATGGAGGTTTTTATAGTACATTTCTACAGATGTTAATGGCAGAGTAAGTGATATTCTTGCCATAATTTAAATTATTGAAGATTTTGCTCAGCTGACTTCTATAGGTGTTTATATTTTCAACATCCGCTTTTGTTCTAAAACAGCTTATTAGTTTTTACTGGCACCGCCAAAGGATCAGCCCATATTAATTAGAACGTTTCATCTATAAGCTAGGTTAGCAAAGCAGTAACGTTCTCGATTCAGGAACCATCCTTTAGATTAGAAATTGCACATGCCACTCAGCTATTTTAAAAAATGTGAGAGAAGAAAATCAGGGAACTACCTAATCAGGGAGCAACCCAACGTTTGCTCTTAGAAAATTACTAGAACCAATATTTAAAGATTGGGGGTAGAATCAGCCCAGATTTGCAATAAATGTGGATTCGGACAGGAAAAACAACGTTTTATCTGCCAGCTGCAATGGCAGTTTCCCACACCATATCGTCCCAATCGCGCCGCATTAATTATGCATTCCTGGGAAACACACTGTTTCCATGGTGGGCGGGCTCACCACGCCATTACTTCGCTGCCTGCTCATGCTAGGCACCATATTTACAGCACAGCCGTACACGCACCTCTCTGCTTCTAGCCCAGGACTGCTGCAAAGAAGCCATGGCCCCGAAAGGCAAGAAGACTGCAGCCCCTAGGTTTAATGATGTTTCCCTCAAGCGCCTTTTGGATGCCATGGAGGCCCACCATGATGACCTTTAATGATGGCCACAGGATGGGCAGAACAATCACCAATTCGGCTTGGGAGGGAGTGGTTAGTGCCAATGTCCTACAAAGGAGGACAGCCACCCAGTGCTGAAAAAGGGTACCACCAGGGTAAGTCACTCTTCTCATCACTCTCAACTCTCACACTCTCAAACCCATCACACATTCACAGGGCTCTTGTATCTCAAAAGACAACACCACTCTCTCACACACCCTCACATCTCTATCAGGCTCATATTCTATGGAATTCGCATCCTTATCTTGCCCATGGCTCCGCTCACCACACAAACATTCCATGCAGTGCCACATGTTCTGCTCACACTCTATCTGTTTTCATGCAGGAGAAGCTGGCTCACAACAGCAGGGAGTGGTCCCAGACCTGGGGGGGTGGTTGGGGGGAGTGCTGATATTAGCCCCCTCACTCACTTTGAGGAGCATGCCATCGCACGGACTGGTGAGGACATGGACCGTGCCTGTGAGGTCGGTGGCGAACCCTCATGAGGATCTTGCACCACATCATCCTCTCAACGCAACTGTGGGTGCTCCCTCTCCTGCTTTTTACTGTGCTGCCATGCACTAGTTATCTCTACTTTGGTTCACAGTGAGCTCTGCCAAGTGACTGACACCCTCAGCCAGCCAGTCCCTCAGCTCCATCCATTTCCTCACCTCCAGCCAGAGGACAATTCCTCCATTGAAGAGCTGGAAATAAGCAGCCTGGAAGAACCGTCACAGCATTTACCCACACACTCCATCAATGCAGAGACACACACCTCGATGGGATCTGGATCTAGAGCAGGCTGGGGTTCACAATCTGGTGGTCACCGCATGAACACATACCTGGAGCCGGAGGAAGCAGGTTCATTCCAGTTCCCTAGCACTCAGAGGACTGCTGGGGAAGCAGAATCTGTGAAGTCCGAGTCAGATGTTGAGCCTCTGGATTTGGCCTTCCAACTCATTGTGGAGAGTCAGCAGAAGATAAGAGAACATCACAGAGTTGTTGGAAGCCCTCAGAGTAGAACACAAGTCAGGTGAGTGCATCGGCCTGCTTTCGGATGAAGTGGTGCCCGCATGTATGCATTTGGAGCTCTCCATGGGGAGAATGGCGGATGCCGTGGAGACCCTGGTCCAGCAGAATGTGGAGGTGTGTGCAGACCTGCACGCCATCGCGAAAGCCATGGGTGAGTTCTTGCAGTGGCAACGTGAAAGGGAAACAGGGCACCTTAACGTCCCTCCAGGTGCTCCTTCCCCTCGACAAGTCAGGCCGCGGTTCCCGGGCACCCGACAGGAAGAGGTGTGGCAGCTGGACACCCCTGGGTCATCCATTCAGAATCTCAGAGGTTGCCCTCTCCCTCTGAGCCCCCTTTGCCTGTGTCTTATCCCCTGTCACCACAGAGGGAGCAGCTGGCCAATAGGAGGACTGGCAAAGCAAGCCTCGGCTCTCTAAGAGGACCCACACCAAAGTCATCAGAGACAACAGAGCCAACCAATACACAGACTGTCTCCACCCCTGATGTGGATGTCAGGGCAGCATCTGGAAGTGTAAGACATTAAAAAGTTGAGAAATTCTGCACAGGTGAGCACATTTTATCACTTTACAATCTGAAAATATACTCACTTTTACTGAATAATGTGTAATGGTGTCTTTAAGGTTCATTGACAGTCTTTGTGTTTCCTCCACCTGCATTCCTCCCTCCCCCCACTAGCATTTTAGCTGCAGGCGCATGAGTGATTCTGGAGGGAGAAATGTGTATATGGCAGGGCCTTTCAGAGCCTCGTGCAAGCCTCTCCCATGCACGCGGATCCTCCATCCGTCACACTCGTCTCAATGCCCTGAGCATTTTCACTGCTGGGATTCGCTTTCAGTTGTCCACCTGAGCTGACCTGCATCTCTGCCCCACTCAGTGATCACACTCCCATGCAGCACCTGTTCTCGCCCAACACAACTCTCGTTGCACTTTCGATTTAGCTAGCATGGTGTGGCTAACATTTTTTCTGCACTCCCCTGTCCATTCCCCTCCCTCAGTCACCCATTTCCTGTCCCCCATCACTGTTGACCCCCTTGGCATCATCTTCCACCTCACGCCGCCACCTACCAGCCACAACCCTTTTCTTTCAAGGATGACCAGGTAAATATGCACGTTCCTTTCCTTCACAAAAATCCCACCTACACCCACATGAACCTCCCCAACCTCCTCCTTCCCACACTTCCGAATCCCCATGAACCACCTTTGCTATCCCTTCTACCAATACCGTTGCATTGTCACTGTCCCGCCCTACCACTTCACTCTGCCCTCGGTCATTCTCACCATTCCCTCCTACCTTGCCCACCCTCAATTCACTCCCCAGGAGGCAGTTATGGACAAAACATACCACCCCCCCCCCCCCCCCCCCCAAACGTTGCATGCTCACCTGGACATTCAGGGCCCCAGCCCAGAGTCTTCCCCACCCCCTTCCTTTGGAACACCACATCCCCCTTTCCCCCCCCCCACCCCTTAGAACTCCTTTTTCCACCCTTGGAACTCCTTCCCCCACCTTTGGAATTCCATTCCCCCGCCCCCTGCTTGGAACTCCTTTTCCCCCTCCCCTTGAAACTCTTTTCCCCCCTCCTTGGAACTCGATTCCTCTCCTCCCGGAACTTCTTTCCCCCACTGCCCACCCTTGGAATTCCTTCCCCCCAGAACCCTGCCCTCCCACAATGCTAGACTCCACCCCTTCCTGACTCCTTCCTCCACCCTTACTCCTTCCACCATCCTTACTCCTTCCCCTCTGCGGCCTCCTTCTTTGACCCTTACCCTTTTCTGACTCCTTCATCCACCCTTACTTCTTCCTTCCTACACCCCCCCTCACCCGGACACCTTCCACCCCCTGGACTCCTCTTCCCCTTGGAACTCCTCCCACCACTGGAAGTCCATCCCCCCCCCCACCCCAAACTCCTTTATCCCCCCCTCTAAACTCACTCCCTTACACTTTCCTCCCTCCAAAACCCACCTCCCCTCTTGCTATCTTCTCCCCCATTAGCCTGCCTCCCAACCTTAAACCCCCCAGCACCTTCGTTTTACCGCCCCTCAACATCATTCTCCCCCCCCCCAACACCTTCCTCTCCCAATCAAACCTAGACCTTCCTCTCCTACCCCCCAGCGAATCTTCCTCCCCCAAACACAGCTAGACCTTCCTGCCCGCCCCCTCAAGGATCATCCGTTGTGAGCAACGGTGATTCTTCATCTTCCATGAGCTGCTTTGTGGCAATGCCATGTTCATAAGAACTAACCCAGCATGCGATGGATGTTCCTTCAGGATCCCGTGCTGTCGGGCTCCAGCATCTTCTGCTCCTTCGCTGTCCGCGATGTGAGCAAGGCTCTGGCGATACGTCCTGACTTTTGCACTTCACAGTTGTCAAGGCACCGTCATGTTATCCCACCCCTGTGGATGGATGGTCCAGTGTGGGGTGATGATTCCAATGGGCTGGGCTTATAATGATATGCAGATGTATTATAATGAGGTTCCTGACATCCGTCGAAAAATGTGGCCTGCCATTGATGGGCAGAGCGGATTATCGCAAACTGGTTTCACGACGTTGTGAAACCGATTTTTGGCCTTCTCACCCTATTGTCTGCTCATGGCACCAAACACACCCGACGCCAGCGGGCATGGAAAATTCCACCCAGGATGACTGAACACCTTGAAATTTTCAGCTGGTTGGAGAGAGACAGCATGGATTTATAATAGGTAAGTAGTGTTTGAATTCCTTTGAAGATGTTATTAAATTTGTAGATGGGGAATGTCTATAGATGTTGTTTATATGGAATTGCAGAAGGTATTTCTTAAAGTCCCTCATAAGAGACTTTAGCTGAAGTTGAACTCCGTGGAACTGAAGACAAATGTTTGACCTGGTTAGGAAATTGACTCAGCTGCAGGAGACAGAGTTGAGATAATGGACATGTACTTTAATTGACAGAATGTAACTAGTGGTTTACCCCCAGGATCTGTATTGTGACCTAAACTATTCAGTGTATTTATTAACAACTTAGATGATAGGAATGAAAGCTACACATAACAAATTTCAAGGTGTCCTAATGGGCGGCATTGTAAGCAGTGTAGATAGAAGCACAAGATTACAAAAGATAGTGATAGATTAAGTGAATGGGAAGACAGTGAAAAATGAAATTCAATATAGGCAAAAGTCAGTCAACTTTGGACCTAAAATAGTAAAAGAACAGGGCACTTTCTAAATGGCGAAAAGCTAGAAACAGCTAAGTTCCAAAGAAACATGGGAATCCAGGTACATAGATCATGGAAATGTCATGAACACAAAGGTTTGGTCAAACTGGTTAATGGAATGCTGGCCTTTTATATCCAGAGGACTAAATACCAGAAAATTGAAGTTATGCTTCACCTATACAAAGCCTGCTTATACCACATCTGGAAGACTGTAAGCAGATCTCAGTACTACACCTTAGCAAGGGTATATTGGCCTTGGAGAGATTGCAGTGTAGGTTTACCAGAATTGTCATCAAACCTGTGGGGTGGCGCTGTTGATGTCTGGTGAACCAACCTCTACCTTGCAGAGGCCAAATGCCAACACTTCCTTCTACCTCTCCCGCTCCTACTATAACCCTACCACCAAACATCAAGCCATTAATTCCAGACTATCACTGACCTCATCTCCTCTGAAGGTCTTACCTCCACAACCTCGAACTTCCGTCCCCCAACCCTGAACAGCCCACTTCTGCCTTCTTCCCAAGATCCACAAACAGGACTGGTTGACCCATTGTTTCAGCCCAATCAGCTGATTTCTTCCTATCTCAATTTTACTTTTTTCTTTCCTGGTCCAATCTCCTCTCACTATATCTGTGACTCTTCTGATGCCCTCTGTCATTTTTAACCGTCTCCTTTTCATCATGGACACCCAACCTGTCAGCACCTCCAATACACCAAGCGGAAGGCTCTGCACTTCTTGAATGGCGGCCCAACCAATCCCATCCACCATCACCCCGTCTGCTTGACGGAACTTGTTCCCACATTGAATGTGATGCTTGAGTACGCACATAGGTCCTAGCTATGCCTGCCTTACTGTTTCATATTTTGAACATTCCTTGTTACAGCCCTATTCAGGCCCTTCTCCATATTCTCTTTTTCCTGTACATTGATGACCGTAGCAATACCTTTTCTTGCTTTTGTCTGAACTGGAAAACTTCATCCACTTTGCTTCCACATTCCACCCTTCTCTCACCTTCACACAGCCTACCTCTGACACTTCACATCTTTTCCCCGTCTCCATTCTGGAGATAGGCTAGCAACAAATATTCATTATAAGCCCTCTGATTTGTTCAGTCGCCTTGAATACATTTCCTGAAATCCTGCATCCACAAGTAAACCATACCTTTTTCCCAGTTTCTCGTCTCTGGGTGGAATTTTCCCAGAATGGCATTAAGTGCGGTAGCGGGCAGGTAAAATGGAGTCCTACCTGCTGATAAAAATGGCAAGTTTTCACGCCGTATCTTCCCAAGCCCACCTCATTATTTATGCATTCCTGAGAAACATACGGGCGAGCTCTCATTCGCCCGCTCGCCATCACCCCGCTGTTGTATCACACTGGCTGCCAGCTTTAAAAGGCAGCCGCCAGCGAAGCACTCATCACCACCAGCTCACCACAGCTGCCTGGGAGACAAGGCCAGCAAAGGCAAAAAGACTGCAGCCCCCCGCTTCAACAACAGGTCCTCTGAGCAACTGCTGGATGCCGTGGAGACCCACCGGGATGTGCTCCACCCCCGCTCTGGCCGCAGAATGGGCAGCAATGTCACCAACCTGGATTGGGAGGTGATGGCAGTGGGGGTCAGCGCGAACGCTCTGCTGAGGAGAACAGCCACCCAATACCACAAAAGGATGAATGATCTCCTCCATTCCACCAAGGTAAGTCACTCTTTTCATCACTCCCAACTCACACACTCACAAACCCATCACACATCCACAGGGCCCTCACTCACTGCCAGTGCAAGGGACACCACCATTCACTCTTTCACACATACCATCATTGTCCTCATCCCATCCATGAGACCACTCACTAACCACACAGGCCAGGCATACTTATCATCTGGGCTGACAGGCACCCTGATACACTCTCTTTGTCTCTATTCACGCAGGACAAACTTGCTCACAGCAAGAAAGAAAGGTCACAGACAGGTGGAAAATGCCGGAAATCAGAGTTTTGACAGAATTCAAAAACAGAGCCATCCAGCTGGCCAGCAATGACCGGGACTGGTCCTCTGCTGACGGTGAGGTCAGCGCTGCTCTCCCCAGTGAGGATCCAGCAGTGCAACAGGTATCATAACCATGCCATGAGTGATGTGTCCTCTTTCACAGGCCACTGCCATGCGCTTAATTATCTCCCTTTGCTTACCCTGGCAGAACGGAGAAGATCATTCATCCTTTTGCAGCATTGGGTGGCTGTCCTCCACAGAGCATTTGCGCTGACTCTGCTGCCACTGCCTCCCAATCCAGGTTGGTGACATTGCTGCCCATCCTGCAGCCAGAACAGGGGTAGAGCCTGGCGGGCTTCCATGACATCTAACAGTCGCTCAAGGGACCTGTCGTTGAAGCAGGAGGCTGCAATCTTTTTGCCTTTTGGCTATGTCTCCCGGGCAGCGAGGAGTGCTTCACTGACGGACAGCGTCATCTGCCAAACAGCCGACAAGAGTCCATGACCCAGGGCCTCCAATCAAACCAAAGAAACCTCTGAAGAGGAATCTGAAGGCACACCCTCCACCAGCGCAGAGACACACACCTCAGTAGGACCTAGCTTTAGAGTAGCCTCGAGATCACAATCTGGTGAGCACATCACACTTTCTGATCCAGGCAGAGGCAGGGACTTCCCAGGTCCCCGGAACTTGGGAGGACTGCTGGAGGCCAAAATATGCTGAGCCCGAGTCAGATGACAAGCCTCTGGACTCGGTCATGTCACAGTTGCTGGAGCTGCAAAGGCAAGCTAGGGAACTTCAGGAAAGGAAGTTCCCTACACTCCTCAGATTGCAAAGCACGATGGAGGAGTCCATCCATCTTCAGGCTGAGGTGATAGCGCTGGCATTGTAACGCACCGAGGTTAACACTGGCAGGATGGGGGCCGCCATGGAAACCTTGGTCAAGGACGTCACTCCTGCACTGCTGCGCGGGCTTTACTCCATCGCTGATGCCATAGTTGGCCTCCAACGTGAGAGGGCTGCTGGGTAGCTTGACCTCACTCCAGCTACCCCTCCGCTCATGGAGTCAGCCAGGGGCCCTCAGGCACCCATAGGGAGGAGGATCAGCAAGAGTCATCCAACCAAATGACTCTGGGAGTGACCAACCCATCAGAATCCTCTCTTCCTGTGCATCCAGATCCAGCTTCATAGACCGAGGAGAGCCAACTCTGCAGCCTCTGTGGACCCTGGAAGACTGCAGGGATCTGTGAGCAACTCAGAATGTAGGCATTATGCATATTCCCTGGAAACTGTGTGTATACCTGCAGAATGCGTTTCTGGTGGTCGCATACCAGCTGCATGTTCGGTGAGTGGAAGCCCTTGCAGCTGATGAAGCCCACTGAGTGTAGCAGTGGAGACCTGAGAGCCACATGAGTGCAGTCAATCACACCCTGCACCTGTGGGAATCCCAAGATCAGGGTGAATCCAATGGCCCCAGCATCCTGGCTGTCCCCGTCTCGGGCAAAATGCGCAAAGTTGTGTGCCATGGAGAAGATGGCATCCATAATCTCATGGATGCATTTGTGGGTGGCAGATTGTGAATTCCCACAGAGGTCACCTGTGGAGCCCTGAAAGGAGCCACTGGCATAGAAATTGAGCAGCCACTTTCACAGCCACTGGCAGTGGATGCCCTCCATGTCCCCTTGGTACCAATTCCTGCAGTAGGTGGCAGATGTGAGCCACCAGATCACTAGATATGCGCAGTCGTCGGCGACACTGGTTCTCAGTCATCTGCAGGAATGGCAGGCGGCGTCTATAGACCCTGGGTAGGCACAGACCAGCCATGGCTCGCTATCGCTCCTGGGCAGCATGTGTGGGAACCTCTGCTGCCTCTTCTTCATGTAGTTGCTGCTCCTGCTTTTGCGCAGCTCTCTCCTCAGTCTTCTAGTCTCTGTGGGCCATCAGGCATAAAGCTAGGTCACCAGGATCCATGATCCTCCTGCAGCATGAAAGAGAGTGAGTCGTGGTGATCATGACTGTATTTAGCACCTTTCCTGGCCCTGTGTGACCGCCCCTTAATGCTTCCTGGAGAGTGCTGGTCACACCTCGGATGGCCAGAGATGAGTGCGCTGCATGGCTGCCCTGTCAACCTGCAACAAGGGGGACACGCCGATGCTGCCAGACCTGCTGAGTTTTTCCAGGTAATTCTGTTTTTGTTCTGGTCCAAACCAAGATGCTGAGATTGCAATCTGCCTTCACGCCGCCATGAAGCAGGTCGTGCCAGACTTTCCATGCACACCACCTATCACGCCCACCACAGCAGGCTCGGAAAATTTTGCCCTCTGTTTACCTGACCTCATGACACAATCTTCCATACTAGCACTTCTGATTTGTCTTTCTTTGTCCTCAACCAAGGATTCACCTCCACTGGTTGGCAGGGCCCTCGACCATGTCCATCCCATTTCCCATACTTCCGCTCTCACCCCTTTTCCTCCCTTTGTCATCTTCCACCCCAACAACCACTTTACTTAATTCCACAACCTTCAATGTGATGCCACTACCAAACACATCTTCCCAGCCCTGCTGTTTTCAACATTCCAAAAGGATTGTTCCCTCTTCGACACCCTGGTCATCTACTCAATCACCCCCAACACACTTCCTCACCCATAAGACCATAAGACGTAGGAGCAGAAGTAGGCCATTCAGCCCATCGAGTCTGCTCCGCCATTCAGAGAGATCATGGCTAATCTGACAATCCTCAACTTCACTTTCCTGCCTTTCCCCATAACCCTTAATTCCCTTACTGGTTAAAGAACTATATGTCTCAGCCTTGAATATACATATCAATCCAGCCTCTACCGCCCTCTGCGGTAAAGAATTCCACAGAATGACTACCCTCTGAAAGAAGAAATTCCTCTTCATCTCTGTTTTAAATGGGCGCCCCTTTACTCTGGGGTTATGCCCTCTGGTCCTAGACTATCCCACAGGGAGAAACAACCTCTCAGCATCTACCCTGTCAGGCCCCCTAAGAATCTTATATGTTTCAATAAGGTAGCCTCTCATTCTTCTAAATTCCAATAAGTACAGGCCCAACCTACTCACCCCCTCCTCATAATAAAATCCCTCCATACCCAGGATAAACCTCGTGAACCTTCTCTGGACTGCCTCCAATGCCAGTATATCTTTACTTAGATAAGGGGACCAAAACTGTTCACAGTATTCTGGGTGCGGTCTAACTAGTGCCTTGTACAGTTTTAGCAAGACTTTCCTATTTTTATACACCAATTCCTTTGAAATAAAGACCAACATTCTATTTGCCTTTCCTATTACCTGTTGAACATGTTAGATTTTTGGGATTCATACACAAGGACTCCCAAATCCCTCTATGCTGCAGCTTTCTGCAATCTTTCCCCATTTAAATAGTATTCAGCTCTATTCTTCCTGCCAAAGTGCATAACCTCACATTTCCCCACATTATGTTCCATCTGCCAAGTTTTTGCCCACTCACTTAACCTGTCTATATCCTTCTTTTAGACTCCTTGTGAAATCCTCACCACTTGCCTTCCCATCTATTTTTTTGTCGTTCGCAAACTTGGTGATAGTACATTCACTTCCCTCATCTAAGTCATTAATATATATTGTAAATAATTGAGGCCCAGCACTGATCCCTATGGCATTCCACTAGTTACAGGTTGCCAGCTTGAAAATGCCCCCCTTATCCCAAATCTCTGTCTTCTATTAGTTAGCCAATCCTCTATCCATGTTAATATTCCACACCCAACACCATGGGCTCATCTTATAAGTAGCTTTATGTGTGGTACGTTATCAATTTGATACTATCCTTAACTTCCTTGGTTAAACATGGTTGGTTTATCTCCTTCCTTGAATCCTTCTTTCTCACTGGGATCTATCTTTGTTGAGAGTCATGAACTATTTTCTTAAACGTCTGCCATTGTTCATCAACTGTCTTTTCTGTTAAACTGCTTTTCCAGTCCACTCCAGCCAACTCTGCCCTTATCCCATTGTAATTGGCCTTATTTAAGTTTAGCACAGTTGTTTCCAACCCAAGTTTTTCACTCTCAAACTGAATGCTAAATTCTACCATATTATGGTCACTGTTTCCTAAGGGTTCCTTTACTCTGAGATCATTTATTAAACCTGCCTCATTACACATTACCAGATCCAAAATAGCCTGACCCTGGTTGGATTCACAACATATTTTTCTAAGAAACTGCCCTGAATACTCTATGAATTCTTGCTCTCACCTACCTCTGCCAATTTGATTTTCCCAATCTACATGAAGGTTAAAGACACCCGTGATTAATGTGCTGCCTTTTTTACATGCCCTTGCTATCTCCTGATTTATTCTCTGTCCTGCAATATAGCTACTGTCAGGGGGCCTATACCAGTGTCATCTTCCCGTTGTTATTTCCTACCTCCACCCATATGGTTTCTACTTCTTCCGATCCAAGATCCTTTCTTGCTATCGTACTTATTCCACCTCGTACTAACACAGCTACCCCATCACCCTTTTCTTCCTGCTTGTCGTTTTGAAAAGTCACGTACCCCTGAATATTTAGCTCCCAGCTTTGATCTCATTGTAACCACACCTGTAAGATCATACCCATTAACCTATTTTTGTGCCGTTAATTCATTTATTTTGTTCCGACTACTGCATGCATTTAAGTAAAGAGCCATTATTTTTGCCTTTTTACCATTGTTTCCCCTTTTGACCCTATTTGCTGATGTTTTTTTAAATTTGTACAGCCTGTCCCTTCCTGTCACATTCTGGGTATCTTTACCTAAATAGCTGCCCTGCAAGGCTGCCATGTCCTTTTCCTTTGTAGGCCTACAAATCCCCTTTCCAGAATCCTCCCCCACCTCTATTTAGTTTAAAGCCCTCTCTACAGCCCTAGTTATTCAATTCTCCAGGACACTGGTCCCAGCACGGCTCAAGTGAAGCCTGCCCCACCGGAACAGCTCTCTTCGACCCCAGTACTGGTGCCAGTTTGCCCGTGGCTTAGGTAGCAATCCTGAGATTATTACCTTGGAGGTTCTGCTTTTCAAATTATTTCCTAACTGTTCAAATTCTTTGAGCAGAATTTCCTTTCTAGTCATATCAATGTCGTTGGCACCAACATGGATAACGACAACTGGATCCCTCCCCTCCCACTCCAAGATCATCTTCAGCCCTGAGGAGATGTCCTTAACCCTAGCACGGGGCAGGCAACACAGCCTTCGGGACTCATGCTCACAGCTGCAGAGAACAGTATCTGTCCCCCTAATTATACTGTCCCCTACCACTATTACACTCCTATTTCCTCACCCCACTTGAATGGCTCTCTCTACCACGGTGCCGTGGTCAGTCCGCTCATCCTCCCTGCAGTCCCCACTCTCATCCACACAGCTTGCAAGAACCTTGTAAGTGTTGGACAATTGCAGGGGCCAAGGCTCCTTGAACGCTACCCCCGGTCCCCAAACCTGCTTCCCCTGCACTCACACCCTCCTGTCCCTGAAAACAGACCAAATTTGAATAACCTAATCTGAGGGGTGTGACCGCCTCCTGGAACAAAGTCTCCAGGTAAACTTTCCCCCTCCCTGATGTGGCACAATGTCTGTAGCTCGGACTCCAGCTGCTTAACTTGGATCCGTAGTTCCTTGAGCTGCAAACACTCAGTACAGATGTGTTTGTTCTGGATCTTGGTGACCAGCAATTTCCACATGTTGGAGCAGCAACACATCATCCATCCTGCCATCGCTATCATATATTACTCAATTTATTAATTAATTACTCTAGTATCTCCACTCTTTACACTTTATTATAATTATTTTTTATACACACCAGTCTCGATCTTATACTTAACAAGCTATCTTTAGGAAAATGAGAAAAATAGATTAGAGATCTAATCACAAATTAGGGACCTTACTTTACTTTAAAGACTAGAAATACTCATCAATCCTACTCCCCAATCAGCTGCTCTCTGCACACTTATCCCTCTCGCACTCTTTAACGGTCTCACACTCTTCTTTAACTCTCTCACTATTAAAGGCCCCGCTTCTCTCTCACTGTAAATGACCACTCTGGCCTCTCACACTCTCTCACAGTTAATGGCCCCACTTCTCTCTCACTCACTGTTAAAGGCCCCGCGCCTCTCTCGCTGTAAATGACCGTGCTGTTTTTCTCACACCATTAGCACCTTTCAACACAAGGGGCAGAAGATGCAACAGCTAGAATCAGAGAATGGTGTCACGAGAGCATTCTATGTGTTAAAAAATCAATTTTAATCCTCTGGTTGGAAACCCAAATTGAACTTTTGAAAACAGAGAAGTTTTAAAACACAGAGACTAAAGGTGACTTGAGCTTGCAGCTAAAGATAGTAACCCAATTTGCATCACATCTTACTTCTCTGGGCCCTGATTTGACCAATCTATCCTTCCTCATTCTGTAAGCTATTTGTGTGTGCATGTGAACTTAAATTGTGTGAGTGTGTGAAAGTCGGGAGTGGGATTTTCTTCTTTTACTTAGATCGGTTTAAGTATAATAATGCTAAACTATTTCTTTGTTAAACTCAAGAAAACCTAACCGATTGGTCCTTCTATGATCATAGAACGTTAAGAGTTAAACACTCAATGAATTGGCAAGTACGTTTGTTCAAAAAAAAAACTGTTGTGGTGAAACAAAGAGAGGGCAAAGAGGGGGAGCCATTTAACCTCCCCTCACTTGATCGTAACAGAACTTAGGGGGATTACACCATGATCGAACCCATAGACAAGCAAGATGTTGGAAGCGGGAAACCAGATTGATCCTTAGGATTAATTTATAGGTTTTCTTGTGGTTTGCCGGGCTAGAGTACTAAAATGTCCACATTTGAGGCCACTACCTTCATAGAACATGGTGAAGCAACTGGGACAGTTATAAGCCCTAGCCATTGAAAAGTAAGGAGTATAGCTAGGCATTTAGAGATAATTACCTGTCTGAAAGCTAGAAAATCAGAAACGCTAAAACTTGTGGCCTACCATTTTGAAATTGAACTTGAAGAACCAGAGGTAGACATAGAATCTAAAACAGGCTAGCATTAGCCAGGATACAGCTGGAACAGCAGAGGCTAAAGTTAGAATTTCAGGAAAGGTAAAGGGGAAGACAGGAATGGAAGGAGGAGAGTGAATTGCAGGAAAGGGAGCAAGAGCAAATTTTCCAGAAAGGAAATTAAGGCAACTCAAACTGAGTAGGCAAAGGTTCACTGTACCCAATGAAGGCACTTCTAATGGGCGACTGAATTCTGAGCTCTTAAAGTTTTCCCAATTGATACCAAAATTTGATGCGGCTGATGTGAAAGCATTTTTCATCTCGTTTGAAAGGGCTGAGAAGCAGTTGAAGTGGCCAGCAGAGGGTTGGACCCTGCTACTGCAGAGCAAATGAACAGGAAATGCCATGAAGTTTATTCCCTATTATCCATCAAGTCATTAAACTATGAGGTGACCAAAAATGCTATCCTGGGCGTGTAGGAGCTGGTGCTGGAGGCATAATGCTGAAAATTTCAAACCCTCCAAAACCAGCTCATACCAACTTACATCAAGTTTGAAAGGGTTAAGCAACTTGCTTTCAACCAATGGATACAGGTGCTTAAGATAGGGTCCATCCAGGAAAATCTCAAAAGATGAGGCTTCTCGAAGAGTTCAAAAACTCCCTTCCCCTTTCCATAAAAACCCATGTGGAGGAACAAAGAGTCTCCAAAGTTGGAGAGGCTGCCATCATAGCAGATGATTTTGGCTGGGATTGGCTGGGTTGAATGGCACCCAACCATGACGGGCGTGTTCCATGACAAGATCGGAGAATCTCATGAGGAAGCCCAAGGCATGTTTCCAGTTGACGTGAATCCAGGAAGTGATTGTCCCCTCCCCCCTTCAATGGCAGACCACATTTCTGGCCATCAAATGTCAGGAACTTAAGTTGAATGCATTTGCATTTCATTATTGTGGCAACTTGCCAGAAACACACACCCATGTCTAATTTAAAGCCCAGGTCGGCGTGATTTACAACTGCCTTTAAAAGGCGTGCACCTGGCAACCTGAACTTCGATGGGAACTCGGAGGTGAGTGCACACAACTTTGTGCAGCGCTCGCAATGATCCCAATACAAGGAAGCAGCTCCACAGATTCAGGGCACACCACAGGTAAGTCTCCACAGCAGCTTCTTCGTGGCTGGCTTGTGGTGCTGAGGCAAGGATGACTGTGCTGGCAGGAAGGGAACCTCAGGGTAGGGGCTACATAGCAAGGGGGGAAGGGAACCTCTGTGTAAGAGCTACATTGCAAGGCGGGTGTTATAGCAGCACAGACTGAACTTTGAACACAAACACATGCCGGGGTGGGGGAAGTAAACGGCCGGGCAAGTGCTGAGCATAATTGACATGCTTGGAGACAGGCTAGTCAAGCAATTGTGCCCGTTCAGTCAGCACCAATTCCTAACAATTGCCCCTCATGTGCACACTTCCAACTTGAATGAGTGCTATGGTGCTGCAGAACCATTGGGTGATTGGGCATGCTTGAGGATCCTCTTGGGAAATGTGGCCATCGAACACTGACGGAAGGGTGCGCTCCTGGTCCCCTGCTTTACTTTTAACGTGACATTGAAATGTCACCCTTACGGTCCAAGCAAACTGTGAAGCCTTGGAGTCCAGGTTAGGAAAATGCCTGTGCTTAAGATGAGAGTTCAGGAGGCAGTTGGGTGGCCAAAGCTGTCGCCACTCGGTCATGTGGTGTGGGGCGGTGCTGGGTATGGGCATGGTGAATCATCATATGCACTAAACACTGGGCACCCATGTGGTGGCCTGGACTCTCCAGCATGCGTTAAGAGATCTTGAGAGGCAGCTGCAGACAATAACTTGACCAAGAGTGGTCCTTAGGAGAAAACTGCTGACCCTTACTTCTCTCTCTTTGATACTGCAGTAAGGAGACCATCAGGAACATGGAATCTGGTGATATCGCTGCCTGCCTCATTGCTTATAGGCAGAGAAGGCAGGGAAGAACGCGATGGATGGCACGCCAAAGGGAGGAGCAGAACACTGAAAACTAAGGGGCTGCATAGCCTCTTCTGCACACAGAGGATTAACCCCACAGAGCCGTCATTCATAGGCGCATCACTGGACCCAGGGTCTATAGGTGGCACATGTGCTACCTGCAGATAAGTGAGAACCAGTTTTGCCAATGCCTGCGCTTGTCAAGGGAACTGGTCAAGCAAATGTGCCATCTTCTACAGGATTTGGCACCATGGGATCTCAGAGGGCATCCACTGCCAGCTCAAGTTAAAGTTACTGCCGTGCTCAATTTCTATGGCCTTTGGTTCCTTCCAGGGCTCCATTGGTGACTTATGCAGGATCTCGCAAGCCTCCACCCACAATTGTATCCAAGAGGTCATGGACACCCTTTTTGCTAAGGCATACAACTTTGTCAACTTCGACAGAGATGAGGCAAGCCAGGAAGCAAGAGCGTTGGGATTTGCTGAGATTTCCGGATTCCCACAGGTACAGGATGCCATCGACTGTACCTACATGGCTCTTATATCTCCCTGGCAACAAGCAGTCCAGTATGTGAGCCACAAATGGTTCCACTCTCTCAATGTTCAGTTGGTCTGCGACCAAAACAAATGGATCATGTAGGTGCGAGCAGGGTACCCCAGCTACATCCATGACTCATACATTCTCAGCAGGTCTCAGATCCCTGACATCTTCTAGAGACCACACAGGATGTAGGACTGGCTCCAGGAGATAAGGGCTACCCACAAAGTATGAGGCTAATGATGCTCACACAGTGGCCTCAGTTTCCTAGTGAGAGAAGGTACAACAAGGCTCATATCGCAACCAGGAGATTGGTAGAATACACCATAGGGATCCTGAAAATGAGCTTCCAGTGCCTGAACAGATCTGGCAGAGCTCTGCAGTACACTCCCCAGAGTGTGTCACGCATCATAGTGGCTTGCTGCACGGTACACAACTGGCGATGCAATGGGGCAAGGACCTGGATGATGAAGAGATGTAGGAGCTGCATGTCTTCTCTGATTAGGAGGGGATGAGGTCCTGGAAGGCGAGGGTGCAGGCGATGAGGTCATTACCCTGGCCAGACAAGGCAGGCATACTCCTTGTCACAAGGTTCCAGGGGGATGATGACGAGCTGCAGTGAGGACATTCCTGAGATCTTTACATTATATCTAGGAACGTCTGTCTGACTTGGGCAGTGCATGTACACTCTGTGACTAGGCTCATATGGAAACACTGCTGAGATACAGCAGGCACATGGACTTTAACAGCATTTGATCCTTTGCCAGGCTTCATCACCTGTTCCCTTCAACGCCACAGCTTCGCCTGTCAGGAATGGTGTTGAGGGAGGGGAAGCCCCACCTCTGAGGTGCTGAGAGCACAGAACATCACAGAACCCCTTGATGCTTTGGTGCGACGTGCAGGCATCACGAATTTAGAGAGTGAGTTTGAAACTGGACAATCACTGTGCTCAGAAGGTATACTCTGCACAAGACAGAGGCCCTTGACAGTGACACTACCTTCATTTTTTGCAGAAAGCAAGGTTTCACATCTTACTGACATAAACACTTCTTGTCATAACAAGGAGCCATAAACAAGAAGACATTCTTAGAAGCTTATTTACAATGATCAACATTAAGTACAAATGATTAGCACCTGTGCTCAAGCTGTGCGACTACATCTTCTTGAAGCTTGGCCTAAATAGCCAAGTGGTTATGGTACTGGGTTTGTAACCCCATGATCAAGAGTTCAAATCTCACAATGGCAAACTATGAAACAATGTAACTTCATCTGAAACAGATGGAAACAGGTTTACTCAAAAGAGTATCAAGAATTCATTTTGGCTTGGCTTAAATAGCCAAGTGGTTATGGTACTGGGTTTGTAACCCCAAGATCAAGAGTTCAAATCTCACAATGGCAAACTATGAAACAATGTAACTTCATCTGAAACAGATGGAAACAGGTTTACTCAAAAAGAGTATCAAGAGTTCAAATCTCACAATGGCAAACTATGAAACGATATAACTTCATCTGAAACAGATGGAAATGGGTTTGTACTCGAAAGAGTTACACAGAATTTACTCGAAAGAGTTACATCTTCTTGACGCTTGGCCTAAATAGCCAAGTGGTTATGGTACTGGGTTTGTAACCCCAAGATCAAGAGTTCAAATCTCACAATGGCAAACTATGAAACAATGTAACTTCATCTGAAACAGATGGAAATGGGTTTGTACTCGAAAGAGTTACATCTTCTTGACAGGCTTGGCCTAAATAGCCAAGTGGTTATGGTACTGGGTTTGTAACCCCAAGATCAAAAGTTCAAATCTCACACTGGCAAACTATGAAACAACGTAACTTCATCTGAAACAGATGGAAACGGGTTTGTCTCAAAAGAGTTACATCTTCTTGACAGGCTTGGCCTAAATAGCCAAGTGGTTATGGTACTGGGTTTGTAACCCCAAGATCAAGAGTTCAAATCTCACAATGGCAAACTATGAAACAATGTAACTTCATCTGAAACAGATGGAAACGGGTTTGTACTCGAAAGAGTTACATCTTCTTGACAGGCTTGGCCTAAATAGCCAAGTGGTTATGGTACTGGGTTTGTAACCCCAAGATCAAAAGTTCAAATCTCACAATGGCAAACTATGAAACAATATAACTTCATCTGAAACAGATGGAAACAGGTTTGTACTCGAAAGAGTTACATCATTTTTGCTTGGCCTAAATAGCCAAGTGGTTATGGTACTGGGTGTGTAACCCCAAGATCAAGAGTTCAAATCTCACAATGGCAAACTATGAAACAATGTAACTTCATCTGAAACAGATGGAAACGGGTTTGTACTCGAAAGAGTTACACCTTCATGGCTTGGCCTAAATAGCCAAGTGGTTATGGTACTGGGTTTGTAACCCCAAGATCAAGAGTTCAAATCTCACAATGGCAAACTATGAAACAATGTAACTTCATCTGAAACAGATAGAAACAGGTTTGTACTCGAAAGAGTTACATCTTCTTGACCTTCCTAACCCTGACGCTATGTCTTGGTGCTCCCCTGACATCCACAGCAGAGGTGGAGGTGGTCTGCTGAATGATACACCCTGTTGTCTATGATGACCTTGATGGGAGTCCTCTGGAGGGCCCCAGCCTGCTTTTGAGGTCCTGCTGTGTGTTAGCGGCATCCTCCTCGGCCTGAAGATTTGGAGCTGCTGAGGTCACAGGAAGAGCGGCTTCGGATGGGCCAGACACTCCCAGAATCATCTGGGTGGATGGCCCCGGAGTATGCATATGCTCATCCTCCTTCCTATGGCTGCCCATTGGCTCCTGGCTGGCTCCTTGAGAGGCTGCTGGATTGAGCTCGATATGCCCCACCCCCTTCTCACGTTGACACTGATGGATGCCAGCAAGTGCCTCAGCAGTGGAGTTCAGCCTGCGCAACAGTGCAGGACCAACATCCTGGACCAAGGTCTCCATGGCAACTGCCTTCCTCCCAGTGTTGTCCTTGGTGCATTGGCATGCCAGCGCTATCACCTCAGCCTGGAGGCAGAGAGACTCCTCCATCATGCCTTGCAATCTGAGGAGTGCAGCAGACATTCTTTCCTGAGTTTCCGAGCTTGCTTTTGCAGCTGCAGCAACTGAGGTATGACCGAGTCTGGAGGCTCTTCTGCTGACTCGGACTCAGCAGATTTCTGGCCTCCGGCATTTCTCTTGAGTGTTGGGAAGTCCCTGCCTCCATCTGCTGTGTGTCAGACAGTGCAATGTGCTCACCAGATTGTGACCCCAAGGTTACTCTGGAACTAGGTCCCACCGAGGTATGTATCGCTGCGCTGGTGGAGGATGTGGGTGAGTGCTGCGACATATCTTCAATTGCAGTGTCTGTGGATTCCCCTTCCATGCTGTCCTCAGGGCTGGAGCCAAGGACCTATCTCATGGACATCCTCAGCTGTTTCCCAGATGTGCCTGCAAAAACAAGGAAAGATAATTAGTGCATGGCAGGGGACTGCGGAACATGAGAGCTCACTCACAGCATGGGTGTCAGATGGATGTTGCAGTGCTGGATCCTCAATTGGTTGAGCACCACCGACGTCACTGTCAGCGCAGGAATGTTCCACATTGTCACCAGCCAGCTGGATGGTTCTATTTTCAAAGTTTGAGGATCTTTATGGCAGGCATTTCTCTACCAGTCTGTGACCTCTCTGTTTTGTTGTGGGCTAGCTTGTCTTGCACGAATACAGATGGAGAGTGTAAGCAGGGTGCCTGCCAGGCCAGATGAGAAGGGTGCCTGGCATGTGTGGGTGCTGAGTGGTTCCATGGATGGGATAAGGACATAATCCACAGGGCAGCTGAAGGTGTGTGTGAGAGTGAATGGTGATGTTCCTTGAGCTGGTAGTGAGATACATAATGGGTTTGAGTGTGTGTGAGCTGAGAGTAATGAGATGAGTGACTTATCCTGGCGAAACGGAATAGATAATTCATCCTCTGGATGGCTGTCCTCTTTTGGAGGGGATTGGCGCTGACCACCACTGCCATCACCTCTCTTGCAGGATTTGTCACCTTGGATGAGGTTCTTTGTGCAGAGCAGGGTAGAAGAGCAACAGTGGCCTGTATGAGTTCATGGAATGCTTTTAAGATAGTTTCTTAGAGCAGCACGTTCTGGGACCAACCAGACAGCAGGTTATATTAGACTTGGTATTGTGTAATGTGACAGGATTAATTAATGATCTCAGAGTGAAGGCACCCCTAGGTAGCAGTGACCACAATATGATTGAATTTTACATCCAGTTTGAAAGGGAGAAGAGGTCTGAGACTAGTATTTTAAAGCTAAGGGGATGAAAGCTGAGCTAGCTGAAGTGAACTGGGATATTAGGCTAGGGGATAGATCAATAGAGAAAAGGTGACAGTCATTTAAGGAGATTTCCAGAATGCTCAGAATAAGCATACTCCGACTATAAAGAAAAATTTTAAAGGGAGGACCCACCATCTGTGGTTAACTAAAGAAGTTAAGGAAAACATTAAACTTAAGAAAAAAGCATATAACTGCACAAAGATGAGTGGCAGGTCAGATGATTGGTTAGAATATAAAGAATGGCAGAGAATGACTAAAAGGTTAATCAGGAGTAGGAAATTAGAAAATTAGAGTATGAGAGGAAGCTAGCTAGAAATATAAAAACAGATAGCAAGAGTTTCTACAGCTATTTAAAAAGGAAAGGAGTAAGTGAAGTGATTATTGCACGCCTAGAGAGTGAGAATAGGGAGTTAATAGTAGATAATAGGTGTCAGAACCACGGATCATGGTCCCAAATTACTTGCGAACATATTGAACTTTTAAGTAAGAGGTGTCTTTTAAAATGGGACATACAAAGAATTGCTGGGTGAGACTGTAAAGTAACCACTTGCTGGAAAATTCCTATGTGGATTACAGTTGACCAACTAATGCAGGGAACAGATTGTTGCACCTAAAAAGATGTTGAGGCCTACTTCAGACTGAGACACTTCAAAGGAAATGATGCAATGCAAAAACTGAACTCTAATCTCCTGTGGTTGTGGAGATAATGAAGGCTGATTACCATCCCCTGTGACTTGTATCCCAGACTGTGGGCATGATATGAGTTGAAAAGAAAGCAGATATACACAAGAAAAAGGGTTAAACTGCAACCCTGGTCTATGTGTGCTAGTTTTGGTGTTCTGGGCCAGATGTGCGAGTGTGTGCTGTGAAGCTCACAGCTGAAGAACATCAACTAGGCATCTTTGCGCTTACAGGTAAAAAAGTTTCTCTGATTGCTGGAAGCAAGTCAGAAGTCAGCAAAGCCACAGTCGAAAAGGAATCAGGACAACTCCTTTCAGCTAATCTGCAGAACCAAGAATCTTCAAACCAACTGCTCAACTGCCAAAGTCAACTCTACTGGAATCATCCAACTTAATGGTCACAGCTTTTCAACATCTACTCCTCACAGACAAGCCAAGATTGATTCGTATATCTTTTTTAACTTCTATTTCTGGACTCACTTCTCATTTATAATCTGGGTGTATGTGTGTTACGTTTTTATTCGTTTTTCTCTCACTTCAGTAATGAATAAACCCACTGTTTCTTTGACTCAAGACAGCCTGGTGAAATTGGCTACTTTTAAAACATAAATACATTTGGACTGGGAAAAGGTATCCAGAAGGGAAGGGATCTTTTTTAAATTAACCTTGTTGCGACCAACCGAGGGAGTTGAATAAAGAAAGGGAGCCAGTTCATCTCTCCTTACCCAGGAATATGACAATTTGGGGTACCTCATCCGGGATCATAACAATTTGGGGCACCTCACCCGGAGACCAGTCATAACATAAGAAAATGGCAGATGAAATGAACAAATATTTTGCTTCTGCCTTCACTATAGAGGATCCAAAAAACATTTCAGTAATAGCTGTAAATCAAGAGGTGGGAGGGAGAGGAGAACTTGGTGAAATTACAATCACTAGGGAAGTGGTACTGAGCAAACTGATGGACCTCTGGGCTGACAGGTCTCCTAAGGTCTTATAAGGGGTGGCTAATGAGTTAGTAGATGCGTTGCTGTTAACTTTCCAAAATTCCCTAGATTTTGGAAAGGTTCCATCAGATTGGAAAGTAACAAATATAACCTCTCTATTCAAGAAGGGAGGGAAGCAGTAAACAGGAAACTAAAGGGCAGTTAACTTGTCACCTGTCATGGGGAAGGTGTTAGAATCGATCATTAAGGAAGTTATAGCTGGGCACTTGGAGAAACTCAAGGTAATCAGGAAGAATCAGCATAGTTTTATGAAAGGGAAATCATGTTTAACCAATTTATTGGAGTTCTTTGAAGGAGGAACATGCGCTGTTGAAAATTAAGAGCCTGTAGATGTACTGTACTTGGATTTCCAGAAGGCATTTGATAAGGTGCCACATCAAAAATTATTGCGCAAAATCAAAGGTCCTGGTGTAAGAGTAACATATTAGCATGGATAGAAGTTTGGCTGGCTGGCAGAAAGCAGAGTATGCAGGAATGGGTCTTTTTCTGATTGGCAGGATGTGACGAGTGGAGTCCCACAGGGGTCTGTGCTGGGGGCTCAAGTTTTACAATTTATATCAATGACTTAGACGAGGGGATTGAAGGCATGATAGCTAAATTTGCAGATGACACAAAGATAGATAGGAAAGTATGTTGTGAAGAGAACATAAGGAGGTTGCAGATGGATATAGATAGGTTTAGTGAGTGGGCAAAATCTGGCAATGGAGTATAATGTGGGAAAATGTGAAGTTGTTCACTTTGGCAGGAAGAGTAAAAAAGCAGCATGTTACTTAAACAGAGAATGATTGCAGAATTCTGAGGTGCAGAGGGATCTAGGTGTTCTGGCGCATGAGTCACAAAAAATTAGTTTGCGGTACAGCAAGTAATTAAGAAGGCTAATGGAATGCTACCCTTTATTAGGAGAGGGTTTGAACATAAAAGTAAGGATGATATGCTTCAGTTATACGGGGCATTGGTGAGACCACATCTCAAATACTGTGTGTAGTTTTGGTCTCCTTATTTAAGGAAGAATGTAAATGTGCTGGAGGCGATTCAGAGGAGGTTCACTAGATTGATATCTGGAATGAGCTCTCAATTTTTTAAAGAAATTGGCACACAATATGGCGGAAAAAGCCGCCATTGCCATCGCAGGTCACACACCAATTTCCCTGCCCAATATTGGACTTTGCCGATTTCTTGGACAATTTTGGTCTATCTGTTTACATACAGCCCTGAATCAAACTAAACTAGGATCTGGTAGTTCTTACAGGCTAGGGAGAGATAGCACAGAGATAGATGAAGAGATGAAGCTGAAGCTAGCTCAAGAGATAAAAGGAGTAATGAAGGAAAGGCAGATCAATCCACAACTTTTAAAAGATGGAACCAAGATGATAAATCGATAGAGGCACGATAGAAAGCCTGGTTACCCGAGAGAGAACTGTTGGCATGCCAAAAAACCAACAGGGGGAGCTGCAGTCAAAACAGTGACCATGGCCATGAAGGTCATGGCCTGTGTTCAAATGTGGCCGAAGGTCAGAATACCTAGCAGGATGTTGTATTCAAATGGAAAATGATACCTTGTTTTTTAACAAGCCAGAAAAGGAGAGTAGCATTCTCCAAGATACTGGTTGTTTACAAACTCTGCTCTTGGTGGGAGATGGAGAATTTTCCACCCAAGAATAGCATGAATGCCAGAGCGCTAGTCAAGGGACTCACTGGAGAATGTGTAAAGGTTCCTTTGATTAAAATATACCTGCAGAGTGAGCTAGTAACGGTGATCTCAAGCTTGCCTATGCAGGGGGTGGACCTTTTATTAGGGAGTTTTATTAGAAAATTAGCTGGGTGTCAGGTATTGACCCCAAAGGGTCCAGGGCAGTCCATGGAGACTGGCAAGACTGAGGGGAACATGCCAAATTCTGCACAGGTGCAAAGGGCTGAGTGTCAAGGGTCCCACAGGAGATATTAGAGTCATTTCAGATCAAGGAGGCTATAGGAAAGCCAATAGAATTAAAAGGGGCCACAGGATCTAAAGCGGACCAGATACAGCCTGCAAGATTTAAAGTGGCCAATGTAGAGCCAATAGGATTTAAAAAGGCCAAAAATAGAGCCAGAGGAAAACAAGAATGCTGGAATAGAAGCAGCTGGGATGAAGAAATTGTAGCCAAAGTATGGTTAGCAGAAAACTTCTTCCAAGGTTTAAATTGAGACCAAGGAAATTCCAAAACAGAAAGTGAGGAAGATGCCTCACCTAGTTGAGGTGCCAGAGGGGCGTGGAGTGGAGGCTGGACAGCCTCCTGAGGGCAGTAATGCCCCAGAGAACATGGGACAAATTGAAGGAGAAACCATTCCAGAGGCAAAAGAATGAGAAGGTAACACACCCTAAAACGAACACCACTTGTGGAAACCACAAGGGAGATATAAGTGAAATGAGTGTGAAATTGCGCACTGGAGAATCAAATGGTTCAAGTTCAAATTTCAAATCTCACTGGACCCAGCAAGTCAGCTTCTGAAACCACTGAAGGCAAGGTGCAAGAGGGGAATCAGACGCTTTAACATGGGTTTAAAAGTAGTTTACCCTCACTATCACACCTAGAAATAAGTTTTCTCAAGGTCCCAGAAACTGAACTATTAAACTCATGGGTGGTAGAAACATCAGTTACAGGGTTAAAGACTGGACAGGCAGTGCAACTATGCAGTAACAGAAATTTGCATAGTACAAGGCTTTTATCTCAGCAACCTGTGAAATGTGATTCTCCCCAGGACCTTAGAGTTGAACCTGACCTCCCTCTGAATTCACAGCCCACCAAAGACTGTGGGTGGAATTTTCCATTCTGGTAACCACATATTGGTGGGCGGGAAAGTTGCTGATTCCTACTGGGTGGCAGAGCAGATGAACACAAGTGATCTTCCACTTTTCAGTTTGTTAATTATGCAGCAGCGAGAAACTCAGTGAATCTCGTGGCGTGGTGGGCAGAAAGTCACCTGCCTCACACTTAACTTACGGGGTCAAAGGTCCTGGTGCCATTTTTAAAGGGCACCCGGACAGACATTCACTCATTGCCAGCCAGGAGCTCTGCAGCACTCCTCCTTGCAGCCACACCTCGTACTGGAGAAGCTAACAGATGTGAGCAACCACATCCTGGGATATACGAGGGTGCCCCCGGAGCTACCTTTCACTCATCTCTAGATAAAACACCACGGGTGATGCACCCATGGTCGGGCCAAAGCTCGCTGTTGCAGTGGTCCATGTTCACCTTGACCTTATAGAGCCCCTGCTGCCACTTGCTGCTCAGGCCCTTGCTCCTCCTGACCCTGTATCAACCAGTGGTCCACCCAAAAAGACCCTCCTCCCACTTCAAGGGACCCCGCTAGCGCACTAACTGCGTGATTAAGATCAGATTTGGAAAAATAGTGCATGTCATCTTTTAAATTCTCTCCACCACCTTCTACCCTCCCTCTATCACCCACCAACTTCCCCCATCGCCCTTAACCCACCCAATATTACTATTCCTCTCCCTTCTGTCACCCTTGAACCTCCCTCCAATACCCTGGACTCTCTCACAATCCACCTGCCCATGCCTTTCCGCCCCTCGGAGCCGACACCTGTTACCATCCCCATGCCCACCCTGAACCTGCCCCCTCTCGTTATCCGAGCAACCTGTCTAGTTCCCCTCCGTGATCTACCCGATGAAACCTTCAGCTACCAGACTCTCACCCTAAACCTGCCACATCCCACAACACCCTCAGAATGTGACTGTTCCCTCCTATCACCAGTGATCTGAGCTGTCCTCCAGGACACCACCCTCTTAACTCACTTCCCCCCCACCCACCCCTCCCCTGACGTTCTCACCCACTTCCCCCGTAAACCTGCCTCCCCTGTGCAGCCTTTGCTCTACCCTTTCACTCTACCCCATTCCCCCTTCCAGCCTTCACCTGCCTCCTTTGTCCAGTCTTGGTACAGTGTTTGCTAACACCACCCAAGTAAAGTTATGTGATGTCCCCCAAGAAAGAGAAAGCAACATCTACAGACCTCACAATCGTGGAAGAAGTGAAGCTCGCCAGGTGCATGCCTCTTATATACAATCATAAAACCGAACGTTCTAAATTCTCGCTGGCAGGGAACTTAATTTGGAAGGTGAATCTAATTCTAGCAAAGTGCCCTTTTAATAAACATGCATGAGATGCTAATCCATGCAAATGGGGTTCCCAAAAAGATTCGTCAGGAAGCTCAACCAGTCTTTAACACGCCTTGAAAGTCAGGAGAACAGAATCCCAAGAGTTTATCCTGCCATGGGGCAACAAATTTTTTGCCTTCTGCTGAATTAAGCTCACCCTCCCACCCGCCATGATTCCCGCTGCTGGCAGGACCAGAAAATTCCACCCTTTGTGTCTACTGGCATTAACATAGCTAGGGCACTACCACCAGATGCTAGTGAACACCCAGACCCCCCTGGAAGATACCTAACAGGGATTTAGAAGAAAACACCAGAAGGGACTGGGTTCTGAAACCATGCCTTCCTTAAGCCAGACCCCAAAACCGACAAGATTTAACTGAAATTTTGCCTCGTCCAAAGAGGGTGATGAGAAACTCAGGACAGATTCATCCCAGACATATAACTTAAACAGAGTATAGCTATAGCAGTGTAAGATTGATAAGTATGTGTTTGAGGATGAATGTGTGTGCATGTGTTTTATATTTACAACCTTATAACGAAATGCCCCTGTCGTCATATTTCATTTCACGTGTTGTGAAGGTGCCACAACAAGGTGATTTATGTCAAATAATGATTTTTAATCCACAGCTGAAAACTCAAATTGAACTTTTAAAAACAGAAATTTTAAAACACAGTGATTAAAAGGTGATGAGCTCACAGCTAAAGATAGTTATCCCAATTTGTATCACTGTACAATCAGCATCTATTGAGATGGAGACACTATCTGCAAAGACCCCACAAGGATAATGACTTGGGGAATATGAGTGAACCACTTATCTTGTCCCCATTAGCAAGGCATCAAGCATTCACCTAAACTATTCAAGTGGTGGAGACAAACAGTTAAGCTCAATCATTTGAACAGTGGCACTCTGGCTGTGGGAGGGAGATTCCCAGACATGAATTGATTAAGGTTAGAAGGGGGAATACATTAGTAAACCATGTATGAATCACTGGATGATTGTCATGTGACAGGCCCAGCCTTTATGCCTAAGCTTCTGCTTTCTCTGCAGTAAGAAGGACAAGCAGCTGAGAAGCTGATGATAGAAGTCTCAAGTGGGGCCTTCCTTCATCTTTCTGCAATCCACCTTGCAAGCTTTGAACCCTGTTTACTGACCATGACCTTCCCCAAGAACGCCCCTGCTGCAGACAGAAACTCCTTGAAAGACAACTCCGCACTACTGTCTCCAGGACAACAACCAAATCAACCGTGTACATCTTTAAATCGGATGCATGGGACCACCGAGGGAAGGTGGCAAGACCAATAAATTCAGCCTGAAGCCAGCCAAGTCACCAACCCCCACAGATTGTATACCTCTTTTATTTCCCTGGACTCTGACCAATCTATCCTCCCTCACTCTGTAATCTTTTTGTGTACATGTGTGAACTTCCAGAGTGTGTGTGTGTGTGAAAGATGGAGTAGATTTTATTATTTTACTTAGATTGGTTTAAGTACAGCAAAGCTAACCTCTTTTTTTCTTAAACTCAAGAAAACCTGTCCAAATGGTTCTTTTGTGATCACAGTGCATAAACAGTTAATCGCTGAATTGGCAAGTACATCCATTTCAAAAAAGCCTGTTACAATCAAATCTTGAGAGGGAATTGAGGGGAGCTATTTGAACTGATTAAAGATGCAAGGAATTATGATCAGCACTACCCACCCCCCTCCCTGGTCTGATCATAACAATGGCTGCAGCACAGGAGACCATTCGGCCCATTGTATCCATGCCGGCTCAGTCAGAGCAACTGAGTTAGTCCCACTGTCCTGCCTTTTCCGTGGATCTCTGCAATAATCTTTTAAGTGAAACCAATTAAACCAAATCAACAAAATTGGGATAAATCAGGCACAGCCCCTAATTCAGGTCAGCTGTAAATTTTCTCTCCAAGTAATTATTCAAATCCATTTTGAAAGCCATGATTGAATCACCATCACACTCTCAGGCAGTGCATTCCAGATCCTAACCATTCGCTATGTAAAAATATTTTTCCTCGTGTTGCCTCTGGTTCTTTTGCCATTTATCTTGAATCAGGGTTCTCTGGTTCGCAAGCCTTCTGCCAATGAGAACAGCTTCTCCTGATCAACTCTGTCCAGACCCCTCATGATTTTGAACATTTCTATCAAATCTCTACCCAACTTTCTTTTCTCCAAACAGAACTACCCCAGCTTCTCCAATCTATACATGTACTGAAGTTCTTCATCATTGGAACCATTCTCAAGACACTTTTCTCCACCCTCTTTAATGCCTTCTCTGCACTTCCTTAAAGAATGGTGCCCAGAACAGGATTGAATACTGCAGTTGAGGTTGAGCCAAAGTTTAATACAGGTTTACCATAACTTCCTTGCTTTTGCACTCTGTAACCCTATTCATTAACCCCAGGATCCCATATGCTTTTTAACCATTTTATCAGCCTGCCTTCCACCTTCAATGATGTGTGCACTTGTACTCCAGGTCCCTCAGCTCCTGCACCCTTTAGAATTGTATCCTTTATATTGTCTCTACTCATTCTTCCTACCAAAATGTATCACTTCACATTTCTCTGCTCTGTAGGTATACCTACACCTCATGGTGTGCAGTGGTTCAAGAAGATGGCTCACCACCACCTTCTCAAGAGCAATTCGGGATGGGCGATAAAAATGTTGACCTATGTCCCATTAAAAGAATTTTGAAAAAATTACATCTCACCTGCCACTTCCATCCATTCCACCAGTCTGTCTATGTCCTCTTGAAATCTGTAACTATCATCCTCACTGTTCACAATATTTCACAAGTTTTGTATCATCTGCAAATTTTGAAATACTGCAGTTGAAGTTGAGCCAGAGTTTTATACAGGTTTACCATAACTTCCTTGCTTTTGCACTCTGTAACCCTATTCATTAACCCTAGGATCCCCTGTGCACCAAAGCCATTACTGTAGATCAAGAAAAATAGTGGCCTTAATACTTTCTACAATGTTCCAATGAAACTCAACATAAACTCAAGGAACAGCATCTCATCTTTTGATTAGGCACCTTACAGCCTTCTGAACTCAACATTTAGTTTAACAATGTTTGATTGTAAATTCTGCCTTCACCTTGTTTCCTTTTTTGCAGGTTTAGGTTTTACTCCCTTCTCTCTTGTTTTTGTTTTTGGATGGCAGCTGTTCATCATTCTGCCAGTCCCATCTCTAGTCACATCTTCGGTTTCTTTCCTTGTCGCATTACCACCAACTCATTTGTCATTTAATCTCTTGTGTTTTCCACCCTATCACAGACCTTCCCTTTTGTTCATATTCTCACCTTTTCAACTGCTTAAAACCTATCACATTTCTAATTTTTTCTAGTTTTGATGAAAGGTCACAGACCTGAAACATTAACTCTGTTTCTCATTCCGCAATGTTGCCTGACTTGCTGAATATTCCAGGATTTTCTGTTCTTATTTCAGATCTCCAGCATCCTCCATATTATTCTTTTGTTTTACTAGAATCATACCTAGACTCCAGGAGTTAAATTACACAAACTAGGATTGTGTTCACTGGAATTGAGAAGGTTAAGGATGATCTGATAATTTTTTTCATGATATTAAAGGAAACGGATAGGGTTGATAGAGAGAAACTATTTCCACTGGTTAGTGAGTCTAGAACTAGGGGGCATAGTCTATAAAATAGAGTCAGACTTTTGAAGAATGAAATTCAGAAAACGTAAAAAGCTGGAAGAAATTTTGAACTCTCTTCTGCAAATGCAATTGGTTGTTATAGATTTTTTTATACAGAAGTAATAAAAGATCTGGGACAAAGTTAGGTATATGGAGATAGGTCACACATTAGCCATGATCTCATTGAATGGCAGAACATGCTCGAGGGTCTAAATGCTCTACTTTTTCTATGTTCCTATGGCAGCAAAAGCCCTTTCATATTTTGTACCAGCTATAATGTAACCACAGTTATAGCTGAAGACTTCACTCCAGTATCTGACCACAACAAAAATGATGAAAATTAACTTGTCTAACAATTATTCATAATCAGTAGTCACACTAATGGGCAGATCAATAGAACTGATTTTCTGCTCTAGGCACAATTTCTAGATTCCTGCATAAATTGCATCCAAACTTACACCTCTTTTGAAAAGTGTATTTTTCCCTTCAATTTCTGATCACATTTATTTGCATACTACTAAACACAAAATCTGCCATGAACCAGTGCAATTGGGCAGCATTTTAAAAATTAATTTAAAAATAGAATTTGCTTTGAGAAGTATTCCTTGATATATCTAGGAGTGGTAAGTTGGTAACGTTTGCTTAACACACCTGAAAATTGGTTTATCACAAAAATAAGCGTTTTAAATAAGTATCAATCCACTGCCTCTAAGCAACATAATTTTAAATGATTTTAAGTAACTTAAAGTAAACAAAATTATTTTCTGTTAGATTAAGCTATTGTAGCCACGTCCTTAGTAAATTAAAACAATCATTCAAAACAAAGCTGTTAGTGTCTTTGCTTCCACAAGTTCCAGCTTAACATTTGACACCAGCTCGAAAGCCTGCTAATGAATGGAATTAACGGAAACTTGCACTGGTGAAACTCCAAGCCCTGGTGTTAATTGAAAAGTAAGAATTAAGGATTTTTGGGAAGGAACTAATGCAGCTGTAAACATTAGGGAGCGAATTTTAACCAAGTGGAAAACTCATGGAATCAGGTGAAAAATTAATGACATTAATGGAAAGCAAAATTGGGCAGTGTGTAAAACTGGTGTTGCTCTGAAATGGCAGGTTAGACTGAAATTGTATCTTCAGTTTCCCATGAACTCTTCACTGCGTCAGAGACACTACCTTTGTTGGGGAGAGATGCACTTCTCCACTTGAGATAATTTGAAAAGAAGTTTACAAAAGACCACTGACCTTCCTAGAGACATTGAAATAAGTGGGTTTGATTAGTTTTTACAAACTTAATATATATTATTTTGCTTCCTGCATTGACATAAGTAAATCTTTACATGTAATATGGATAAAGCAACTTTTTACCTTTAAGGGTAAATTCAGTAATTCCACACTCCAGGTGGGGAACTGAGCTTGAAGAGAGCGTTACATACCACATTTTTAACTAACTTTTTTCAAGCCCATGACACTTCAAGGCAACAAGTACCAAAGTGGAGGTAAGCATCAGCCATTTGGCAGGATACATAGAGAGTGAATGTGATATTTAGCAAGGTTGGCAGAAGCGGGCCATCATGTCCAGGACTTTGGAAATATTAGTGTGTGCCCTGATATTTGGGAATATTACAGTGTGTGTCCTGATTGTTGGGAACATTACACTGTATGCCCTGATGTTTGGGAATATTACAGTGTGTGTCCTGATGGGAATATTACAGCGTGTAGCCTGGAATTTTCAGAATATTGTGTGTGACTTGATGTTTGGGAACATTACAATGTATATCCTGTTGTTTGTGAATATTATGGTGTGTGTCTGGACTTCGGAAATACTACACAATGTGTCTTGATGTTTGGGAATATTACAGTGTGTGTCGTAGATTTGGGAATATTGCAGAGTGTGCCCGATGCTTGGGGATATTAAAGCATGTATCCTGAGTCTGGGACATTCAGCAGGTGAGGTTTTGGGATTAGACTGGATGGAGAGGAGACCTTACAGAGCCCACTACCCCAGAGGGGAGAGAGAAGCCTCAAGACCTATACCACTGCTGCCTGGTGCCTTCTGCCACCTTTCCTATGACTTTCCCAGGAAGTAGCAATAAATGAGATGGAGGGGGATAATTGCAATGGGGACCCTGTTGTCATTTACTCGTAGTCGCTGGAGAAGGGGTGGCCAATAATGGTGCCAGAGTAAAAGGAAAAGTTGATGAGGCAGTAGGTGGCTAACCTATCCTTCATTCTGGGCTGGATGGTGTCATTCAAGACTTCTGAATGACATTAGAGGTGCGGAGATTCCTACCTGTACCTCTGCTGGCCTGAGGACCATGTACTCATCGCTGAGTGGAACAGCGCTGAAATAGTGGGAGGTCTCTGAGGAACAATAAGGGCATCATTTGCGATGCCAGTTTTATCAGAAGAAGTTAATGAGAATAACAAGACTTTTTTTCTTCATCGTTGCTGGTGCTCTAATCTGCTTCAGTGCTATATAATACTATGTTTAAATGGGAATTTTAAGACAGGCTTTTGCAACTGACAGAAAACAATTTGCTCTTTATAAAAGTTAATGGTGTGTTTTCTTTTCATTTCAGACAGATGTTGCCAATACAATGTGTGGTTATAAAACCCTTAATCAAAATGTAAGTACTTTTAACATTTTAAAAATATTTTGTTTTATTTTTCTTTCTGTTACAGCCAGCTTTTCCTTTTCCCTACCTCTTCTCCTAAAATGGTAGTTTCTGGCTACACCTCAAACCAGCCACTCGTCATGTGTGATGTTCAGTTGGGTCCCTCCCCTCCCCCAGCAAGAATCACTTAGCTCCAGACCTCATTGTAGCCTTAAGAAAAGAACTGAATTCCAGAGATGTGCTGAAAATGACTGTTTGACATCAAGTCTACAACTGACTAAGAGTGAGATTAAAAAAAAGGGGGTTCGGCAGAAAGTTTTCCAGTGGCAGGAGTCATTTATATAGATCATTTACCTGCTGAGAAGCAGCTTCAAGTCTCAAAAATAGTGTTTCTGGAAAGTACTGATGCAGTCCCCAAATTGCAAAAGCAGATGGCAGTGCGGAGTGCATAGATAGCTGTAGATGAAGGCAAGCTATCTGAGGTAATTCAAAAGAAACAAAATATGCAAAATGTAATTGAAGCTGGTCTACAAGAAAATGTTCACATTTGAACTGAACTGGAAGATTTGAAGTGCAAAATTAAGCTGAGTCAACGAAACGACGCAGTGAAGCCCAGAGTGAGTTGGCACGGAGTCAACAAGAAAATAAACAGTTTAAGGAACAGTTGATTGCCCTTCAAGGTCAAATGCAAAAGAAATGCATAGTCATTCAGCAACATGAAGAAATGAAGAGTGTCTTAAACAGCAGAATGGAAGCACAGCAGAAGAAACTCAAGGAGACTATTGAATTACAGGAAAACTCAAGATGAAGCAAGCGAGCTTTGCTAAGAAAAGAAAAGCCTGTTAAAAGACCTTCACACGCTACAAGAATCCCTCAGGTCAAAGTTTATTCCTCTGGGAAATTAGGAAGAGGAGCAAAATTAATTTAACGTCACTCTGAACAAACTGAAGAACCAGTTGGCAGAGAAGACTCAGCAATGTTCAGTATTCCAGGAGAAGGCCAAAAGCTACAAGAAACAGACTGAAGAACTGAAGAACTAATTGAATGGAAAAGAGGAGGCACTGAAAGGAAAAGCTGTCAGATAATGAAGTCATGAGTAACACAACCCTAGCAAAACTGGAGTCAATGGGCATCAGAGGGAAAACTCGCCACTGGTTGGAGTCTTGCCTAGCACAAAGGAAGATGGTTGTGGTTGTTAGAAGTCAGTCATCTCAGTTCCAGGACATAGCTGCAGGAGTTCCTCAGGATGGTGTCCTTGGCCCAACCATCTTTCACTGCTTCACCAATGACCTTCCTTCCATCATAAAGTCAGAAGTGGGGATGTTCGCTGATGATTGCACATTCAGCAGCATCCGCAACTCCTCAGATACTGAAGTAGTCCATGTCCAAATGCAGCAAGACCAGGACAATATCCAGGCTTGGGCTGACAAGTGGCAAGTAACATTCGCGCCACACAAGTGCCAGGCAATGACCATCTCCAACAGGAGAGAATCCAACCATTGCCCCTTGATGTTCAATTGCATTATCATCCCTGACTATCAACATCCTGGGGGGGGTTACCATTGACCGGAAACTGAACTGGACTAGTCATATAAATATTGTGGCTACAAGAACAGGTCAGTGGCTAGGAATCATGTGATGAGTAACTCACCTCCTGACTCAAAGAACAAGAGCAAAGAAAAGTACAGCCCAGGAACAGGCCCTTCGGCCCTCCAAGCCTGCGCCGATCATATTGCCCGTCAACTAAAACATTTTGCACTTCCAGTGTCCGTATCCCTCTATTCCCATCCTATTCATGTATTTGTCAAGCTGCCTCTTAAACACCAAAGGATGCCCACCATCTACATGGCACAAGTCAGGATTGTGATGGAATACTCTCCACTTACCTGGATGAGTGCAGCTCCAACAACACTCAAAAGCAACACCGTCCAGGGTAAAGCAGCCCACTTGATTGGCACCACATCCACAAACATTCATTCCTTCCACGGCCGACGCACAGTAGCAGCAGTGTGTACCACCTGCAAGATGCATCACAGGATTTCATGAAGGCTTCTTAGATAGCACCTTCCAAACCCACCACCACTACCATGTAGAAGGACAAGAACAGCAGATAGATGGGAACACCACCACCTGGAAGTTCCCCTCCAAGTCACTCACCATTCTGGCTTGGAAATGTATTGCCATTCCTTCACTGTCGCTGGGTCAAAATCCTGGAATTCCGTTTTCTAACAGCACTGTGGGTGGTACCTCATGCACCACATGGACAGCAGCGATTCAAGAAGGCAGCCCACCACCACCTGCTCAAGGGCAACTAGGAATGGGCAATAAATGTTGGCCTAGCCAGCAAAGCCCACACCCTGTGAATGAATAAGAAAAAACAATTACAAAACTGAAAAATGTTAAGACTCCACCGGACATAGATCTGGCAAACAGTGAAACCAAAATGAAAGACAAGGACAGAGTTCTGTTGCAGACAGAGAAAGAAAAGACAGAAATAAGATCAGAAAATGTAAACCCAACACTGAAGCACAAGGAGCTAGGTGAAGAAAAAGCACTCGATGGCTCAGGCGTACTGAGAACCATTGAGCTGAATGAAAAGATCCATAAGCTTGCTAAGTGACCTGAAAATAAAAGAGCAAAGAAATGTTTGGCTGCAATAGGGAAACAAGTGAGAATGAAGGCTCCATTTGCGAAATGTATGCGTCCAGCAAGAAGATGGCAGAGACCACAGAAGAAGAAAATTCAAGTCCACTCTAGGAACGAGTGGAGTGCACATTCCCTTGGGAAGGAGCAAGACAAACCCACAGTGTCCAAAAAAAGCAGACGGATTGTTAATAAAGAGAAACACAACTCAAAGGAGCACACAAAGCAAATCAAATGGAGAAAACCAAGTACCAGAAACACAGAGCACCACTACCACTCCTCAAAACACGACAGGCCAAGGTGTGGAAGGACTGTCAAGCCTGAAGACCATCTGAATTTATAAAGTCAGGGACTTGAGGTGGAGGAGAAGGGATAGCAAGTAAAGATTGTATCGTAAATAGTTATACTCTGTTGGAAGGGAGGAAAGTTTTCTTTTTGGAGAAGAAAGGGGGATTTTGTATGATGTTCCATGCGCCTGCATGCCATTGTAATGTAAAGGTGCTTGGCAGAGCAAGGGTTAATGTGTGACTGGAGAATAGCACCGCCCACTGTATGATGTATAGAGTCACATGGTATTAGACTAAGAGAGAACATTCTAGAAGCAGCTGGTGACAGTTGGTAGCAGTACCATGCATGCCATTAACTGGGATCTGTACATAGTTAAAAATTAATGATAAATGGTTCCTGTTTAAATATGCAAGTCTTAAGATCTTATTATTGAGACATCAAACAAACCCAGAGCACAACATCTGGCACAAAGATTTGCAGTTGTTAGAGGCACTGTGGAAGTACCTTCACTACAGGACTACAGTGTTTTATGAGAATATCATCTCAAAGGCAACTAGGGATGGGCAATAAATACCAGCCTTGGTATGCTAAGTACTGAGAATCTATTTCTAATAACCTTTAATGATTGTTGGCAGGTTATTCCAAATCTAAGCATGATGAGACCTAAAGTAAACAACATTGAGCATGTTGTATAGGCACAGAATGGGCACAGCAATGACAAATTTAGCAGGGCAACAGCCCCCGCCTGATTTTTGCGGGGGTTTGAGTTGCCCATAATTTACAAAAGTTGTATTTCCCATGTACAGGTTGGTTAAGAGTCCGATGTACAGGTCGGTTACTGATTCTGTATCCTGTGTGCAGGCTGGTTCTGAGTCCTGTGCACAGGCTGGCTCTGTATTTTGGAGTTCTCTGCGCAGGCTGGTTCTTGTGCGCATCTGGTTCCCAGCCCTGTGTGCAGATGGTTCTGAGTTTCTGGCTCCTGTGCGGAGGCTGTTCCAAGGCCTGTGCGCAGGCTGGTTCCTGTGTGCAGGCTTGTTCAAAGCCCTGTACGCATGTTGGTTGAGTCCTGTACACATGCTGGTTCCTGTGCGCAGGGCTGGTTCAGTGTATTGTGCGCAGGCTGGAGACAAGTGCTGTGTGCAGGATGATTCCGAGTCATCTGCTCAGGCTTGTTCCAGGTCCTGTGCGCATACTGGTTTAGAGTCATGTACGCATGCTGGTTCCAGTGCACAGGCTGGTTCTGGGTCCTGTGCACAGGCTATCCCAGGTCCTGGTCACAGGCTGTCCTGAGTCCTGTGGGCAGGCTATCCCAGGTCCTGTTCACAAGCTGGTCCTGGGTCCTGTGCGCAGGCATTGTTCAAAGTATTATGCGTATGGTGGTTCCTAGTTTTGTGCGCAGGCTGGTTCCGCGTCCTGTGCGCAGGCTGGTTCCGCGTCCTGTGCGCAGGCTCGTGCCGAGACCTGTGGGCAGGCTTGTTCCAAGTCCTGTGCACAGGCTGGTCCTGGGTCCTGTGCTCAGGAGTTTCATGTCCTGTGCACAGGCAGTTTCGTGTCCTGTGCACAGGCTGGTTCAGTGTCCTGTGCGCAGGCTGGTTCAGTGTCCTGTGAGCAGGTTGGTTCCGTGTTCTGTGCGCAGGCTGGTTCCGTGTCCTGTATGCAGGCTGGTTCTGTGTCCTTTGTGCAGGCTGGTTCCGTGTCCTGTGCACGAGTTGGTTCTGGTGCACAGGCTCCTACATGAAAAGTTCACTTTTTTCTTGATTCTTGTCTCATTGGTGGAGAAGGTCCTGATCTCCATTCAGTACATGTGGATCAGAAGTTATATTTCATCAAACTATTAAGAGGAATTGATCCATATTTCACATTTTATCCACAGCGTTTGAATCTCTTTCATATCATCTACGTCGGTGGATGCACAGATGCAGTGCTGAATTGGTTCTTGGGACACTATGCAGCAATGGCTGGCCTTCTGCTGGGTATAATTGCACCACAGGTAACGTTGGCTTTGCTATGGGCTTATTTCATGATCAAAGCATGGAATCATCAGGACTTTCCGAAATGTTGCTTGTGTAGACTTGGCATGGTACCCTGCAGATCTGCATGAAACCCAAGCCCCCAGCTTCCACGCAGACTCACCAGCCTTAATCCATGAGTGAATGAGCCATTAGTGTTTGCTTCTTTCTGTCATTCAGCACAAGAAGCTCATTAAAAATCAAAGCTAAAGAGAAGGTAGACAGTTAAAATACAAAATAAATCCTGATAGGCAAGACATCCACTTTTTGTGGAATCGTAGAATGGTTAAAGCACTGAAGGAGGCTATTCAGCCTTTAGTGCTGGCTCTCTAAAGGATTACTTTGCCTAGTGCCACTTCCCCAGCTTTCCTGCATAGCCCGGCAGATTTTTCTTTTTCAGATAGTGATCTAATTCCCTCTTGAGTGCCTCGATTAAACCTGCCTCCACTACACTCTCGGGCAGGGCATTCCAGATCCCAACCGCTGCGTGAAAAAGTTTTTTCTCAAGTCACCATGATTCTTTTGCCAATTACCTTAAATCTGCCCACCCTCATTCGTAATCCTTCCACCAATGAAAACAGTTTCCCTTTATCTACTCTTTCCAGACCCTTCATGATTTGAACACCTCTATCAAATTGCCTTTAATTTTCTCCAAGAAGAACAGCCCCAACATCTCCAATCTATCTATGTAACTGAAGTTCCTCATTCCTGAAACCATTCACATGAATCTTTCCTGCACCCTCTTTAATGCCTTCACATCCTCCTTAAAGTGTGGTGCCCAAAACAGGACACAATATTTATTTGAGGCTGAACCAGTGTTTTACACAGTTTTAACATGTTTTCGTACTCTAGGCTCCTATTTATAAAGCCGAGGATACATTTTTTATTATTTACAAGTCATGCGTGTCACCGGCTAGGACAGCATTTATTGCTGATCCCTAATTGCCCTTGAGAAGGTGGTGACGAGCTGCCTTCTTGAAGCACTGCTTCAAGGTACACCCACAATGCTGCTCGGAAGGGAATGCTTTATTAAGCGCTCTTGCAACTTTTTGTTATTGTTGTATTGTGAAAGCAGAGCCCAGAACTAAAGAAATTCCAATAAGATTCCTTAATAATGCCCTGAGGTGCTGTGTATTTCACAGCAGTGAACAGATTTTTGTAATCCTAATGACTTTTACACTAGTGCAATTTATGTAGTGACTTTATCCCAGGAGGGAGGCGGTGTGTGTTAGACGAATAGTGCAATGTGGACAGGTAGTACAGTACACGCATAGAATCCAAAGATGATTGCTGATGTGGAAGACCATTCACCTCACCTTAGATCCTCCATCCAGAGAGATCCAACGTAACCCCTCTCCCATTGTATATCCATTTGTTTCTTAAAGATTCCAAGGTTTTGGCCTTTATTTCTCTATGTAGAAACTTATTCAACTCATTGATTACAAATTGTAGATAAGAATTTTTGAATATTTAACCTTAAATTATCTTCTACTAGCTTGGATCTGTTCCCTAATTCTGCTTGCACAGTTTAATTTAAAACCAGCATCTGAGTAATATTCCTTAACAACTGACTAATGGCTCTGCATTAGTTGTTAATTTCATTAGACCCTATCTTTATTCTTTCTTACTTAAAAGTGTGGAAATGATTAAATATATCGCAGACCTTTTTATTTGTGAACTCTAATTAACTTGTATCTTTTCTCTGGATCCTGATAACTGTTAAATCATTAGAAATAGGAGCAAGAGTAGCCCATCCAGCCCTTTGAACCTGCTGTGCCATTCAATAAGATTATGGTTGATCTGACTGCGGCCTTAACTCCACTTTCTTACTTTCTTACCTGCTCCTCCTGCCACCCCCCCCAAACATAACCTTTAATGCCCATATAGATAAAAAATCTGTCTAATTCAGCGTTGAATATATTCAATAACCCATCCTCCACTGATCTCTGGGGAAGAGAATTCCAAAGACTAACTATCATTTGAGAGAAGAAATTCCTCCTCATCTCCATCTTAAATGGGAGACCCCTTATTTTTAAACTTATTTTCCCCATGAGGGGAAACATTTTCTCAATATTTAGCCAGTCAAGCCTCCTGTGAATCTTGTATATCTCAATAAGATCACCTGTTATTCTTCTAAACTCCATTGAGTATAGGCCATAGGCCCAACCTGCTCAACCTTTCTTCATAAGACAACCCCTTCATCCCCATTCAGAAGTGTCAGTGGGGGAGTATTTCAGGGATAATGACCATAACTCTGTAAGATTTAAGGTAGTCATGGGAAAGGACAAAGATGGACCAGAAATAAAGGTCCTGAATTGATAAGACCAAAGTGGACTGGGAGCAGCTACTTGTAGGAGAGCCTACATCAGACCAGTGGGAGCCATTCAGAAAGGAAACAGTGAGCATTCAGGGAAAACATATTCTCGTATAGTTGAAGGGTAGGACCGACAAGTTCAGGGAACCCTGAATGTCAAGGGGTATAGAGGATTGTATAAGGAAAAAAAGGAGGCTTATGGTAGATACAGAGGGCTGAAAACAGCGGAGCATAGAAAGTGTAGGGGGGTACTTAAAGAGAGCGAAGAGGGGGCATGAAAAAACACTGGCGGGCAATATAAAGGAAAGTCCAAAGGCATTTTATAAGTATATTAAGGGCAAGAGGATAACCAGGGAAAGACTAAGGCCCATTAGGGACCAAAGTGGCAATCTGTGTGTGGAGCCAGGGGACGTTGGTGAGGTTTTAAATGATTATTTTTCATCTGTGTTCACTATGGAGAAGGGCAATGTAGGTGTAGAAATCAGGGAGGGGGACTGTGATATACTTGAACAAATTAGCATTAAACAGGAGGATGTATTAGCGGTTTTAGCGGTCTTATAAATGGATAAATCCCCAGGCCCAGGTGAGATGTATTCCAGGCCTCTATATGAGGCAAGGGAGGAGATTGCAGGGGCTCTGACACTAACTTTCAAGTCCTCTCTGGCCACAGGAGAGGGGCCAGAGGACTGGAGGACAGCGAATGTGGTACCATTATTCAAGAAGGGTAATTCCAAGCCAGTGAGCCTAACATCAGTGATAGGGAAACTATTGGAAAAATTTCTGAGGGACAGGATTAATCTCCACTTGGAGAGGCAGGGATTAATCAGGGGTAGTCAGCATGGCTTTGTCAGGGAAAGATCTGTCTAACAAATTTGATTGAATTTTTCAAGGAGGTAGCCAGTTGTGTAAATGAGGGAAGTGCAGTTGATGTTGGGACCCTTGCTGTTTGTGTTATATATCAACAATTTGGACGTGAACGTGGATTGCACGATTGGGAAATTTGCAGGTGATGCAAAGATTGGCCAAGTAGTGGATACTGTAGAGGATAGCCATAATCTCCAAAACGATATAGACGTTTTGATGGAGTGGGCGGTAAAGTGGCAGATGGATTTTAACATAGAGAAGTGTGAGGTCATACATTTAGGGAGATCAAACAGTTACAGGGATTACACAATAAATGGGAATATACTAAGAGGGGTGGATGAAGTGAGAGATCTTGGCATAAAGTACATAGGCCCCTGAAGGCAGCAGTTCAAGTCGACAAGTTGTAAAGAAGGCATATGGAATGCTCTCGTTCATTGGCAGAGGTATAGAATATAAAAGTAAGGATATAATGTTGGAATTGTATAAAACACTGGTGAGGCCACAACTGGAATATTGTGTGCAGTTCTGGTCACCACATTACAGGAAGGACATAATAGCTCTGGAGAGAGTGCAGAGGAGGTTTACAAAAATGTTGCCAGGGTTAGAAAAGTGTAGCTACGAGGAAGGATTGGATATGTTGGGGTTATTTTCCTTAGAACAAAGAAGGCTGAGAGGCGACTTGACTGAGTTATACAAAATTATGAGGGGATTAGACAGAGTGAACAGGATAAAATTGTTTCCCTTGGTGAAGAATTCTAGAACCAGGGGACATAGATTCAAGATAAGTGGCAGAAGGTGTAGCGGGGACATGAGGAAGAACCTTTTTACGCAGAGGGTAGAGGGTGTCTGGAATTCGCTGCCCAAGTTGGTGGTAGAGGCAGAAACTCTAAACCCTGTAAGCTGTAAGCTTCAGGGCTATGGGCTGGGTGCAGGAAGGTAGGATTAGAAAGGGCACCTGGGTGTCCTCGGGCTGGCATGGACAAGATGGGCCGAGTAACCTCCTTCTGTGCTGTAACTTTTCTATGGTTCTATGTTGTCTACATGAACTTCAGAAAGGCTTTTGACAAAGTCCCACATGGGAGAATGGTCAAGAAAGTAAGAGCCCATGGGATCCAGGGCAATTTGAAAAACTGGATCCAAAATTGACTTAGTGTCAAGAGGCAGAGGGTAGAGGTCGAAGGTTGCTTCTGTGATTGGAAGCCTGTGAGAAGTGATGCACCACAGGATCGGTGCTGGGACTCTTGCTGTTTGTAGTGTACATTAATGACTTAGACATGAATATAAGAGATATGATTAGTATGTTCACAGATGACATGAAAATTGTTGGTGTCGTAAATAGTGAGGAGGAAAGCCTAAGATTACAGGACTATATAGATGGGCTGGTAAGATGGGCAGAGCAGTGGCAAATGGAATTTAATCCTGAGAAGTGCAAGGTGATGGATTTTGGGAGGATTAACATGGCAAGGGAATACAGAGAATTATATCCATATTTTATTTTGGTGTACATGTCCATAGATCCCTGAAGGCAGCAGCACAGGTAGATAAGGTGTTTAAGAAGGCACATGGGATACTTGCCTTTATTAGCCGAGGCATAGAATATAAGGGCAGGGAGGTTATGTTGGAGCTGTATAAAATGCTAGTTAGGCCACAGCTGGAGTACTGTGTGCAGTTCTGGTCACCACACTATAGGAAGGATGTGATTGTACTGGAGAGGGTGCAGGAGAGATTTACCAGGATGTTTCAGCTATGAAGAGAGACTGGATAGGCTAGGGTTATTTTCCTTAGAGCATAGAAGACTGAAGGGGGACCTGATAGAGGTATACAAAATTATGAGGGGCATAGATAGGGTAGATAGGAAGGAACTTTTCCCTTTAGCGGAGGTGTCAGTAACCAGGGGCCATAGATTTAAGGGGCAGGAGGTTTAGAGGGGATTTGAGGAAAATGTTTTTTACCCACAGGGTGGTTGGAATCTGGAACACACTGTCTGAGGGGGAGGTAGAGGCAGGAACCATCATAACATTTAAGAAGTATTTCAATGAGCACTTGAAATGGCATAGCATACAGGGCTATGGGCCAAGTGCTGGAAAATAGGATTAGAATAGACTGGTGCTTGATGGCCAGAATGGACACTATGGGCCGAAGGATCTGTTTCTATGCTGTATAATTCTATGACTCTACCCCAGGAATCACACCAGTGAACTTTCTCTAAACTGCTTCCAAACCAAGTATATCCCTCCTTAAGAAAGGAGACCAAAACTGTACACAGTACTTGATATGTGGTCTCATCAATGCCCTGTACAGTTGTAGCATGACTTCCTTACATGGCAATAAAGACCAACATTTCATTTGCCTTTCTAGTTACTTGCTGTATCTGCATGCTAACTTTTTGAATTCATGTATGAGGACATCCAGATCCCTCTGCACCACAGCATTCTGCAATCTCTCTCCATTGAAATAATTTTCTGCTTTTCTATTTTTTCTGCCAAATTTTTGCCCACTCACTTAACCCATCTATATCCCTATGCAGACTCTTTGTATCCTCCTCACAACTTGCTTTCCTATCTACCGTTATATCATCAGCAATACATTTTGGTCTGTCACTTCATCTGAGTCATTAATATGGATCATAAACAATTGAGGTCCCAGTACTCTATAAGGACTCTACTAGTTACAGTTTGCCAACCTGAAAATAACCTGTTTATCTTGACTCTCTGTTTCCTGTTAGTTTGCCTATCCTCTATCCATGCTAATACATCATCCACAATATCATCAGCTCTTACCTAGTGTCATAACCTTTTATGTGGGACCTTATTGAATACCTTTTGAAAATCCAAATACACTACGCCTCCAGGTTCCCCTTTATCTGCCCTAGGCTTGTTACATCCTCAAAGAACTCGCATAAATTTGTTAAACATGATTTTCTTTTCACAAAAGATATTTGATGCTAATATAATACGTAAATAATATGTAATATATTCCCATTATAATGTTTGATGCTGCCTGATTGTATTATGATTTTCTAAGTGTTTTACTACTACTTTTTCAATAATGATTCGAGCATTTTCCCAACGACAGATGTTAGGCCAATTGGCCTGTAGTTTCCTGCTTTCGGTCTCCTCCTCCTTTGAATAGAGGTGTTACATTTATAGTTTTCTAATCCACAGAGTCTTTTCCAGAATCTGAAACATATTGGAAGATTACCACCAATGCATCCACTATCTCTGCAGCCTCTTCCTTTAATACCCTAGGATGCAGGCCAGGTCCAGGGGACTTAACCACCTTTGGTCTCATTAGTTTTCTCGTTTTTTTTTGTCATTGTTTAATGCCTCCCTTTTTTTTCCCGCTTGATTTTCTTCTATCCTTGGGATGCTTTTTGTGTCTTTTACTATGAAGATAGTATAAAATACTTGTTCAAATTCTCTGCATCCCTTGTTTCCCATTTTAATTCACCAGTCTCGCCCTCTAAGGGACCAATGCTCACTTTAGCTACTCTTCTCCTTTTCATATACTTGTAGAAGCTTTTACTGCTTTTATATTTCTTGCTATTTTTCTCATACTTTAATTTCTCTGTCTTCATTAATTTTTTAATCACCCTTTGCTGGTGCCTAAAATCTCCCCAATCTTAATACCTATCACTAATTGTTGCAGCATTGTACACCATTTCTTTTGATTTCATACCGCCCTTAACTTCCTTAGTTAACCACAGTTGCTGCATCCTTCTCATTGAGTATTTCTTTATCAATGGAATATGTCTTTGTTGATAGTTATGGTGCCTTAAATGTCTGCCACTACTTATCGACTGTCATATCTTTTAGCCTATTTTCCTATTCCACTTTAGCCATCTCTGTCTTCATCCCCTTGTAATTTACTTTAGAACAAAGAACAAAGAAAAGTACAGCACAGGAACAGGCCCTTCAACCCTCCAAACCTGCGCCGATCATATTGCCTGTCAAACTAAGACATTTTGCACTTCCAGGGTCTGTATCCCTCTATTCCCATCCTATTCATGTATTTGTCAAGCTGCCTCTTAAACATCACTATCGTACCTGCTTCTACCACCTCCTCTGGCAGCGAATTCCAGACACTCACTACCCTCTGCATAAAAAACTTGCCCTGCTCATCTCCTCTCAGGTTTTCTCCTCACACTTTAAATCTATGCCCCCTAGTAATTGACTCTTCCACCCTGGGAAAAAGCTTCTGACTATCTACTCTGTCCGTGCCACTCAAAGTTTTGTAAACTTCTATCAAGTCGACCCTCAATCTCCGTCACTCTAGTGAGAACAATCTGGGTTTCTCCAACCTCTCCTCATAGCTAATAACCTCCAGACCAGGCAGCATCCTGGTAAACCTCTTCTGCACCCTCTCCAATGCCTCCATATCCTTCTGGTAATGTGGCGACCAGAATTGCACGCAATATTCCAAGTGTGGCCTAACCAAGGTTCTATACAGCTGCAGCATGACTTTCCAGCTTTTATACTCAATACCCCTGCCGATGAAGGCAAGTATGCTATATACCTTCCTGACTACCTTATCCACCTGCGTTGCCACTTTCAGTGACCTGTGGACCTGTACACCCAGATTCCTCTGCCCATCGATGCACTTAAGGGTTCTGCCATTTACTGTATAATTCCTTCCTGTATTAGACCTTCCAAAATGCATTACCTCGCATTGTCTGGATTAAACTCCATCTGCCATTTCTCCTCCCAAGTCTCCAACTGATCTATATCCCGTTGTATCCTTTGACAATCCTCTTCACTATCTGCAACTCCTCCAACCTTAGTGTCGTCTGCAAACTTACTAATTAGCCCAGTTACATTTTCTTCCAAATCATTTACTTATACTACAAACAGCAAAGGTCCCAGCACTAATCCCTGCGGAACACCACTAGTCACAGCTCTCCATTCAGAAAAGCACCCTTCCACTGCTACCCTCTGTCTTCTATGACCAAGCCAATTCTGTATCCATCTTGCCAGCTCACCACTGATCCCGTGCGACTTTACCTTCTGTACCAGTCTGCCATGAGGGACCTTATCAAAGGTCTTACTGAAATCCATGTAGATAACATCCACTACCCTTCCATCGTCGATCATCTTTGTCACTTCCTCAAAAAACTCAATCAAGTTAGTGAGACACGACCTCCCCTTCACAAAACCATGCTGCCCCTCACTAATACGCCCATTTGTAACCAAATGGTAGTAAATCCTGTCATGGAGAATCTTCTCCAATAATTTCCCTACCACTGACGTAAGGCTCACCAGCCTGTAATTTGCTGGATTTTCCTTGCTACCCTTCTTAAACAATGGAACAATATTGGCCATTTTCCAATCCTCTGGGACCTCACCCGTAGCCAGTGAGGATACAAGATTTCTGTCAAGGCCCCAGCAATCTCCTCCTTTGCCTCCCTCGGTACTCTGGGGTAAATCCCATCTGGCCCTGGAAACTTATCCACCTTAATATTCTTCAAGACGCCTAACACCTCTTTTTTGATCTCAACATGACCCAGGCTATCTTCACACTCTTCCCTAGACAAATCGAATGCTAAGTCCTTCTCTTTGGTGAATACTGATGAAAAGTACTCATTTAGTATCTCTCCCATTTCTTCTGGCTCCACACACAGATTCCCACCTCTGTCCCTGAGTGGGCCTACATGGCTTCCTTCTTGCTTTTTACATATTTATAAAAGGCCTTGGGATTTTCCTTAATCCTGGTTGCCAATAACTTTTCATGATCCCTTTTAGCCCTCCTGATTCCTTGCTTAAGTTTCTTCCTACTTTCTTTCTATTCTCCACGGGCTTCATTTGTTCCCAGCCTTCTAGCCCTTATGAAATTTCCCTTTCTTTTTGACCAATCTCACAATATCCTTCATTATCCAAAATTCCTGAAACTTGCCATACTTATCCTTCATCCTAGCAGGAACATGCCGGTCCTGAATTCTTATCAACTGACGTTTGAAAGCCCCCCACATGTCAGTTGTTGCTTTGCCCTCAAACATCCGCCTCCAGTCTAGATTCCTTAGTTCCTGCCTAATATTGATATAATTAGCCTTCCCCCAATTAAGCACCTTAACCCAAGGATTCCTATTATCCTTATCCACAGTACCTTGAAACTTACTGAATTATGGTCACTTTTCCCGAAATGCTCCCCTACTGAAACTTTGACCACCTGGCCGGGTTCATTCCCTAATACCAGGTCCAATGTTGCCCCTTCCCTCGTTGGACTGTCTACATATTGTCTCAGGAAGCCCTCCTGGATGCACCTTACAAATTCTGCACCATCCAATCCCCTAGCACTAAGTGATTCCCAGTCAATATAGGGAAAGTTAAAATCACCCACCACAACAACCCTATTGCTTTTACATCTTTCCAAAATCTGCCTACATAACTGTTCCTCAATCTCCCACTGGCAATTGGGAGGCCTATAGTAAATGCCCAACATTGTGACTGCACCCTTCCTATTCCGGAGCTCTACTCATATTGCCTCGCTGCATGAGCCCTCCAGGGTGTCCTCCTATCTTAAGGCTGTGATATTCTCCTTAACCAGCAGTGCAACTCTTCTTCATTCCTCTCTATCCTGCCTGAAACATCTAAATCCTGGAACGTTTATCTGTCAATCCTTCAACCAAGTCTCTGTAATAGCAATAACATCATCGTCCCAAGTACTAATCCAAGCTCTAAGCTCATCTGCCTTGCCTGTTATACTTCTTGCATTGAAACAAATGCATTTCAGACCCCCTGTCCCACTGTGTTCAGTAATTTCTCCCTGCCTGCTCTTCCTCTTAGTCCTACTGGCCATATTCACTAGCTCCCAGTCATTTATTTTGCCTGATGTTTGCTCTGGTTCCCACCCCCTGCCATACTAGTTTAAACGCTCCCGAGTGACACTAGCAAACCTTGCAGCCAGGATGTTGGTGCCCCTTCAGTTTGGATGCAACCCGTTCTTCTTGTACAGGTCCCACCTGCCCTGGAAGAGATCCCAATGATCCAGATATCGGAAACCCTCCCTCCTACACCAGCAGTGCAACTCTTCTTCATCCCTCTCTATCCTGCCTGAAACATCTAAATCCTGGAACGTTTATCTGTCAATCCTGTCCATCCTTCAACCAAGTCTCTGTAATGGCAATAACATCATCTTCCCAAGTACTAAGTGATTCCAAGTCAATATAGGGAAAGTTAAAATCACCCACCACAACAACCCTATTGCTTTTACATCTTTCCAAAATCTGCCTACATAACTGTTCCTCAATCTCCTGCTGGCAATTGGGAGGCCTATAGTAAACCTCCAACATTGTGACTGCACCCTTCCTATTCCAGAGCTGTACCCATATTGCCTCGCTGCATGAACCCTCCAGGGTGTCCTCCTGTCGTATAGCTGTGATATTCTCCTTAACCAGCAGTGCAACTCTTCTTCATCCCTCTCTATCCTGCCTGAAACATCTAAATCATGGAACATTTATCTGTCAATCCTGTCCATCCTTCAACCAAGTCTCTGTAATAGCAATAACATCATCGTCCCAAGTACGTGTTTAGCTGCACTATCTTCCTATCTCTAGCCTCACTGGCACGTAGCACAGGGAGTAATCCTGAGTTTACAACCCTAGAGGTCCTGTTTTTTAACTTTCTGCCTAGCTCCCTGAACTCCCACTGCAGGACCTCGTCACTCTTCCTGCCTATGTCGTTAGCACCAATGTGTACCACAACCTCTGGCTGTTCTCCCTCCCACTTCAGAATGTCTTAAACCCAGTCAGAGACATCCTGGAACCTGGCTCCAGGGAGACAACATACCATCCTGGTATCTCTTTCACGACCACAGAAGCACCTATCTGAGCCCCTGACTATAGAGTCCCTCATGACAATTGCTCTTCTGTGCTTTGACCCCCCCCTCCACCCCGGCTGAACAACAAAGCCAGCCGTAGTGCCACTGCTCTGGCTACTGCTGTTGTTTTCCCCTGATAGGCCATCCCCCCCCAACAGTATCCAAAACGGTATACCTGCTAGAGAGGGGGACAGCCACAGGGGATTTCTGCACTGACTGCCTGCCCCTTCTAGCGGTCACCCATCTATCTGTCTGTACCTTTATTTAAGTTTAAGACTCTAGTTTCAAACTCAGATTTTTCACCCTCAAACTGAATGTGAAACTCTACAATGCTATGATCACTCTTACTTAGAGGGTCCTTTACTATGAGCTAATTAAACCCTGTCCCATTGTACATTACCAGATCGAAAATAGCCTTTTCTCTGGTAAGTTCCAGAATGTATTGTTCTAAGAAACATCCCAAATATACTCTATAAACTTATCCTGTAGGCTACCTTTGCCAATTTGATTGGTCAAATCCATATGAAAATTAAAATTACCCATGATTATTGTAGTGCCTTTCTTACAAGCTCACATTATTTCTTGATTTATATTTTGTCTTAGACTGTAGCTACTGTTACAAACTACTACCACCAGTGATTTCTTTCCTTGGCTATTTCTTATCTCCACACAAACTGACCCTATATTCACATCCTAGTTGTGGTGTCTTTGCAACCAAGCCTCTGCACTGGCTATCATATCATACTCATTTATTTCTATTTATGCTATCAATTCATCCATCTCGTTATGGATGCTGTGTGCATTCAGATAAAGAGCCTTTAACTCTGTCTTTTTACCATTTTTTCCTCATTCTGACCTGATTTGCTGGTACACTCTTATGAGCGACATGAATAACTGAAGTATGACAGGAAGGGACAGAGAGTGCAAACTTAAGAGTGCACGAACAGATAAGGCCAGAGTTTGCAAAAATGGTTAAAAGACAGAATTAAAGGCACTGTGTCTGAATGCACATAGCAATTGTAACAAAATTGATGAATTGACAGCTCAATTAGAAATAAATATGTATGACCTGATAGCCATTACAGAGACATGGCTGCAAGGTGACAAAGGCTGTGATCTGAATATTTAAGGGTATCAGACATTTTGGAAGTACAGGAAGCTAGGAGAAAGTGGCAGTTGGCTTAAGTGGGGTCTCCCAATTAAGACGGAGATGAGGAGTAGTTGTTTCACTTGAGGGTTGTTAGTCTGTGGAACTCTCTTCCTCAGAGAGCAGTGGAGACAGGGTCATTGAATAGTTTTAAGGCTGAGTTAGATAGATTCTTGATTGACAAGAGAGTCAAAAGGTATAGTGGATAAATAGGAAAGTAGAGTTGAGGCCACAATCTCACAGCCATGATCTTATCGCGTAACAGGCAAGAGAGGCTGAAAAGCATATTCCTGCTCATAATTCGTATGTTCGTATTTAACAGTCCCAGCGTGGTTCAGGTGAAGACTGTCTCAACGGTAGAGCTCTTTTTTCCCAGTACTGGGCCAGTGCTCCATGAATTGAAATCCATTTCTCCCAAACCAATCTTTGAGCCATACATTCAACTCAGTGATCTTATTTACCTTCTGCCAATTTGTTTGTGGCTCAGGCAGTAACCCAGAGGTTATTGCCTTTGTGGTTCTGCTTTATAATTTAGCCTGAGCTGTTCATACTCTCTTAGCAGAACCCTTTCCTAGTCCAACCCAATGTTATTGGGACCCACGTGGACTGCATCAAGTGGATCTTCCCCCTCCTACTCTAAGTCCCTCTCCAGCCCCGAGGAGATTTCCTTAATCCTGGCACCAGGCAGGCAACACAGTTTTCAGTACTCTCACTCTCAGCTGCAAAGAACAGTATCTATCTCCCTGACTATGCAGTCCCCTACTACAGTTGCTCCCCTCACTTGCCCTGTGGGCAATTTTTACATCCTCCCTGTAGTCCCTGCTCTCATCCACATAAGCTGCATGAGCCTCGAACCTGTTGGACAATTGCAAAAAATGAGGTCCTTCCACTCCATAGAAAATAGAACCATAGAACACTACAACACAGAAAAACAAGCCATTCAGCCCTTCTAGTCTGTGCCGAAATATTATTCCGCTAGTCCCATTGACCTGCACCCAGTCCATAAACCTCTCCCATCCATGTATCTATTCAACTTATTCTTAAAACTTAAGATTGAGCCCGCATTTACCACGTCAGATGGCAGCTCGTTCCACACTCCCACCACTTTCTGAGTGAAGAAGTTCCCCCTAATGTTCCCCCTCAACCTTTCCCCTTTCACCCTAAAGCCATGTCTTCTCGTGTTTATCTCTCCTAATCTAAGTGGAAAGAGCCTACTTGCATTTACTCTGTCTATACCCCTCATAATTTTGTAAACTTCTATCAAGTCTCCCCTCATTCTTCTACGTTCCAAGGAATAAAGTCCTAACCTGTTTAATCTTTCCTTGTAACTCAACTCCTGAAGACCCGGCAACATCCTAGTAAATCTTCTCTGCACTCTTTCAATCTTACTGATGTCCTTCCTGTAGTTAGGCGACCAGAACTGCACACCATACTCCAAAGTTGGTCTCACCAATGTCTTATACAACCTCACCATAACATCCCAACTCCCATACTCAATACTTAGATTTATGAAGGCCAGTATGCCAAAAGCTTTCTTTACAACCCTGTCTACCTGTGACGCCACTTTCAGGGAATTATGTATCTGAACTCCCAGATCCCTTTGTTCCTCCACACTCCTCAGTGCCTTACCATTTACTGTGTATGTCCTACCTTGGTTTGTCCTTCAAAAATGCAACACCTCACACTTTTCTGCATTAAATTCCACTGCCATTTTCTGGCCCATTTTTCCAGTTGGTCCAGATCCCTCTGCAAGCTTTGAAAGCCTTCCTCTGCAACGCCTCCAATCTTAGTGTCATCAGCAAACTTGCTGATCCAATTTACCACATTATCATCCAGATAATTGACAACAAACAACAATGGTCCCAGCACAGATCCCTGAGGCACACCACTAGTCACAGGCCTCCAGTCTGAGAAGCAATCATCCACTACCACTCTCTGTCTTCTCCCACACAGTCAATTTCGAATTCAGTTTACAACCTCTCCATGGATACCAAGTGTCTGAACCTTCTGAACTAACCTCCCATGTGGGACCTTGTCAAAGGCCTTACTAAAGTCCATGCAGACAACATCCACAGCCTTTCCTTCATCTACTTTCTTGGTAACCTTCTCGAAAAACTCTACAGATTTGCTCCTCCAATTCTCTTTGCGTATTGGGCGGTCTATAATACAACCCTATACGTGTGGTCACACCTTTCCCGTTCCTCAGCTCCACCCATATGGCTTCTGTAGATGAGCCCTCCGGGCTGTCCTGTCTATGCACAGCTGTGATATTTTCCCTGACTAGTAATGCCACTCCTCCCCCTTTCATCCCTCCCCCTCTATCACATCTGAAAGAACAGAACCCCGGAACATTGAGCTGCCAGTCCTGCCCCTCCTGCAACCAAGCAACTAATAGCAATAATGCCGTAATCCCACGTGCCAATCCACGCACTAAGCTCATCTGCCTTTCCGACAATACTCCTTGCATTGAAATAGATGCACCTGAGTACATTTCTATCACATACAAACCTTTGATTTCTGTCTATACATGCATTCCTCGCTTGACCTTTATCCTCTTCCACCTCACTATCTGCTCTAACACTCTGGTTCCCCTCCCCCTGCAAATATAGTTTAAACCCCCCGGAGCAACACTAGCAAACCTACCCGCAAGGATGTTAGTCCCCCTCCAGTTCAGGTGCAAACTGTCCCATCAGAACAGGTCCCACCTTCTCTGGAATAGAGCCCAATTGTCCAGAAACATGAAGCCCTCTCTCCTGCACCATCTCCTTAGCCACGTATTTAGCTGCATTATCTTCCTATTTCTAGCCTCACTAGCACGTGGCACGGGTAGCACTCCTGAGATTGCAACCCTAGAGGTCCTGTCCTTCAACTTTGCACCTAACTCCCTAAACTCTCTTTGCAGGACCTCCTCCTCCTTTCTATCTACGTTATTGGTCCCTACATGGACACGACATCTGGCTGCTCACCCTCCCTCCTGAGAATACTGAGAACTCGATCCAAGATATCGTGGATCCTGGCACCAGGGAGGCAACAGACCATCCAGGATTCTCAATTTCTCCCACAGAACCTCTTATCTGTCCCCCTAACTATCAAATCCCCTATCGCTACTGCTGTCCTCTTTCCCCTCCTTCATTTCTGAGCTGAGGGTCCAGTCTCGGTGCCAGAGACGCAACCACTACAACTTGTCCATGGTAGGTCGTCCCCACCAAAACGGTATACCTATTGTTGATGGGAATGGCTCTTTCTGTCTATTCCCCTTCCCTCTCCTGATAGTCACCCAGCTACCTGCCTCCTGACTTTTAAGGGGTGACTGTCTCCCTGAAACTCCTGTCTATTACTGCCTCTGCCTCCCGTATGATCCGAAGTTCATCTTCCAGTTCCCTAACTTGGTTTGTCAGGAGCTGTAGCTGGCTGCATCTTTTGTAGGTGTATTCGTCAGGGACAATTGTGCTGTCCCAGACTTCCCACATGCTGCATTCGGAGCACTCGACTGCCCTAACTGCTGCCTCCATTACCTACTCCTAATTTAATTAAAGGAACTTACCCGGCCTTACCTCACTGGGAGCAAGCTCGTCCTCAGCCTCTGCTCGCCGAAGCCTCTTGAGCCAAAGCCTCAAAGCTCCACTCCTTCACTGGGCCGCTTACACACTGGCCACTCACACGCTGGTCGCTCCTCTTCAGCTTCCCCTCCTTTTTCAATCTCCCAATCACCTCTCCTCTGGCGCTGTTTTCAAATCTCCCAATCACCTCTCCTCTCGCGCTCTTTTCAATCTCCCGACTGACTCTCCTCTCGCGCTGTTTTCAATCTCCCAATCACCTCTCCTCTTGCGTTGTTTTAAATTTCCCAATCACCTCTCCTTTCGCGCTGTATTCATTCTCCCGACTGACTCTCCTCTCGCGCTGTTTTCAATCTCCCAATCACCGCTCCTCTCGCGTTGTTTTAAATTTCCCAATCACCTCTCCTCTCGCGCTGTTTTCATTCTCCCGACTGACTCTTCTCTCACGCTGTTTTCAATCTACCAGTCACCTCTCCTCTTGCGCTCTTTTCAATCTCCCAACTGACTCTCCTCTCGCGCTGTTTTCAAATCTCCCAATCAACTCTCCTGTCGCACTGTTTTCAATCTACCGACTGACTCTCCCTACCTCCTCACTCCTACCTTCTCAATCCCCATACCTGCCTTACTTGCAGTCACATCCTCCCTGATTCACCACAGCGTCTGATGCTCAGAGAAAAGCTCATCAACTTGGAGCCAAAGTTCCTCACATTGCAGACACTCCTGTAGATGTGGTTGCTGTGGATCACACTGGTGGCCTCCAGTGCCCACAAGCTACAGCTGCAATACATTGCCTGCTCTGCCATCTTTACTGTGTTTTATTTAACTAATACGGTTTCAAATTTTGAAATGTGATTATTTGTAGTTATATTAGGGAATTTAATTAGTTTAGCAATAAATTTAATACTTTGCTTATATCTCAGTTTAAACCATTGCCACAATTTAGAGAGAAATACTATTAAAACTCTCCAACTGCTCATTTAATTAATGCCTCTGCACTTAAGATCTCAGTTTTCGCTGTTTCTGACTCCCTCTCTCGGACCACTCCTTATGTGTAAAAGACCAGAACAACACCTCCTCCCTCACTGCACCAAATTCCCTTACTTACCAAATTCCCAGAGTTAAACACTTGATCTGGTTGCACTCAGCCAAGCTGAACTTACTTAGTTAACATGAGGATACTGTATTGCCAATCACTTCCTAACAATGGTATTTTTGATTTTAAGTAGAGACAGGAGGAGAAAGATGTGTTGATTAGTAACACTTGTTGATGAGAATTGGCTCTGCATATGAAGTGTTAGTACTAAGGTTCTCCTTTGATTTGAATTGACTGCATTATTCCTGCTTCACAAGTCAGATTGTATAACTGCAGCAATATGTAGGACAGGCTTTCTCTTGAATTATGTTTTTAGAACTTGTTTAACAATATTATCCCAGGAGAAACCTACTTAGTAATAAAAGCATTGCAAGTCAATATTAAAACCCTTTTATTGTGCTTTTTTGAAAACTCTTGAGACAAAAGAAGCAGTAAAATCTGAGCCTCTGACAGGAATCTTCTTTAATTTTCTTATATTATTGCAGAGTGATAGACAAATGCAATTTTCCTATACTCCACTGACACAAAACTGTGCTCTGCTCCTGGTATGATGTCTCAACTGCGACACTAGCAGAGCACAGACCCAGGCTGTATGCCTCCTGTAGAGCCTTCATTCCTGACTTTAAATGTCTGCTGTAAAATTAAAAGAGAATTGTTGTTCTCAGCTGTGCTGTAAAGAGATGCGAGGAAGGGCAAAGGCCCAGTTGGGATCTTTGTCTCATATCCTTGCCCTTTCTCCATTGTGCCTGTGCCCCATCTCTAAAGGAGCTAGTGGTACAGAAGAATAGTAGCTATATTACTAGAAAAGTAATTCAGGGGCCTAGATTAATGATTCAGAGACATTAGTTTAAATCCCACCTCACACCTGGGGTATTCAAATTCAGTCAATTAAATAAATCTAAAATAAAAAGCTGGTATCAGCATTGGTGACCATGAACCAACTGGATTGTTAGAAAGATCCATTTGGTTCAATAATGTCTTTTGAGGAGCGCTTACCCAGACTCCAGACCCCAGTAATGTGGTTGACTCTCAACTGCACGGTTCTTATGGAGACAAAGTCTGATCTAGGCACTGAGGACACCCTTTATTGTGTTGTGTAGCACTACCATCCTGTTAAATGGGATAATTTTAGAGCACAACTTGAAGCTCAAAACTTGGTACCCATGAAGAGCCCAGCCCCTTCAGGTCTACACCCACTCACTCCCCCCACCCCCATGACCTCAGTATTCATACGTTCCCACTCACTGCCCCCCCACCACCACCACCACCCTCAGGTACTTCTACACTCCCACTCGCTCCCTTTCCCCTCACTCAGGTACTCTGACATTCCCATAAACACCCTTATCTCCACCATCAGGTACTTCCACACTCCCACTCACTCCTGCCTCCAACACCCCTCTAGGTACACCTGCCATCTTCTAGATTAATGTCATTTCCCAGCTCTCTTCTCGGCTAATTTAAATTCTGTGATTTTTCAGTTATTATCCAGTGCCTTTTTTGTACTCGAATTAACATCAAACATCACTTGTGATGTAACATTTTTCATTATAACAGGTTCACTCCGATCTGTGCTTTATATTTTGAGTGCTTAACTTCAGACCAGCCTTTGATGTACCCATTGGAACAATCAGCCCATGTTGACTCTATCCTTTGTTCTTATCATTGTGAATATGTTTTTTAATTGCCATGTTGACCTCCTCAGTTTGACAAGTTTTCTTTATTCTCTGATTTTAATAGTCATTGTGGGTTATTTGGTCTCCTGTCTAGTTGCTCTAATGTTTTCACTAACTGTATCTGCATTCTGTTAACTGCTATTGAAAGCTGGAGAGGGCAGTTAGTTAGACAGATATGTTTCTAATTCATACAGATTTCCTCACTCGATTCATGAAATTCACACTAAATTCATTCCACACAAGAAATGGTGCAGGTGTAGAAATGTGATACTAACAAACCAGATTCCAGGATTTTCTTGCAGCCAGTGCTTTGGCTGGAATGAATTCAAAATTCATCTTTTTAATCAAATGACAGAATCATTCCTAACAGTGAGAGAGTGTGAGAGCAACAGCATTGTCATTTACAGTGAGAGAGTGTGAGAGCAACAGCATTGTTATTTACAGTGTGTAAGAGAAACAGCATGGTCATTTACAGTGAGGGAGTGTGAGAGAAACAGTGTGGCCATTTACAGCGAGTGTGAGAGAAACAGCAGGTCATTTATAGCGAGAGAGTGAAAAAGAAACAGTGTAGTCATTTACAGTGAGAGAGTGTGAGAGAAACAGCGTGGTCATTTACAGTGAGAGAGTGTGAGAGAAACAGTGTGGTCATTTACAGCAAGAAAGTGTAAGAGAAACAGCAGGGTCATTTACAGTGAGAGAGTGTGAGAGAAACAGTGGAGTCATTTACAATGAGAGAGAAACAGTGTGGTCATTTACAGCGAGAAAGTAAGAGAGAAACAGCGGGGTTATTTACAGCGAGAGAGTGTGAGAGAAACATTGGGGTCATTTACAGTGAGAGAGCAACAATGTGGTCATTTACAGTGAGAAAATATGAGAGAAACAGCAGGGTCATTTACAGCGAGAGAGTGTGAGAGAAACAGTGGGGTCATTTACAGGGAGAGAGTTTGAGAGAAACAGTGGGGCCATTTACAGGGTGAGAGTGTGAGAGAAACAGTGGAGTCATTTACAATGAGAGAGAAACAGTGTGGTCATTTACAGCGAGAAAGTAAGAGAGAAACAGCGGGGTTATTTACAGCGAGAGAGTGTGAGAGAAACATTGGGGTCATTTACAGTGAGAGAGCAACAATGTGGTCATTTACAGTGAGAAAATATGAGAGAAACAGCAGGGTCATTTACAGCGAGAGAGTGTGAGAGAAACAGTGGGGTCATTTACAGGGAGAGAGTTTGAGAGAAACAGTGGGGCCATTTACAGGGTGAGAGTGTGAGAGAAACAGTGTGGTCATTTACAGAGAGAGTGTGAGAGAAACAGTGTGGTCATTTACAGGGAGAGAGTGTGAGAGAAGCAGCTTTGTAATTTACAGCGAGAGACTATAAGAAAAACAGCGGGGTCATTTACATGGTGAGACTGAGAGAAACAGTGTGGTCATTTACAGGGAGAGAGTGTGAGAGAAACAGCAGGGTTATTTACAGTGAGTGAGAAGCAGTGTGGTCATTTACAGGGAGAGAGTGTGAGAGAAACAACGGGGCCATTTACAGGGTGAGACTGTGAGAGAAACATCGTGGTCGTTTATAGTAAGAGTGTGAGAGAAACAGCGTGATTGTTTACAGTGAGAGAGTATGAGAGGAGCGGGGCCATTAACAGTGAGAGAAGAGTGTGAGACCATTAAAAAGCATGAGAGGGGAAAGAGTGTGGAAAGCAGCTGATTGATGAGTAGGACTGGTGAGTATTTCTAGCCTTTAAAGTAAAGTAAGGTCCTTAGTTTGTGTTTAGATCTCTAGTCTTTTTTTCTCTTTTTCTTAACGATAGCTCTTTAAGTATAAGATTGAGACTGGTGTGTATTTTAAAAATTACAATAAAGTGTAAAGAATGGAGATACTAGAGTAATTAATTAAATTGAATAAAATAAGATAACGATGGCAGGACGAGTGATGTGTTGCTGCTGCAGCATGTGGGAACTGCTGGACACCAAGGTGATCCAGAGCAAACATATCTGTAGCAAGTTTGCAGCTCGAAGAACTCGAAGTTAAGCAGCTGGAGTTCGAGCTGCAGACATTGTGCCACATCAGGGTGGGGAAAGTTACCTGGACACTTTGCTCCAGTAGGAGGTGACACCCCTCAGATTAGGTAATTCAAATTTGGTCTGTTTTCAGGGATAGGAGGGTGTGACTGCAGGGGAAGCAGGTTTGGGATCGGGGGGTAGCGTTCAAGGCGCCTCAGCCCCTGCAACTTGTAAGTCCAATACTTACAAGGTTCTTGCAAGATGTGTGGATGAGAGCGAGGACTGCAGGGAGGATGAGCTAACTGACCATGGCACGGTAGATTGATTCAAGTGGGGGGAGGAAATAGGAGCGTAATAGTGGTAGGGAAGAGTATAATTAGGGGGATAGATACTGTTCTCTGCAGCCATGAGCATGAGTCCCGAAGGCTGTGTTCCCTGCCCAGTGCCAGTAACTCCTTAGGGCTGGAGAGGAACTTGGAGTGGGAGGGGAGGGATCCAGTTGTCATCGTCCATGTTAGTACCAATGACATTGATAAGACTAGAAAGGAAGTTCTGCTGTGAGAATTTGAACAGTTAGGAGCTAAATTAAAAAGCAGAACCTCCAAGATAATAATCTCGGGATTGCTACCTGAGCCATGGGCAAACTGGCATAGGGTAAATAAAGTCAAAGAGTTAAATGCGTGGTTCAGAAAATGGTGTGGGAGGAATGGGTTTCAGTTCATGGGACACTAGCACCAGTGCTGGGGTAGAAGGGAGCTGTTCCGGTAGGACAGGCTTCACTTGAACCATGCTGGGACCAGTGTCCTGGTGAACCAAATAACTAGGGCTGTAGAGAGGGCTTTAAACTAAATACAGGTGGGGGAGGGTTCGGGAAAGGGGACACATAGACTAACAAAGTAAAAGGACATGGCAGCCTTGCAGGGCAGCTTTTTAGATAATGATACCCACAGTGTAACAAACAAAAAAACAGCAGCAAATGGGGTCAAAAGGGGAAAAAATGGTAAAAAGGCAAAAAATAATTGCTTTTTACTTAAATGCACTTAGTATTTAGAACAAATTAAATGAATTATCGGCACAAATAGAGATAAATGTGTATGATCTTCCAGCCATTACAGAGACGTGGTTACAAGGAGATCACAGCTGGGAACTAAATATTCAGGGGTATGTGACTTTTCAAAAGGACAGCCAGAAGGAAAGGGTGGTGGGGTAGCTTTGTTAGCATGGGATGGAATAAATACGATAGCAAGAAAGGATCTTGGATCGGAAGATGTAGAATCCGTATGGGTGGAGGTAAGAAATAACAAGGGGAAGAAGACACTGGTAGTAATAGTCCATAGACCCCCCCCTGACGATAGCCAAAATGTAGGACAGAGAATAAACCAGGAGATAATGGGAGCATGTAAAAAAGGCAATACATTAATCATGGGTATATTTAATCTTCATGTAGATTGGGAAAATCAAATTGGCAGAGGTAGACACAAGCAAAAATTCATAGAGTGTTTTCGGGACAGTTTCTTAGAAAAATATGTTGCGAATCCAACCAGGGATCAGGCTGTTTTGGACCTGGTAATGTGTAATGAGGCAGATTTAATAAATGATCTCAGAGTAAAGGATCCCCTAGAAAACAGTGACCATAATATGGTAGAATTTAGCATTCAGTTTGAGAGTGAGAAACTTGGGTTGGAAACAACTGTGCTAAACTTAAATAAGGACAATTACAATGGGATGAGGACAGAATTGGCTGGAGTGGACTGCAAAAGCAATTTAGCAGAAAAAGCAATTGATGAACAATAGCAAACGTTTAAAAAAGTAGTTCATGACTCTCAACAAGATATATCCCAGTGAGGAAGAAGGATTCAAGGAAGGGGATAAACCAACCATGCGTACCCAAGGAAGTTAAGGACAGTATCAAATTGATAATGTACCACACATAGAGCTACTTAATAAGGTAAGAGCCCATGTTGTTGGGTATATTAGCATGGATAGAGGATTGGCTAACTAATAGAAGACAGAGATTTGGGATAAGGGAGGCATTTTCTGAATGGCAACCTATAACTAGTGGAGTGTCACAGGGATCAGTGCTGGGTCTCAATTATTTGCAAAATATATTAATGACTTAGATGAGGGAAGTGAATGTACTATCACCAAGTTTGCGGATGACACAAAAATAGGTGGGAAGGCAAGTGGTGAGGATGACACAAGGAGTCTAAAAGAGAGATATAGACAGGCTAATTGAGTGGGCAAAAACTTGGCAGATGGAACACAATGTGAGGGAAATGTGGGAAAATGTGAGGTTATGTACTTTGGCAGGAAGAATAGAGGAGTTGAATATTATTTAAATGGAGAAAGACTGCAGAAGGTTGCAGCACAAAGGGATTTAGGGAAGGCAAATGGAATGTTGGCTTTTATTTCAAAGGGAATGGTGTATAAAAATAGGGAAGTTTTGCAAAAACTATAAAAGGCACTAGTTAGGCTGCATTAGAGGCAATCCAGAGAAGGTTCACTTGGTTGATCCCGGGTATGGAGGGATTTTATTATGAGAAGAGGTTGAGTAGGTTGGGCCTCATTGGAATTTAGAAGAATGAGAGGTGACCTTATTGAAATATAAGATTCTTAGGGGGCTTGACAGAGTGGATGCTGATGGGTTGTTTCTCCTTGTAGGACAGTCTAGGACCAGAGGGCATAATCTCAGAGTAAGGGGGCACCCATTTAAAACAGAGATGAGAAGGAATTTCTTCTCTCAGAAGATAGCCAACTTTGGAATTCATTACTGCAGAGGGCTGTAGAGACTGAGATAGACAGATTTTTAATTGATAAGAGAATCAAGGGTTATGGGGAAAAGGCAGGAAAGAGGAGTTGAGGATTATCAAATCAGCCATGATCTCACTGAATGGCGGAGCAGACTCAATGGGCCGAATGGCCTACTTCTGCTCCTACATCTTATGGCCTTATGGTTTTAATGAATAAATTTTGAAATGATTAACTAAAAAAGCATGTGGTAAGCCAGAAACAACCTCCTTTTTTGGTACTTAACTTAGTTTCCCTCAGTTCCCATTGCTGAAGTGGACACTAGAAGAATCTGATGAGAGGCAAGTGGGGAAATTTTCAAGTCAGCCACAAACCGGACAGTGATATTAGCATTGTGTCGGCAGCCCACATCCAAGGTGATAGAAAGCTTTGTTACATTTGAACAACAATCTGCAGGCATCACACGGGCTTCTATTACCACTTACCAGTTTGGGGCAGTGGAAAATGGTCCAGCTTTTGCACTGTGCCAACCAGTATTAGATGGCTTGAGGGTGAGAACAGGCTAGCAGTCTCTCTTGGAGGTGGGAAAGAGAATGGGATGGCAGTGGGCCTGTTGGAGGGGAGGGAGAATGAGCTCGCAGTGGGCCTGTTAGAGGGGAGGGAGAATGGGCTGGCAGTGGGCCTGTTGGAGAGAAGAGGAATGGGCTGGCAATGGGCCTGTTGGAGGGGAGGGAGAATGGGCTCGCAGTGGGCCTGTTGGAGGAGAGGGAGAATGGGCTCGCAGTGGGCCTGTTGGAGGGGAGGGAGAATGGGCTGGCAGTGGGCCTGTTGGAGGGAAGAGGAATGGGCTGGCAGTGGGCCTGTTAGAGGGGAGGGAGGAGCATGACAAATTCTCCTCAACTGCAGGGAGGGTCCCTTTAAAACCGTTGTTTAGATTGTTTAACTCCTGAATAATGTGGGACTAGTATCTACTTTCCGTGCTCCACCTACATCTCCATATAAATAACAATACCTGTCCTGCTACTGACGTAGAACCCCAATTTGGATAATCAAACAATCCCTCACCTGTATGGATGGGAGTATTGGGTGCCTGTATAAAGACCCTGAAAGTTGAATCAACTGGCAGACAAGGTCCCCTCTGGGTTTCTCTTTGTCGGTTGCCCATTTTTTAGATGAGAAGCAGGTGGCTGGCAGTTAGAAATGCATCCCAGGTTTTAAATGTATCCTCCTATTTAAGACATAATTCAATATTAACAGTTGGAGTTAATTGCTACTTTGAAGTTATGGCTTAGTTGCAATTATTTTTAAGATTTAGGATTTGGGAAAAGTCAATTTTCACGTTATCAGGGATGGATGCGGGTGGATGAGTCTAAATTTATCTCCACTTTTCCGTCCATTGCTGGCATTACCAGTTCTATTGGTCAGGCTTGAGAGTGAAACCACTGAACCCCTAAGCTCATCACTTTGTGCTTTATATCCCCTCATCCATTCCAATCTCTCTCTCCCATGAAGCCTATCTACTGCTGCCTTAAACTTTTCCCCACTCCACTACTGATTACTTGACTTTTCTGGGCCCATGTCATTTGACATTGTTAGTCAATTCCTTTCCTCTGGTACCATCCCCTTCCCTTCAAAATCCCTTTTAAAAGTTTTCACATTTTTCTATAAATCACCTTGAGTCAATGTTTACAGTAAAGGTGCTTTATAAATGCAATTGTTGTTCTCTAGCCAAGTGTATACAATTGCCATTTTATGTTTCCTCACACTGTTCTAATTCTGAAGCTTTTAAAACAGGAGCTGCAATGATGAGCTCATATGGCGTTATGCAGCCTTGATATTTTATCACATCAGAATTTGGAAACAAATGTACTTATTTATTGAGTTACCACTGGAGTTAATCATTTATAAAAAAGTTCACAGACTGTGTTTTGTTAGTGACAGACTTGTGTCAGTGATTTTTACGAACAGGATCAGTTCAGCTATTCTTTTTACAAAGATTCTGCAATGGATTCAGTATTTGTGCTCTAAATGTCCTGTGGGCTTATTAATGGTGTACAAAAGTGAGGTGGTAAGAGGCAAAAAAACAACACAAGTATAAATTCAGAAACTTTCATCGGCAGCATAGACAGAATGTCAAACAGTTTACAATTTCCATTGCGTTAGGAATTTGTTCTAATGGGGATTAATATTTATTAACCTGCTATTTTTAAATAGGAGCTAGCAAGCACACAGTCTCATATGCTGAGCTTCCACCATTGCTTCTATTAGCATGTAGTTTGGTTCTCTGACTTATTCATTTCTTCTGGAGTAACTTGAGGAGATAGTAGACTGTTGTCTGAGGCACAGTGTTCCCACTGCCAGCAATGTATTATTAATTTAAAGGTAATGCCTTCCTCTGAGAGCACGCGGAACCCAAATTCTATTTGGTCTCAGGTGCTGCCATCAAAGGCAGCACATTGTCATAGGCAACAGGAAGTGATACTCAGGAGCACTGTGACCAAGAAAACAATCTTGAGTCTTTGACTTCCTCCGTGCCATAGGATTTCTAATTGCAATTGAAAGTGGGCAACACAGTTGGTGTGAGTTTTAGAAATGTACCTTATTGGGTTCTATATTCCAGAACACTGAATGAACTGTTTTCAGTGTAGTATAGCCATTTCTTAAAGTCTGGGTTTTATAGTTGTCACTAAAGTGGCAAACTACTTTGTTTCGGTTCCAGCTAAATTTCTGCTCTTTTTTCCAAAATTGTTGGAAGAAAATCTAGAAGTAATTTTTTTTTAAATGTTGAAGTTTATTTTACACTTTTTAAACCTGTAGACTCTGTGTATATAGGAGAGACGTGACCAAAATTACAGATTGCGTGTCTATTGCTGTACTTGTCTTATGTTCATTAAACTACAGAAATTGTGTTAGCTGGGAGAGAAAGAGACAGTGCTCCCTATAACTTCATTTGTAAATGGGATTGTGACAAACTTCTGTCAACACTAAAGGGGCAAAATGGGAAATTCCAAAGGAAATTTGCCCCAGTGACTTTCTTCGCCCTAATTTTGAGAAAAATTAAAGTAAAAAGATTGCCTGTGATCAATTATTTTGATGACAGATAGTAAGTATAATTATTCTAGTTTCTGTGACCATTGAGACTAGAGAAAGGCAGTGTGTCTTTCCTCATCCTTATTTAGTTTACTCCTTTAAAACACAAGTGCACTTTGAAAGTAAGTAAGGTTTTTGAGGGAATTGGGGGTGTTGGAGACACCTGCTTTGGGTGAAAGAGGTCAGATTGGATGCATGGTGGAGAGTTAGACAAGTGATATTGGAGCAAAGTGGAGGATAGAATGTGGGACTTGAGGGACGAGGGTAAGGGTAGCTTTTAGAATAAGGGGTAGAAAGAATAGGAAGGAGTAAGAATCCAGAGTAAGAATAATCAACTGGGGGAGAGCTAACTTCAATGGGTCAAGAACGGAGCTGGGCCAGATAGACTGGAACCAAAGGTTGGCAGGAAAAAACTGTAGCTGAACAATGGGCTACCTTCAAAGAAGAAATGGTTCGGGCACAATCAAGGTATATTTCCTCAAAAGGGAATGGTAGGGCAAACAAGCCCAGAGCTCCCTGGATCAAAAACAAGATAGAAATTAAGATAAAGAGGAAAAAGTGTGCTTATGACAGGTGTCAGGTAGAAAATATAATAGAGAACCAAGCGGAATACAAAAGAATCAGAGGGGAGGTGGAAAAGCAAAATAAAAGAAGCAAAGAGGGGTTATGAGAAAAGACTGGCAGCCAACATAAAGGGGAATCTCAAAGTCTTCTATCGGCACACAAATACTAAGAGGATTGTATAAAGAGGGGTATGGCCAATTAGGGACCAAAAAGGGTATTTACACATGGAGGCAAGAGGCATGGCTGAGGTGTTACTGAACTGGATTAGCCATATAAATACTGTGGCTACAAGAGCAGGTCAGAGGCTGGGAATTCTGAGGTGAGTAACTTGCCTCCTGACTCCCCAAAGCCTGTCCACCATCTACCATCTGATGGAATACTCTTCTCTTGCCTGGATGAATGCAGCTCCAACAACGCTCAGGAAGCGCAACACCATCCAGGACAAAGCAGCCCACTTGATTGGCACCCCATCCTAAAAATTCACTCCCTCCACCACCGACGCACAGTGGGAGCAGTGTGCACCAACTACAAGATGCACTGTGGAAATTAACCAAGGCTCCTTCAACATCACCTTTCAAATCCACGACATTTAACAGCTAGAAGGACAAGGGCAGCAAATACTTGGGAACACCATCACCTGGAAGTCCCCGTCCAAGCCACATACCATCTTGACTTGGAACTGTATCGCCATTCCTTCACTGTCACTGGGTCAAAATCCTGGAACTCCCTCCCTAACAGATCTGTGAGTGTGCCTGTACCACATGGACTGCAACAGTTCAAGAGGGCAGCTCATCACTGCCTTCTTACTAGCAATTAAGGATGGTCAACAAATGCTGGCCTAGCCAGCAATGCCCATATCCCATTAACAAATAAATTTTAAAAAGGCATCAGGAGTCATGCTGAGATGAAATAAAATGAAATTCTACATATCCATTACAGACTTCATTATATTATGAAAGACATTCATTGTTAAAAGCTTAGTTATTTAAATCATTTCAAGTACTTAATCCATTATAAAAAACAAACATTTGTATTCATAGCCCCACATCAAAGTCAACTAATCCCTTTATAACCAATTGGAGCTGCCAATGAAACTGTGAATATACAGGCTGCCCACTGTGATAATGATAGGCTGTGGAAGCAGTCAAGCAATACTAATACTATAGTCTAAGCCCTCAGACTTATGATAACAGACATCTATTGAATTTGCAAGCACTTTTTTTCAACAGAGTGACAGCAGGCTGTTTTTTTTTTCATAATTTAAAGGGCAGGAGATTTAAATGATTGACAGCCTTACAGTTCCATTGACATAATCCACCTTTTACATTCATTCATATCTATTCTTAAAATCCCAAAGGGGTACTTGACTTCTCCAAAAGAATACCTAACCTCTCCAAAGAACTCCAGCAGGTTTAGATCATTTCCCCAAATTCATAACATCCCTGAGCAATGTGAATAATGGCTGAGAGTTGCTTTCCAGATGCCCCCATCCACTTATGCTTAGGCGTGTCGTGTACAAGTTACAGTCTCAGCAGCTTCCCCTTGTCCAAGACCTTCTTTATCTGTGAAAAACACCTTGCAGCATTCAGCTGTGCAGTTTATTTTGAAAATTTCTTTTGGCCTTGTGAAGCATGTTGGTAAAATTTGGTCATTTTTTGACCAATATTGTCCAACTTATACATGCTTAAAGCTTAGAGTACAATTATTCACAGCCTTAGTGCCCAGACAAGAAAATTTACCCCTGTGTTACCAAAAGGTTCTGCTTAAATCAGTACTTTATTCAGTACTTTCCTCAAATTGGAATAGTAGCATAGTCCTTCAGAACTAGGTATTATTTATGTGGTTTCCTGGTTGTTCTAAATTTCTGAGATGAGTGGACAGTTTTCCTTTCAAATGTATCTGTTGAAGATATGCCCTCAGCATATGCCCTCAGATGCTTTACTACCATTGAATTACTTTCAAGTGCTGTCACTGTTGCACTGTAAGCAAATATGGCAGCCTTTGTAAGAACAGCAAGGTGCCACAAACAACAGATAAATGATTAAATAATGTAAGGACATTACTGATGTTGGCCTGAATGCTATTTAAATGTATTTGCTGACATTAGTTGGGAGAGATCAAAGAAAATGTCATTTTCACTTTCAAAGTTTCCTTGCTCTTCCATGAAGAGCAGATTTGCACCAAGTGCGGTAGCAGGTGGGGAAAAAGGACGTTTTACCTGTCGGCCGCAATGGCAGCTTTTCACACCATATCGTCCCAATCCTACCCCATTAATTATGCAGCCACAGGAAACACGCCATCTCGCTGGCGGGCAGCCTCTGAATTGCCAGCCACATTGTTACCTTGCCGTTTCCTCACTCCGGGTGCCATATCTAAACTGCAGCCATGCATACAGTTCCTAATGCTTACAGCCCAGGACTACCCCAGTGAAGACATGGCCCTGAAGGCCAAGAAGAGTTCAGTGACCTATCACTGGAATGCCTTTCGGAGGCCGACCCTGATGTCCTCCCCCCCTGCTCTAGCTGTAGGAGATCCAGCAACCTCACCACTCCAGCTTGGGAGGCAGTGGCAGTGGTGGTCAGTGTCAACGCCGCACAGAAGAGGTTGTCCATCCAGTGCAGAGAGAGGGTGAATGATCTCATCTGTGCTGCCAAGGTAAAGCAACCATCTCATCACTCTAAACTCATATACTCACAAGCCCATCACACATTCATTAGCATCTCATTCACTGCCAGCTCAAGAGACATCACCACCCATTCTCTCACATATGCCCTCACATGTCCATCTGGCCTAATCTCCTCTGGAAATTGCCTCCTCAGCCCTCACAACTTTGAGGCCACTTGCACAGATCAATGTGTGCCCCCACACACACCCTGGGATACTCCCCTTCTCCAGTACAGCCCTCGCCTTGAGGCCCGAAGCCAAGGAGGCAAAAAAACCTCAAAGTTCTGAGCCAAGTACAGCTCGCCAGGTACATGTCGCTTATGTACAGTTGTGAAACACGTCAGCATGCAATCATGCTGACATGCTCAGATGATCCAATGTGGGCGGATGATTCTGGTGAGCTGGGCTTGTAATGATATGTAGATGTATTACAATGAAGCTCCTGACGTCCAACGTGGGAAATGTGGCCTGCCATTGATGGGCATAGCGGACAATTGCAGCCTGGTTTCACGTTGTCATGAAACTGATTTTTGGTCTTCTCGCCATATTGTCCACTCATGCCGCCAAACACACCCGACGCCAACGCGCACAGAGAATTCAGCCCAATATTTCAAAATCTTATTCTTTATTGTTATGATTCTTACACAAAATTAGTCGCTTTATTTCTGGACCTGCAAGATGTCCTTAAATTAAATATCTAAAAATGTTTAATCTTTAAGAAATAAAGCAGAGAACTTAAGTAAGAGCAGAGAATGATGAAAATACATTAATGGACAAAAGGTAGCTTAACATACCTGATGGAAGTAGTTGTGCCAAAGACTCCCCACCTGATCCTTCTTTTCTGTTTGAAAGGCAGACAGATCTGCTGTGTGTTTTTGCCATATTCTGAACATTTCTGAAAATTCACAGTCATGGCCTCCACATCACCATCTCACATGGCCTCTCTTTTGCTGTTGCCTCAGACACAGACCTCTTCCTCATATTCAACTCACATTTCCTTTCCTCCTTCAAAACCCTATTTCCTTCTGTCAGCCCCTTGGAAAATACCTTACCCCACAAGTCACTTATGGTGGTACATTCAAACTCTCTATTCTATGACCTTCCATTCACCATTCAACTCTGCAACTACAGGTCTGCTCAATAACAACATCACCTTCACTTTTGGTGCCCTTGTTCCCTGTAAAAACCTTAAGCTCTCCCACCCTGGTTGTTCCCCTTGGTACATACCCTTCTTTGCTCTCATAACACCAAGGGATGCAGATTTGAATATTTGTACATGAAATTTCACAACTACTCCAGGACCTTCCAGAAATTCAAAAATAGCTCCCGAATTTTCTTCTCAACAGACCATCTCCTTAAACCCCAGTCCCCTCTATCCTCAGCTCTAACAACAAGTGCAAGGAGCTCAGAACACTTCTCTGTCACCAAGATTGAGACCATCTATTCAGCTGCCCCTGCCGATTCCCTCCTTTCCCAAGCCCACCAACCCAATCTCCCCTGAGATTTTTCCCACCCTTGCCCTGAATTCTATAGAAAGACCCACTTCTCAAAACCTCTCTGACTTTCACTCCTCCTTTTAGACATTCCTTAAAATCTACTTCTTGGGCCAAACTTTTAGACTTTTTTCACTGTCACTCAGTGTCAATTTTTGTTTGACTACTCCCCTGTGGAGTATCTTGGGACATTGTTCTGTGTAAAAGGTGTTATATAAATACAAGTTGTGTCTTGAATGAGTGGATAGAAAATTGGACAGATTTGCTTAAGAACGTATGGAACTCCAGCCTGATCCCTTTGTAACTTCAGGTGTTCTACTACGTTAAAGACACGGTATAAAAGAAAACATGGACATACAAATTTAGAGCAGGAGTAGGCCATTTGGCCCCTTGAGCCTGCTCTGTCATTTGATAAGATCATGGCTGATCTGATTGTGGCCTCAACTCCACTTCCTTGTCCACCCCATACCATTAGATTCTTGATTAGAAAAGGATCAATCTAACAGCCTTAAAAATATTCAATAACCCAGCCTCCACATCTCTCTAGGGAAGAAATTTCTGCAAACTAATGACCCCCAGGGAGAAAACACTTCTCACCTCCAGCTTAAATAGGAGCCCCTTTATTTTTAAACTGCGTCCCCTAGTTCTAGTCTCTCCCACAGGGGGAAACATCATCTCAATATTCACCCTGTCAATTCCCCTTGAAGATCTTGCATGTTTCAATAAGATAACCTCTAATTCTTCTAAACACCAATGAATACAGATCCAAAATGTCCAACTTTTCCTCAGAAGATAGCCCTTTCGTACCAGGAATCAGTCGAGTGAACCTTCTTTGAACTGCTTCTAATTCTATTATATCCTTTCTCAAGTAAGGAGACCAGAACTGTACACAGCACTCCAGATCCGGTCTCACCAATGCCCTATGCAATTGTAGCGAAATTTCTCTACTCGTATAGCCCATCCCTTTTGCAATAAACAACAACATCCCATTTGCCTTCCTAATCACTCGCTGCATCTGCATTTTTTGTTGTTTATGTACGAGGACATCCAGATCCCTCTGCACTGCGGTTTTGCAATCTCTCTCCATTTAAATAATATATTGCTTTTCTATTCTTCCTGCCAAAGTGGACAAGTTCACATTTTCTTACCAATACCCCATCTGCCAAGTTTTGCCCATGCACTTACCCTATCTAAATCAATTTGTAGACTCTTTATATCCGCCTCACAATTTACTTTCCTCTCTAACTTTATGTCATCAGCAAATTTAGCAATACATGCAATCCCTTCATCTAAGTCATTGATGTAAATTGTAAGTAGTTGAGGCCCCTGCACCGATCCCTGTGGCACTCTACTGGTTAAAGTTTCCAATCCAAAAGTGACCCACATGACCCTCTGCTTACTAATCGTCAACCAATCCTCTACTCATGATAATATCTTACCCCATGAACTCTTATTTTGTGTAGTAACCTTTAATTTGGCACCTTATCAAACGTCATTTTGAAATCGAAGTACACCACATCTACAGACTCCCCTTTATCCACATTGCTTGTCACTTCCTCAAAGAACTCTAATAAATGAGTCAAACATGATTTCTCTTTCACAAAACCATGTGACCTCTACCCAATTGCATTCCAATTTTCTGAGTGCCCTCTTTAAGAATAGATTCTAGTATTTTCCCTATGACAGGTGTTAGGCTAACTGCGCTGCAGTTACCTGCTGTCTGTCACCTTCCTTTCTTGAATAGATGAGTTACACTTGCTACTTTCCAATCTGATTGGACCTTTCCAGAATCAAGGAAATTTTGTAAAATTACAACCAAGCCATCTATTTCAGCAGCCACTTCTTTTAGGACCTGAGGATGAAGTCCAACAGTTACTGGTGACTAATCAGCCTTTCGTTATAATAGTTTTCTCAGTACTCTTTCCCTGGTAATTGTAATTGCTTTAAGTTGCTCCCTCCCTTTTGATCTACAAGTATTTCTGGAATGTTATTTGTGTCTTCTGCAGTGAAGACAGACAGAAAACATCTGTTCAACACTTCCACCATTTCTTTATTTCCCATTATTAATTCCCCAGCCTCACCCAGTAGAGGACCCACACTCCCTTTAGTTACTCTTTTCCTCTTTAAATACTTGTAGAAACTCTATCTGTTTTTAGCTTCCTCTAACACTCTAATTTATCCCTCCTTAATACTTTTTTAGTCACCTTTTGCTGGTTTTTTACATTCTGTCCAAGTCTTCTGACCTACCACTAATCTTTGCAGAATTGTACACTTTTTCTTGCAATTTGATACTATCTTTAACTTCCTTAATTCCAGCCACAGATGTTGCATTTGTCTCCTAGAGTCTTTCTTACTGAAATATATCTTTGCTGCATGTTATGAAATGCCTTAAATGTCTGCCACTGCATTTCTTCCGACATACCCCTTAATCTATTTTCTCAGGTCACTTTGGCCAGCTCCGTCTTCCAACCCTTGTAGCTGCCTTAATTTAAGTTTAAAAGACTAGTCTTAGACCTACTTTTCCTCAAACTGAATGCAAAATTCAAACATGCTATGACCGCTGCTACCTAGAGGCTCCTTTACTATGAGGTCACTAAGTAACCCAGTCTCATTGTACATTACCAGATCTAGAATAGCCTGCTGTCAGGTTAGCTGGAGAACGTGCTGCTCTAAGAAACTGTCCTGAAATCTCTTACTATCTGTTTTTATATTTCTGACTAGCTTTCACTCATACTCTAATTTCTCCCTCCTTATGACTTTTTAGTCATTCTTTGTTGGTACATTGTTTTTGTTGTTATCTGTTCCAAAACCTCCTTAAACAATAACATTTCCTAGGATAAACTTATTCTGAATACGACTGTAGAAACCAATATAAATTAGTGTCTAGCCCAGCAGCTTTATAGTGCAGCTTGAACACTATTGTTGCCTTTCATTTGCTGTTCATTTGTTCTCTGTCTTTCAGTTTTTTGGTGTTTTAATAACTTGGCTGTATATCAGCCGGCTGGAAGATATCATCTATGAGTATGATGCCGTGGATAGTGGCCTGATGAGTGGACCATCTAGCAGACGTCAGTGTGAAGATGTAAGCACGTCGGGGACAGGGTGCTGCTGGTGTTTACCTGCTCTCGATGCTGTTGTATGAGATTTTTTGTATGGAGTAATTATATAGATTTACTGATGTCTGGGAGAGCAGTACAAGGCTGTAATAGTCCAGGAATTCTGATAGTGACAAAAGAACGAGAGTTCACATTGCAGCAGTTTAAAAAGATAATACAAATCCATCACAAAAAGAAAATTTTGGAACTACACAGCCAGTTTCTCAATATTTGAACAGAGGGAAGATTGTGCACAGTTTTGGGTGGAGATCAGAGATAACAGAGACTATGCCCAAATTGTAAATCCAGCTTTTAGGCTCTCAGATTCTGGAAGACCTGGGGTGTATTACCACCATTTTTGGTACTCTTCTTAGATTTCTTACTACCTTGTAACACTCCCAAGCTCTTGTTCTTCCCATTTAATGTATATGAAGCAATATGTCCCACTGCACTTTGTTGAAATGCTTTCCTGTGAACAGCACATTTTAGTGTCAGAGCAAACAAGCTTCCTTATATCTGCAAATTCTCGAGGGCTTGTTGTTTTACTATACCTGGTCTTAAGATCAACTGGTTTGTGACTGCAAATGTTTGCAAAGTTTACCATAAAATCTTCTGACTCAATGTTACCGCTCTCACCATGAAAACCTTAAAACAACTTTCAACCCCTTAGAAATAGTATAACCATTTTCTAGGAGCGATAGCTGCTTCATACTTGTGCTCCACCACATTGTGACACTGAACAACACCTTACAAACTGAGACAAGAATCAGGAAGAAGTACCTTTTGTACATTATGATCAGGGATGAATTGCAGATGTGGTCTTGGGTATGGACCTGTATCCGCACAGTTGACAGTGTTCCAACACCACCGCCCCCCCCACCAACACCCCCCCCCCCTCCCCAATTCCCGTATAAATTATGGGCTTATGTGGTTCATCCCACACCAATCTGTGTTCCATCAGGTGATCATTCAGGATTTTAGGCAATCATAATATGTACTGCTACTGACAGGTACCTCCTGCTTTTTAAATTATTTTCTTTATTTTGACTGTATTACGTATCTAATTGCTAAAAGGATGAAACTACAAAAGCGATTTTGCTGCCATGACCTGTACACAAGGACTTTTGCCTGCTGAGAAGTATGCATCAGGAAATCTCAGCAGTGATATTTCTTTCCATTAAAATGATTAGGCAATTTCCTGATATGTACAGCTGGCGGGAGATTCCCTGCAAGTTCATCAGAAGTTTGGTGTGATTACAAGTTTTCACGTTTTTTGCAAAATTCATTTTGATGTAACAAAATTGTGTTTTATTAACTGAAATTTTACATTGTTTAGTATGTCTTCCTGAGATTCCATATACACAGGTTTTTGTTTAAAATTACATTTCAAAGGTTTATAAATTTCTTAAATATCAGCAGGTTTATATTCCACAGATTTAAAGACAACAATGGAAAGTTTTACTTAAATATTTTACACTCTCAAGAATCACTGATTTTCTGTGTCTCTTTAAAGTTAACATTTTCCTAACATTTTCATACTGATTAATATGTGTTATTTTGTTTATAATATATGATTTGGCTAATCGTCAAACATTCACTTTAGGATGCTGAGATCTTCTTCCATTGTCTTTGCCTCACTCTCACTTCTTTGGCTTTTTAAATATGGTGGCCGGACATGATGGCAGAGCGTGCGCCATTCAGCCTGCCCTGCTGTGCAAGATGTCGGGAATGTCCAGATGCATAATTAATTACACCAGGGCCACAAGAAACCACGGGATTTCCCGTCGGCCTCCGCAGTGGGAAGCACTCCCTGTCCCTGGTGCCGCCACGGGACTTCATCCCGGATGGGAAAATTCCACCCCCTGTTTCTGTTTACTAATGTTCAGCTCCAAACTGCCCAAAGGGACAGGTATTGGAAAGTTCTGGTTAAAGTCAGTTCCTGCGACCACATTATTGGACATTGTGCAAATGCTCCTAACATTAACACACAGGTGCTTCACCAGAAGCATTTAACATTACATTCTTCACTTGTTAAGTGCACAAGCTTTCTTTTTTGCAAAAGATTCAGAATAAAACATTGATTTATAGGCATTACAAATCAATTAATATAGCAATTAACATTTTAAGTATATTTTAGTTGATTGAAAAGTCTATTATATAGCACTGGCTAGTAGTTTAATGTGCAGTTTATTGTGGTGCAGTTTGATCAGTGTATCAAGCAATGACTAATTTTATGTGTTTTATATTCAGGATAGTGAGATAAGCTGCTTGTAACAGAGTGTGGTGACTGTACCACACAAAGTTCATTCTGCTCTCTGCCCATGGGACGCAGTGCACCACCTCAGTTTTTAATGCCAGGTTCACAAGGAGAGAGTGGGCCATGGTGTCACCAAAAAGTAGAAGAAATTTTGTTGTACTTCTTTCAAACTTCTTACAGGTACCAGGGCCAAATTAAATCTCTGTTACACCACAAAAATGGGTGCTCACAGAGCATAACTGCATTGTCCAAGAACTGGACTGACAGTAGAGAAATAGAAAATAATTGGCTCCATAGAGAGACAAAAGGGTAAAAGGTTTTCATTTATTGTTCACTCCTGTTAAACTGAATAGCAATCTGCCCGATAAAACCTGGGATCTTCCTTCCCTATGCCTTCACAACCCTGTCTGCTCAGAGGTGCAGGTAGCCAGAATGTCTGCATTGATATCCGTCTTTATGGGAAATTCTGTTCTAGCCTCTCATGAATGATGAGGACAATCATTCAGCATTGCACAGAGCAGCATGTTGAAACATTCACTGTGTGGTCCTTAAGCAAGGTGGTACCTGGGTTTCGTAACACTGCTCTAATCTCACAGCTGTCATAATGGGTGCAGTATTGTGACAATTACAATTCTTGCTCTGTTTCAACAGAGAGGCTCATGGCCCCTGGAACCTCCACTTTGTGCTCATTCTTGACTCGCATATAAAATCAATATGTCACTGTGTACTTGTCCCAGCCCAGATGTTATCACATTGTTGCAAAGAGGAAACAATCTTAAAAAAGCCAGTGATTTAATAATGTTTTCTAACCTGCACCTACAATGATGAGCATGATTCCCTAAACAAGCAATAATTAAGCTATGAATCATATCAGACTCTATTTACTTGACAGTTAGAATTTGTGGCCTTAAACAAGTTAAATCAGAATGAAAATCTCTTGGACTTCTCTCCAACCTATCTACTGATTCGGAGCAAGTTCACCTTATAGCCTTAAAGATTTGCACAGTTGCACTTTACTAGCTGACCAATTCACTGTGCTTTACATATTCTCTTTCTTATAAAACACACAATGACAGGCTAGTATGAGCAGCACCACGAGATCCATCACTAATGTGTTCGGGAGTGCTGCTGCTCATGTTGTTCTAACCAACTGCTACATCATCAAAAAGTTCCATCCTTTAGATGAGGCTTTAAATCAAAGCTTTGTCTTCTTCCACAGATGTTTTCAGATTACAGTTAAAATCCCATAACATTATTGGAAAAAAATCAAGAAGTTGCCGTCCTGTCATGGTCAATCTTTCCCCTCCTCAACCAACACCACCAAGAACTGAGTATGTTTACCTAAGGGCCTCAGCTACTCAGTTAAGTAAGAGATATGCACTGTGCTAATGTCTTCACCAACATTCTCCTCAACACTCCCTCAAATACCTTTGTTTCTATCCTTTGATCTGGTACCTTATTCCATACTAGCAAAATGAAACTCCTCAGAAAATGTTAAAATAAAGTGAAGCCGGATTTAACACACTAGAAGTAATGAGCGTACTACCTGATGTTTCACCTTGGTAACTTTGTATGCTGTCTGTTTCCTCAAGTCTGACACTAGTGCTCCTTTATAGATGCTTCACGGGAAGCACTAAGTAAAGGTAGCTGCATACTAAGAACTTTTAGCAAAATAATCCTATACCTTTATGATTGCAAATAGTTCCACAACATGTGTGATGCACTGGATCCCCAATCCAGTGCATCTTCTATCATCTAAGCAGGTGAGGCTGGATGGGCCAGATGTAGCATGATCCTGAAAGACAGCAAACTGATCTGTGTCCACTCCTGCCACTACCCTGCAGCTGGGCATCGCTTCACCAAGTCTGAAGATCTGCATGAGGGCAAGCCTCTAGACAGCAGTGTAGTTCTGCTTTCCTGTGCCAGAATTGTTCACTATTCCAGAATCATCTCTCAGTTTCTGTTCTCTACAACAAACCATGGACTTCTTAGTACCTAAGACTGAGACCATCCATTCAGCTGCCACAGCCACTTTCCTCCTTTCTCATTGCTCTAGCCAAACTTCCTAAGTTTGCTCCTGCCCTAGCCCTGAACTCACATCTTTCTCTGTTACAAGGGTATGAAGACAGAGTTGGCTCAAGTGGAATGAGAAAATATGTTAAGAGGGAAGATGGTAGATAAGCAGTGTCAGACATTTAAGGAGATATTTCATAACTCTCAACAAAAATCTATTCCATTGAGGAAGAAAGAATCTACCAGAAGGATGCACCATCCGTGGGTAACTATGGAAGTTAAGGATGGGGGTATCAAATTGAGAGGAAAGGTATATGATACTACAAAGACATATAATACTGGGAAAACTTTAGAAACCAGCAAAAGATGACTAAAAAATAATAAAGATAGAGAAATTGGAGCATGAGAGAAAAATAGCAAGAAATATAGAAAATACTAACCCAAGAACTATCCCAAGAATAGTTGAAAATCAAGAGGAAATGGAGAGAACTTAGCACAATCACTATCACTAGAGAAAAAGTAATGGGAATAATGTCAGATGATATTGTTAATGGTTCCCTCTCCTCAGGTATAGACCCTCTTTGTTTCATAACAGTCATCATCAACTGCCTCCTCAACGATCTACTTTGACTCCTCTGTCCTTGTGAATTAGTGCTCCATCTCCAACCTGCTTTTTCTTTTGAAAATGCTTGAACATGTTGTCATCTCTCAAATCTGTACCCACCTTTACCTCAACTCTGTGTTTGAATCCTTCCACTCAGGTTTGTACCCCTGTCATAGGACTGAAAAGGCCCTTATCAAAGTCATAAATCATAACCTGAATGAATGTGACAAAGGTAACTTATCCCTGTCCATCCTTTTTCACCTGTCTGCAGCTTTGACACATTTGATCACGCCGTTCTCCTCCAAAGCCTCTCAACTGTCATCCAGCTAAGGGGGACTGCAGTCACTTAGTTCCATTCATAGCTATCTAATCATAACCAGAGAATCACCTGAAATGGCTTCTCTTCCCACTTCTACTCAGTTACCACTGGAGTCTCCCACACGTCTATCCCCTCCTATTTCTTATTTACATGCTGTGCCTCAGCAACATCATCTGAAAACACATCAGGTTTATATACACACCAGTGACACCCAGCTCTGCCTCACCAGCAACTCTCTTGAAGCCCTCCACTGTGCTAATTTGTCATGTCTTTCTGACATCCAGCATTGGATGAGCAGAACGTTCCTCCAACTAAACGTTGACAAGATCGAAGCCAGTGTTCTCAGTCCCTGCCACAAAGTCCATTTCCTAACCAGCGACACTCCTCTCCCCGTAACTGAACTAGACTGCTGGCAACCTTGTCATTATATTTCACCCCAAGATAGCCCCGATCGCATATCTGCCCCATCACCAAGACTGCTGACGTTCACTTCCATAACATTACCAGATTGTGATCTGTCTCAGCTGTCCTGATGCTGAAACACTTCCTCGTGCGTTTACTCCCCTACACTTGACTATTGAAGTGCTCTCCTGGTTGACTTCCCATCTTCCAGACTACATAAACTTAAGCTCGTCCAAAGCTCTGCATAACTCTCAGAATCACAGAATTGTTACAGCACAGAAGGGGGCCATTCTGCCCATCATGTCTGCACCGGCTCTCTGAATGAGCAATTCACCCAGTTCCATTCCCCCATCTTCTCTTCATAACCTTGCATATACTTCCTTTTCAGGTAACTATCTATTTCTCTTTTGAATGCCTTGATTGAACCTGCTTCCACCACACTCCCTGGCAGTGTATTCCAGATCCTAACCACTTGCTGCGAACTCGCACCTAATCCAATTCACCCAACTCCCCTTGTGCTTGTTGATCTACATGGGCTCCTGGCAGTGCCCTGATTTTAAAATTCTCATTGAGAATTGAGTTTTTGAGGATATAACAGATGGTTCATGGAGATTACAGAATGATGTTCTAGCCGACATGTATCGCTCAACCAATATCAATAAAACAGATAATGTCGTCATTATTGGCTGCCACATTTGCTACATTATAGTGATGACTACATGTCATTAACTAGAAAGCCTTTTGAGGAATGCCAAGTCTGTGAAAGGCACTATATAAGTGCAAATTCTTATTCAGTTATTAGGTTAAGTTGTGGTGATAGGTAAATTACGTAAATAATGAAAACTGTATATACTTTGACGAACTGAATTGATTTGTTTCTTAATGCAGTTTTTCAAATTGGACTTTATGGGTGTAAATATGAGGCATTTTTGGGTTGGAACCAGATGCAACAACCTACTTCAGTAAATATTACAGCCTTGCAACAAGCCTGATTTCGCTATATTGTGCAATGCATTGCATCTCTTCTTAGCTACCCACAGGAACTACTGGTTTGGAGATGGTCGGTCCATATCGATCCTGACAGCAATATCCACTAACAGTTACTCAGTTCTGAGGTATTGATAAAGTGACCCACCCTGCCCTTCGGATTGCAGTTTCATCTTTGAGCATTTCATCACACCAAATATTTTAGTTAGGTAAGGGTGTTCAGGTTATGGAACCAAGGCAGATAGATGGAACTCAGACACAGATCAGCTTTGATCTAATCAAGTTCCTGAGCAGGCTTGACAAACTGTATGGCTTGCTCTTGTTTCAGTGTTCCAAGGCAGAGTTTTTTGCAACCTACATCATTATATTAAGTTGGGTATAAAGAGCATTTTCAAAAGTCATCAAGTTTGACAGGTAACACTGACATTTTTTTTCATAGATCCATCTAATTATTGTCTATCTTTGGCTACATTCATAAGTTGTACTGTTCAGAGATAATTGTATTTTGTGCCTTTTCTACTGTTTTTTAATAAGCTGACTGGACAACAAAAGTAATGTTCTGTCAGCCTGCACTATTTTTGGATAGTGTGGTGTTTCTGACTACTACTGCAAAGGCCTTTTAAATGATGTTTACTCTTATGGATTTTATGATTTTAATTCTGTGATTTTGAAATTAAAATGTTTTTTTAAAATCTGATTTAAGTGCTTTTTTCTGTATAACAGTTTAACAATAAAATCTGAGTGCTAATTCTTTAATGGCAAGACATAATTTGTGTGTGCAAAGATATGTGCCTTCTCACTGAGTATAAAGTGTGTCACATTTAGTAACATGCCCATAGTTCCAGGTTTATACTTCAGCAGTGGCTGGTACATCAGTGTTTCAGTACGTTGCAGTGATATTAGGTCACAGATGTTAAAAGAGCTGTTTTACATGGCATTCCACAGGTAGTGCAGAAGGTATAGAGAAGGGGGAACCTAGAAAAATCACCATTACTAGAGAAAAAGTACTGAGCAAACTATTGGGATTAAAAGGTGACAAGTCTCCAGCACCTGATAACCTACATCCCAGGGTCTTAAAGGAAGAGGCAGCAGATATAGTGGATGCATTGGCTATAATATTCCAAAATTCCCTGGATTCTGGAAAGGTTCCAAAGGATTGGAAAAATGCTAACACAACGCCCTCATTCAAAAATGGGGGGTAGGCAGAAAGTAGGAAACTATAGACCAGTTAGTTTATCGCCTGTCATTGGGAAATTGTTGGAATCCATTATTAAGGAAGTAGTAATGGGGAATTTGGAAAATCAAAATGCAATCCATCAGAGTCAGCATGGTTTTATGAAGAGTAAATCGCATTTGACTAATTTGCTAGAGTTCTTTGAAGATGCAACAAGCAAAGTGAATAATGGGGATCCTGTAGATGTAGCATATCTGGACTTCCAGAAGGCACCGCACAAAAGATTAATACACAAGAAAAGATCATACGGAGTTAGGGGTAGTATAATAGCTTGGATAGAGGATTGGCTAACCAACAGAATGCAAAGAGTTGGGATAAATGGGTCTTTTTCTGGATGGCAAGCTGTAACTAGTGGGGTTCCACAGGGTTCGGTCTTTGGGCCCCAACTATTTATGATCTATATTAATGACTTGGATTCAAGAATAGAAGGTACTACAGCTAAATTTGCAGGTGACACCAAAATAGGTGAGAAAGAAAGTTACAATTAAGAAATAAGAAATTTACAAATGGATATGGGCAGGTTAGGTGAATGGGCCAAAATTTGGCAGATGGAGTTTAACGTGGATAAGTGTGAGGTTATCCATTTTGGCCGGAAGAATAAAAAGGTGACATTATTTAAATGGAGAGAAACTTCAGAATGCTTCAGTGCAGAGGGACCTGGGTGTCCTTGTACATGAATCGCTGAAAGCTAGTATGCAGGTACAGTAGGTAATAAGGAAGGCAAATGGAATTTTGGCATGTATTGCTAAAGGAATAGATTATAAAAATAGGGAAGTGTTGTTAGACCATAAGACATAGGAGCAGAAATTAGGCCTCTCGGTCCATAAAGTATGCTGCGCCATTCAATCATGGCTGATAAGTTTCTCTACCCCATTCTCCCACCTTCTCCCCATAACCTTTGATCCCCTTACCAATCAAGAACCTATCTATCTCGGTCTTAAATACACTCAATGACCTGGCCTCCACAGCCTTCTGTGGGAACGAATTCCATAGATTCACCACTCTCTGGCTAAAAGTTTCTCCTCATCTCTGTTCTAAAAGGTCTTCCCTTTACTCTGAGGCTGTGCCCTTGGGTCCTAGTCTCTCCTACCAATGGAAATATCTTCCCCCACATCCACTCTATCCAGGCCTTTCAGTATTCTGTAAGTTTCCATCAGATCCTCCCTCATTCTAAACTCCATTGAGTATAGACCCAGAGTCCTCAAACAATCCTCATATGTTAAGCCTTTCATTCATGGGATCATTCTCATGAACCTCCTCTGGACCCTCTCCAGGGCCAGCAAATCCTTCCTGAGATACGGGGCCCAAAATTGCTCACAATATTCTAAATGTGGTCTGACCAGAGCCTTATAAATCCTCAGCAGCACATCCCTGCTTTTATATTCTAGTCTTCTCGAAATAAATGCCAACATTGCATTTGCCTTCCTAACTACAGACTCAACCTGCAAGTTAACCTTAAGAGAATCCTCGACTAGGACTCCCAAGTCCCTTTGCACTCCAGATTTCTGAATTCTCTCCCCATTTAGAAAATAGTCTATGCCTCTATTCTCCCTACCAAAGTGCATGACTCACACTTCCTCACGTTGTATTCCATCTGCCACTTCTTTGCCCATTCTCCTAACCTGTCTAAATCCTTATGCAGCCTCCCCACCTCCTCAATACCACCTGTCCCTCCACCTATCTTTGTATTATCTGCAAACTTAGCCAGAATGCCCTCAGTTCCTTCATCTAGATCATTAATGTATAAAGTGAAAAGTTGTGGTCCCAACACTGACCCTTGCGGAACTCTACTAGTCACCAGCCGCCATCCTGAGAAGGACCCCCTTATCCCCACTGTCTGCCTCCTGCCAGACAGCCAATCTTCTATCCATCTTCTAACCTTGCCTCTAACACCCACTTATATAAGGGAAAGCAAATCAAAACACCTTTCTGGTTAATGACGGGTGGTTAGAGGAGAAATTAGTGCTGTTTAAATTAACACCCCCTTCTGTCTGTAACACCTATGAACGGGCCCACAACCTCAACAATGCTGCCACAAAGAATATTATCGAGCAAGTGATTGGTGAGTTCTAGCAACGGATGCCTGGACCATGCCAGAGGAGTTTCCCCGCCGCCCGCCCGCCCCCGACCCACCCCACCCCCTTCCCACCGGACTGTGAGTATTTCTAACAGAGCGGGTTATCAGCTGCTTCTTTCTCCTCTTAAAATGGAGAATAACAGTGCAGCCAGCAACTGAACCAAGGATTGGTCAAGCTGCAGTAACAGACATCTCTCTAGAACTCAGACTCTCACACTAACCACTTGAGATTTAGCTATTGTTAATAAAAAAAATATATAATCTGACTGCTTATTCTAATTAAAATTTAATTCAACATCATTAATCAAAATTTAATCTTTGTGTGACTTCTACCAACAGCAGTACCTGGCTAGTTAAGATCCACCAGAGAACCTTCAAACACCACAGTTCTAATAAACCAAAGGAAATGAGGGCTGGAGGGTTAATTAATGTCAGAAAGAAAGATATCACAACACAAACTTAAATGGATGTCTAGAGAATTGTGCATACTGAAAATGAAAATATTTAAAAGCTGTTTGTAATCAGACACTGTAAGTGCTCAGACTGCACTCTGGTGCCTGTGCAGAGCTCTATTTCTGTGCAATATGGCACTAGCTCCATCATCCACTTGATAATGATTGAAAGGGTTAATAAGAAGTTGAAGGAAAGATTTCCATTTGGGGACTTGTGCTGTGCAATCGAAATGTTCTGATTCATGTCACCAGTGTACAAATGAATATTATGCAATGGCCCCTTGCCTCTAACTTCTATTTTAGAGTTGGATTTTTTCTGTTTAAATGTAAACACATTGAAAAGCAGATAAAAAATACACAATACAAAATCTTTAAGATGTTATTCACCTCAGCACCATATTCTGGCAAATCAGGCTATACTGAAATGATTATCAAGATCTATATCAATAATGATAAAGATGTATATTAATAACAAAATAAAGATGACAGAGCAGGCGTGTTGCAGCTATATCAAAAACAGCCTGATATAGTCATTCTCATCGAATCATACCTTACAAACAACGTCCCAGATACCACCATCACCATCCGTGTGTAAGTTCTGACCCACCAGAAGGACTGACCCACCAGAGCTTGTGGCATGGTAAAATATATCGGTGAGGGAATTGCCTCAACAATGACTCTGGGCCCCACGACATTTCGTAGCAGCAGGTGAAACATGAGAAAGGAAATCCCACCGATTACCACTTACCACCACCACCCTCCACCCAATCCCCGGGCCTATGACAGGGGGTGAGGGAGGAAACCTTCCATTTGTTGTAAGGCACTGCCACCGTGCTGAATGGGATAGATTTCAAATAGATCTAGTAACTCAAAATTAGGCATCCATGAGGCACTGTGGGCATCAGCAGCATCAGAGTTGTATTTAACCACAATCTGAAAGCTTATGGCTTTGGCATTTCTGTCACTCTATCATTAGCACCAAGCTAGGGGACCAACCTTGTTCCATGAACAGTGAGGGAGAGCATGCCAAGAGTAGCACCTGGCACACCTAAAAATGAGGTGTAAACCTGGTGCAGCCTCAACACAGGACTTTTTGTTCATCAAACTGGGAGCAGCACGCAATAGACAGAGCAAAGTAACCCCACAACTAATGGATCAGATCAAAGTTCTCCGTCATCCAATAGTGAACAGTGGTGAACAATTAAACAACTAACTAGAGGAGGAAGCTCCACAAATATCGCAACATCAATGATGGGGAGCTCAGCACGTCAGGGCAAAAGATAAGGGTGAAGCATTTACAACTATCTTCAGCCGGAAATGCCGAGTGGATGATCCATCTCGGCCTCCTCTAGAGGTCCCCAACATCACAGAAACAAATTTTCAGCCAATTCAATTTACTGCACATGATATTGAGGTTTAGGGGAGGCGATGGCATAATGGTATTGTCGCTGGACTCGTAATCCAGGGGCCTAGGGTAATTCTCTGGGACCCGGGTTTGAATCCCACCATGGCTGTTGTGGAATTTGAATTCAATAAAAACCTGGAATTAAAAGTCTAATGGTGACCATGAAACCATTGTCGATTGCTGCAAAAACCCATCTGGTTCACTATTATCCTTTAGGGAAGGAAATGTCTCATCCTTTCCAGTCTTACCAGTCTGGCCTACACATGACTCCAGAACCACAGCAATGTGGTTCACTCTTAAGTGCCTTCTGAAATTGCCAAGCAAGCCACTCAGTTGTCCGCTACAAAGTCACAAAAAAAGAATGAAACCGGACGGACTACCCAGCATTGACGTAGGCATTGGAAACAAAAATGGCAATTGCAGCCCTGTCGACTCTGCAAAGCCCTCCTTACTAAAATTGGGAGAGCTGTCTCAACAGCCTGACATAGTCTTCCTCACGGAATCATACCTTACAGATAATATCTCAGACACCACCATCATCATCCCTGGGTATGTCCTGTCCCACCGGCAGGACAGGCCCAGCAGAGGTGGTGGCACAGTGGCATACAGTCGGGAGGGAGTTGCCCTGGGAATCCTCAATGTCCACTCCAGACCCCATGAAGTCTCATGGCATCAGGTCAAACATGGGCAAGGAAACCTCCTGCTGATTACCATGTACCCCCCTCCCTCAGCTGATGAATCAGTGCTCCTCCATGTTGAACAATACTTGGAGGAAGCACTGAGGGTGGCAAGGGCGCAGAATGTACTCTGGGTGAGGGACATCAATGTCCATTACCAAAAGTGGCTCAATAGCACCACTACTGACCGAGCTGGCCAAGTCCTAAAGACATAGCTGTGAGACTGGGTCTGCGGGAGGTGGTGAGTGAACCAAAAACATACTTGACCTCATCCTCACCAACCTGCCTTGCATCTGTCCATGACAGTATCAGTAGGAGTGACGACCGCACAGTCGTTGTGGAAACGAAGTCCCACCTTCACATTGAGGATACCCTCCATCATGTTGTGTGGCATTAACACCATACTAAATGGGATAGATTTTAAACATACCTAGCAACTCAAGACTGGGCATCCATGAGGCGCTGTGGGCCATCAGCAGCAGCAGAATTGTACTTGAACACAATCAGTAACCTCATGGCCCAGAATAGCCCCCACTCTACAATTTCCATCAAACCAGGAGATCAATCCTGGTTCAATGAAGAGTACAGGAGGACAAGCCAGGAGTAACACCTGCATACCAAAAAATGAGGTGTCATCCTGGTAAAGCTACAATACAGGACTACTTGCATGCCAAAGACCATAAGCAGCAAGTGATAGACAGAACTAAGCAATCCCACAACCAACGGATTAGATCTAAGCTCTGCAGTCCTTCCAGTTGTGAATGGTGGTGGACAATTAACTCACTGGAGGAGATGGCTCCACAAATATCCCCGTCCTCAATGATGGAGGAGCCCAGGACGTCAGAGCAAAAGATAAGGCTGAAGAATTTGTTACAATCTTCAGCTAGAATTGCCGAGTGGATGATCCATCTTGGCGTCCTCCGCAGGTCTCCAGCATCACAGATGCCAGTCTTCAGCCAATTCAATTCACTCCACATGAAATCAAGAAATGGCTGAAGGCACTGGATACTGCAAAGGCTATGGGCCCTGACAACATTCCAGCAATAGTACTGATGACTTGTGCTCCAGAACTTGCCGCACCCTTAGCCAAGCTGTTCCAGTACAGCTGCAACACTGGCATCGACCTGGCAATGTGGAAAATTGCCCATGTATGTCCTGTATACAAAAAGCAGGACAAACCCAACCCAGCCAATTACCACCCCATCAGCCTACTCTCCATCATCAATAAAGTAATGGAAGGGGTCATCAACAGTGCTATCAATTGGCACTTGCTTATGAATAACCTGCTCACTGATGCCCGGTTTGGGTTTCATCAGGGCCACTCAGCTCCTGACCTTGTTACCTTGGTTCAAACGTGGACAAGAGAGCTGAACTCCTGAGGTGAGATGAGTGTGATTGCCCTTGACATCAAGGCAGCATTTGACCAAGCATAGCATCAAGGAGCCCTAGCAAAACTGGAGTCCATGGGAACCAGGAGAAAAACTCTCCACTGTTTGAAGTCATACCTAGTACAAAGTAAGATGATTGTGGTTGTTGGAGGTCAGCTCCAGGGCATCACTGCAGAAGTTCCTCAGGGTAGTGTCCTCGACCCAGCCATCTTCAGCTGCTTCATCAATGACCTTCCTTCCATCATAAGGTCAGAAGTGGAGATGTTCGCTGATGATTGCACCATGTTCAGCACTATTTGCAATTCCTCAAATACTGAATCAGTCCATGTCCAAATGCAGCAAGACCTGGACAATATTCAGGCATGGGCTGACAATTGGCAAGTAATATTCATGCCACATAAGTGCCAGGCAATGACCATCACCAACAAGAGAGAATCCAACCATCACCCCTTGATGTTCAATGGCATTATCATCACTGATTCCCCCCACTATCAACATCCTGAGGGTTACCATTGACTAGAAACTGAATTGGATTAATCATATCAATACTGTGGCTACAAGGGCAGGTCAGAGGCAGGAATCATGCGACGAGTAACTTGCCTCCTGACTCCCCAAAGCCTGTCCACCATCTACAAGGCACAAGTCAGGAATCCCTCAAACGGAATGTAAAATTCAATCTTATTATGAATGCTGCTATCTAAGGGAGCCTTCAAGGTGAGGACATCAATTAATCCTATCTTGTTGCACAATACCTGGCCTAGTATAGCCTGCTCTCAGGTTGTCTCCAGAATGTGTTGTTCTAAGAAACTATCCCAAAAACATTCCAGGAACTCCTCATCTAGACTACCTTTGCTCACCTGATTTTTCCAGTCTATATGTAGATTAAAATGCCATATGATTATCACTGTACCTTTCTGACAAGATCCCATTATTTCATCCTTTATACTCTGTCCTACAATGTGGTTACTATTAGGGGGCCTGTACACCACTCTCATAAGTGACTTTTTGCCTTTATCATTTCTCATCTCTACCCAAATCACTTCCACATCCTGGTTTCTTGAACTTAGGTGATCCCTCTCTAATGTGTTAGCACCATCATCAATTAACAGAGCCACCCCTCCACCTTCTCCCAACTCCCTTTCCTTCCTAAATGTCATGTACCCTCCAATATTCAGCTCCCAATCTGTGTCATCCTGCAGCCATGTCTCTGTAATGGCTATCAGGTCGTATTTATTTATTTTTATTTTCACCATCAGTTCATCTGTTTTGTTTCTTCATTCAGTCAGTTGAGCTCAGTCGCCGCATGTTATGGCGTCAGCTGTGGGCGCGTGCATTCAGATATGGAGCCTTTAGTTTTGTTCCATTATTATTTTTGTAACATCTAACCTTGACTGTACTCTTAGATTTGTACTCTCTATCCCTTCCTGTCACATTCTGTTTATCATTTCCCATGTTAATACCTTTCTCTCTTGCTTTGTTTCTGCTCTTTGATCTACTACATCTTCCCAGATTTGATCTCTTGCCCCCACTATTTAGTTTTAAACCCTTTCTATTTCCCTTGTTATGCGGCTCACTAGATCACCAGCCCCAGCATGGTTCAGGTGAAAACTGTGTCAATGGTACAGCCCCCACTTCCCTCAATACTGGTGCCAGTGGCCCACAAAGCAGAATCCACTTCTCCTACATCAGTCTTTGAGCCACACGTTCATTTCTCTGATCTTATTTCACCTATGCCAATTTGCATGTGGCTCAGTTAATAAAGCAGGGATTATTACCTTGGAGCCTCTGCTTCACAATTTGGTACCTATCTCCTCAGACTCACTATGCAGAACCACCTTTGTCATCTTGCCTATGTCACGTTTACCTACAGGGACCACAACAGCTGGATCCTGCTCCACCTCCCCAACCCCCACTGTAAGTCCTACTCCAGCTCTCAGCAGATGTCCTGAACCCTGGCACCTGGCAGGCAACACAGCCGGCTGGACTCTCGCTCTCAGCTGCAAAGAACTGTGTTAATCCCCCTGACTATACTGTCTCCTACTACCACTCTATTCTTTTTGCTTTCCCTACTTGAATGACTTCCTGTACAATGGTGCCATGTTCAGTTTGCTCATCCACCCTGCAGCCCCCCCTCTCATCCATACAAGCTGAGAGAACTCAGACCTGTTAGACAATTGCAGAGACTGAGGCTCCTGCACTTCTGTCCTCAGAATCCCCTTATCTGCCTCACTTGCAGTCACACCCTCCTGTCCCCGACCACTGACTATATCAGAAGACCCTATCCTAAGTGGTGTGACCGCCTTCTGGTACAAAGTGTGCATATAACTCACCCCCTCCCTGATGTGTCACAGAGTCTGCAGCTCGGCTCCTAGAGTCTGCATCCTGGGGTCTTAAAATAAGTGGCTTTAGATATAATGGATACATCCAAAATTTCTTAGATTCCAGCAAATTGGAAAATTGCAAATGTCATACTTCTATTCAAGGAGGAAGACAGAAAGCAGAAAACAATGCCAGTTAGCCTAACATTTTTCATTAGAAAATAATTAAGGAGGTTAGAGCAAGACGTTTAGAAAATCATAATACAATCAGGCAGAGGGAGCATGGTTTTATGAAAGGGAAATCACATCTGATAAATTTATTAGAGTTCTTTGAGAATGTAACAAGCAAGTTGGATGAAGTTGTGCCAGTAAATTCAGTGCATTTGGATTTCCAATTAAGGCGCCATGTAAAAGATTATTCCACAAAGTAAGAGCTCATGGTGTGGTGTTGATATATTACCATTGATGGAAGATTGGCTAACTAACAGGAAACAGAGGGTCGGCATAAATGGGTCATTTTAAGGTAGACAAACTATAACTAGTGGTGTGCCACAGGGATCAATGCTGGGGCCTCAACTATTTATGATTTATATTAATGACTTAGATGAGGGGACTGAGAATATCGTAGCCACATTTGCTGACAATAGAAAGGTAGGTAGGAAAACGAGTTGTGAGGAGGACTGAATGAGAAGAATCTTGAGGATCTCGCATGACGGCTGGAGAGCCAGCCAGGGACTGGGCTGCCTCTTCTCAGGAAGGTCTGCCGAACCACATGCCAATCAGGCAGTGGTGAGGCCAAGCTGGCCTTCCTCTCGAATCAAGATGCATGGCCCAACAAGAGCTGCCAACCAATCACTGGGGGTTCCACAGGGATCGTTGTTGGGTCCTTTGCTGTTTGTAGTGTATATAAACGATTTAGATTTGAATATAAGGGAATTGATCAGTAAGTTCGCGGATGACATGAAAATTGGTGGGGTGGTAAATAGTGAGGAGGATAGCCTTAGATTACAGGAGAATATAGACGGATAAGTGTGAGGTGATGCACTTGGGCAGGACAAACAAGGCACGGAATACACGATAAATGGTCGGACCCTGGGAAGTACTGAGGATCAGAGGGACCTTGGTGTGCATGTCTACTGGTCCCTTAAGGTAGCGGGACAGGTAGATAAGGTGGTTAAGATGGTATATGGGATACTTGCCTTTATTAGCCGAGGCATAGAATATAAGAGCAGGGAGGTTATGCTGGAACTGTATAAAACGCTGGTTAGGCCACATCTAGAGTATTGCGTGCAGTTCTGGAATCCACATTATAGGAAAGATTTGATTGCACTAGTCAAAGTGCAGAGGAGATTTACCAGGATGTTGCCTGGGCTGAAGAGTTTTAGTTATGAGGGGAGATTGGATAGACTGGGGTTATTTTCCCTGGAGCAGAGGAGATTGAGGGGGGACATGATTGAGGTGTATAAAATTATGAGGGACATAGATAGGGTAGACAGGAAGAAACTTTTCCCCTTGGTGGAGGGGTCAATAGCCAGGAGGCATAGATTTAAAGTAAGGGGCAGGAGGTTTAGAGGGGATGTGAGGAAGAATTTTTTCACCCAGAGGAGGTGGGTATCTGAAACTCACTGCCTGAAAGGGTGGTAGAGGCAGAAACCCTCATAACATTTAAGAAGTCTTTGGATGTGCACTTGCGATGCCATGGCATACAAGGCTATGGGCCTAGTGCTGGAAAATGGGATTAGAATAGTTAGGTACTTGTTTGACTGGTGCAGACTCGATGGGCCGAGAGACCTTTATCTATGCTACAGATCTCTATGACTCTATGATTTTTATGACTCTGTGACTCTTGTGCTTATTGCAACATATAAGATTCTGAGGGGGCTTGACAGGGTAGATGAGTCCAGACAGGTGCGGAACAGCATCAAAGAGCTGGGGCTATGAATAGGGCAGACTGAGGCCTCTGATCTGAAAGGCGAGAAGTGGCAGCAAAATGAGTGAACAGCTGCTGGAGACCTGACAAACTGCCTGGACAGCACCACTATGTTCGAGAGGCCACATGGAGTGCTTCTCATTTGTGTCTAGGAGACAATTGTCCCTGATGACTACACCTGCAAAAGGTGCATCCAGCTGCAGCTCCTGAGAAGCCGTGTTAGGGAACTGGAGCTGGAACTGGATGAACTTCGGATCATCCGGGAGGCAGAGGCAGTAATAGACAGGAGTTTCAGGGAGGCAGTCATCCCTAAAAGTCAGGAGGCAGGTAGCTGGGTGACTATCAGGAGAGGGAAGGTGAATAGACAGAAAGAGCAGAGCACCCCTGTGGCTGTTCCCATCAACAATAGGTATATTGTTTTGGATACTGTTGGTGGGGACGACCTACCAGGGACAAGTTGTAGTGGTCGCATCTCTGGCACCGAGGCTGGACCCTCAGCTCAGAAAGGAGGGAAGGAAAAGAGGAGAGCAGTAGTGATAGGAGATTCGATAATTAGGGGGACAGATAACAGTTTCTGTGGGAGAGATCGAGAATCCCGGATGGTCTATTGCCTCCCTGGTGCCAGGGTCCACGATATCTTGGATCGAGTTCTTAGTATTCTTAGGAGGGAGGGTGAGCAGCCTGATATTGTGTCCATGTAGGGACAAATGACTTGGATAAGAAGGAGGAGGAGGTCCTGCAAAGAGAGTTTAGGGAGTTAGGTGCTAGGTTGAAAGACAGGACCTTCAGAGTTACGATCTCAGGAGTGCTATCCGTGCCACATGCTAGTGAGGCTAGAAATAGGATAATGCAGCTAAATTCATGGCTAAGGAGATGGTGCAGGAGGGAGGGCTTCATGTTTCTTGACAATTAGGCTCTGTTCCAGGGAAGGTGGGACCTGTTCCGACGGGATGGATTGCACCTGAACTGGAGGGGGACTAACATCCTTGTGGGAAGGTTTGCTAGTGCTACTCCAGGGCGTTTAAATTAGATTTGCAGGGGAGGGGAACCAGAGTGTTAGAGCAGATAGTGAGGTAGAGGAGGATAAAGGTCAAGTGAGGAATGCATGTATAGACAGAAATCAAAGGTTTGTACGTGATAGAAATGTACTCAGGTGCATCTATTTCAATGCAAGGAGTATTGTCGGAAAGGCAGATGAGCTTAAGGCGTGGATTGGCATGTGGGATTACGACATTATTGCTATTAGTGAGACTTGGTTGCAGGAGGGGCAGGACTGGCAGCTCAATGTTCTGGGGTTCCGTTGTTTCAGACGTGATAGAGAGGGAGGGATGAAAAGGGCAGGAGTGACATTACTAGTCAGGGAAAATATCACAGCTGTGCGTAGACAGGACAGCCCGGTGGGCTCGTCTACAGAGGCCATATGTGTGGAGCTGAGGAATGGGAAAGGTGTGACCACACTAATAGGGTTGTATTATAGACCGGCCAATAGTCAGAGAATTGGAGGAGCAAATCTGGAGAGAGATAGCAAACCGATGTAAGAAACAGAAAGTTGTGATAGTAGGAGATTTTAACTTTCCACGTATTGACTGGGATTCCCATACTGTAAAAGGGCTAGATGGCTTGAAGTTTGTCAAATGTGTTCAGGAAAGTTTTCTAAATTAATATATAGCGGTATCAACGAGAGAGGATGCAATACTTGATCTCCTATTAGGGAACCAGACAGGTCAGGTGACAGAAGTATGTGTAGGTGAACATTTTGGGTCCAGTGACCACAATTCATTAGTTTTAAGCTAATTATGGATAAGGATAGGTCTGGTCCTCGAGTTGAGATTCTGAATTGGAGAAAGGCCAATTTTGTGGAAATAAGAAAGGATCTAGGAAGAGTGGATTGGCATAAGTTGTTTTCTGGCAAGGATGTGTTCAATAAGTGGAAGGCATTCAAAGGCGAAATTTTGATAGTGCAGAGTTTGCATGTTCCTGTCAGGATTAAAGGCAAAGTTAACTGGCATAGGGAACCTTGGTTTTCAAGGGATATTGGCGATCTGGTTAAGAAGAAGAGAGAGGTGTATAGCAGGTATAGGCAACAAGGAGCAAATGAGGTACTTGTAGAGTATAGAAAATGTAAGAAAATACTAAAAAAGGAAATCAGGAAGGCAAAAAGAAGACATGAGGTTGCTTTGGCAGATAATGTGAAGGTAAACCCGAAGGGTTTCTACAAGTATATTAAGAGTAAAAGGATAGTAAGGGACACAATTTGTCCCCTTGAAAATCAGAGTGGTCGTCTATGTGTGGAGCCTCACAAGAAGGGGGAGATCTTAAACAGTTTTTTTGTATCAGTATTTACTCAGGAAACTGGCATAGTGTATAAGGAAGGAAGGGAAACAAGCAGTAGTTTCATGGAACATATAGAGATTAAAGAGGAGAAGGTGCTTGCTGCCTTACAGCGAATAAAAGTAGATAAATCCCCCAGGCCTGACATGATATTCCCTTGAGGGAGACTAGTGTAGAAATTGCAGGGGCCCTGGCAGAAATATTTAAAATGTCCTTAGCCACGGGTGAGGTGCCGGAGGATTGGAGGGTAGCTCATGTTGTTCCATTGTTTAAAAAAGGCTCCAAAAGTAAACCAGGTAATTACAGGCCAGTGAGCCTGACGTCAGCAGTAGGTAAATTATTGGAAGGTGTTCTGAGAGATCGGATATATAATTATTTGGATAGCCAAGAGCTGATTAAGGATAGTCAGCATGGTTTTGTGCGTGGTAGGTCGTGTTTAATGAAACTTGTAGAGTTTTTTGAGGAGGTTACCAAGAAAGTAGATGAAGGATAGGCTGTGCATGTTGTCTACATGGACTTTAGTAAGGCCTTTGACAAGGTCCCACATGGGAGGTTAGTTCAGAAGGTTCAGACACTTAGTATCCATGGAGAGGTTGTAAACTGGATTCGAAATTGGCTGTGTGGGAGAAGACAGAGAGTGGTAGTGGATGATTGCTTCTCAGACTGGAGGTCTGTGACTCGTGGTGTGCCTCAGGGATCTGTGTTGGGACCATTGTTGTTTGTTGTCTATATCAATGATCTGGATGATAATGTGGTGAATTGGATCAGCAAGTTTGCTGATGACACTAAGATTGGAGGCATTGTGGACAGCGAGGAAGGCGTTCAAAGCTTGCAGAGGGATCTGGACCAACTGGAAAAATGGGCCAGAAAATGGCAGATGGAATTTAATGCGGAAAAGCGTGAGGTGTTACATTTTGGAAGGTCAAACCAAGGTAGGACATACACAATAAATGGTAGGGCACTGAGGAGTGCGGAGGAACAAAGGGATCTGGGAGTTCAGATACATAGATCCATGAAAGTGGCGTCACAGGTAGACAAGGTTGTAAAGAAAGCTTTTGGCATACTGGCCTTCATAAATCAAAGTATTGAGTATAGGAGTTGGGATGTTATGGTGAGGTTGTATAAGACATAGGTGAGACCAACTTTGGAGTATTGTGTGCAGTTCTGGTTGCCTAACTACAGGAAGGATATTAGTAAGATTGAGAGAGTGCAGAGAAGATTTACTAGGATGTTGCCGGGTCATAAGGAGTTGAGTTACAGGGAAAGATTAAACAGGTTAGGACTTTATTCCTTGGAGCATAGAAGGATGAGGGGAGATATGATAGAAGTTTACAAAATTATGAGGGGTATAGACAGAGTAAATGAGAGTAGGCTCTTTCTACTTAGATTAGGAGAAATAAACACGAGAGGACATGGCTTTAGGGTGAAAGGGGAAAGGTTGAGGGGGAACATTAGGGGAAACCTCTTCACTCAGAGAATGGTGAGACGTGGTAAATGTGGCCTCACTCTTAAGTTTTAAGAATAAATTAGATAGATACATGGATGGGAAAGGTCTGCAGGGTTATGGACTAGGTGCAGGTCAATGGGACTAGCAGAATAATATTTCGGCACAGACTAGAAGGGCCAAATGGCCTGTTTTCTGTGCTGTAGTGTTCTATGGTTCTATGGTTCCTCTATACACACTCTACTATCATGTGACCCTCTACATCACTACATGGGAGATACTGTTTCCCCAGTCCCATATTAACCCTTGCTCTGCCTGAATACCTTTACAGCACACCCCCCTAAGTCATTATAGAAATATATTTACAATACAATCTTCTTTACTTGCTACCCCTTCTACCACCATTGCCCAACTCCATCCCTCACCCCCCACAACACCCAAACACAATTTAAGTCTCTGACTTTATAAATTCTCACAGTCTGGAGGCTTGACGTTTCTTCCAGATCTCGTTATGACATTCTGTCATGGTTGGAGGAATGTTTGTCTTAGTTGTTTTGGGTTCACTTTGTCAGTTTGGCATTGAAATAACAGTACTCAGTGTTTCTGGTACTTGGTTGTCTCCACTTAATTCAATTTTTGCATTCCTTCAAATTGCATTTCTCTTTATCAACAACCCATTTGCTTTATTTAGGCACTCTGGGTTTGTCCCGTTCCTTCCAAAGGGAATATTCACTCCATTCATTCCGAGAGTGGATACAGGTTTTCTTTTTCCGTAGAGTCTGCCATATTCTTCCTGGAAGTTGACATTTCAAAAATAGAACCTTCATTTCCACTTCTTTCATAATTTTATCTATATATTTGTTTACTCTCTTATTTTTCAGTTCTTTTTCAAGCTTATGAATCTTTTCATTCAGCTCAGTAACTACTCCAGTGAGTTCAGTTGTCATTGTTTTAGAGTTATCTGGGGAATCCTTATACAAGCTTCAGTTCCTTTCAGAATCTTTTTTCCATGCTCTAACTGCTCCTTAGACTCGTTCAATTCACTCATTAGATCCTCAATCTGTTTCTTAGAATTTTCCTTTTCTCCTTTTAAAGTCTGGACTTGCTCTTCTATACTGCGTATCTAATCTTTCATATTCTTCAGATTGGATTGAAGTTGAAAAATTTCATCAGTTTTGGTGTTAATTCCACATACAACCAACTGATTCATCAGCAATTCTTTCTTCTGTTCCAGGTATTTTTCACAATACTTGATAGATACTTCTGATACTTGAATTTTATCAAGTTCTAATGTCTCATTAGCAAACTCATCTTTCGTCCATGAGTGTTGGTTCTCTGCACTGAACAGTTTTCCCTTAGCAGAGCCTAATTCCTGCTTGCTATGTTTCAAGCTCAAATTCTTTAATTGCACTTCTGCTAATTGTTTCTGAGATTCTTCACACTCCTTTGGGAGAAATTCTACTTTTATTTGGATATGCTGCAAAAGTGGTAGTGAACTCTTTTTCTGAATGTTGAATTGGAGCTGCAAGTTTTCTTCTTCTTATTGCCCCTGTACTCAAGAATTCTTCATCTTCCCCTTTCTCTCCTGCAGTTCCAAAACTCTGTTGTTCAGCGATGTTTTCATTGCCTCAAACCCTTCAACAGGAATGTACTGTAATTGCATTCCCTCTTTCAATGTCTGGATGCCTGATTGCAGCCTGGTATTTTCCTCTTGTGATCAGTCACTTTGCAGTTCAAGCTCTGAATATTCTTTCTTGTACCTCTTGGCTTCCTTCTGGAATATTGAACATAGCTGAATCCTCTCTGCCAACTGGCTCTTCAGTTCATTCAGAGTGACATTAGATTCATTTTGCTTCTCTTTGTAATTCTCTAGAGGAACAAACTTGACCTTAGGGATCCTTGTAGTGTGTGAAGGTCCTTCAACAGGTTTTCCTTTTCTTTGCTTTCTTGTATTCTTGTAATTCAACAGAGTCCACTTGACTTTGTTCTGCTGTATTTCCATTCTGCTGTTCAAGACATTCTGCATTTCTTCATGCTGCTGAAGGGTTATGCACTCCTTTTGCATTTGATCTTGAAGGATGACTAGCTGTTTTTTCAACATTTTATTTTCTTGTTGACCTTTTGACAACTCACGCTACACTTCAGTGCATTGCTTTGTCACTTATAATTGTTCCAATGCAGGTTTTCCTGAAGTACTATTCAGTATCTTTTTGAGCTCCTCATGTTTTTCCAGCAGCACATATTGATTCTTCAAAGAGTCTTTCAAAGCAGCAACTTCGTTGAATGCCTTTTCTGCCTGCTGTTGTGCCTGGCTGTATTTCTGGTTGAGTTCTTGCAACTCAGCTTTGATACAAACATTTTCCTGTGGAATAGCTTAATTTTCTTTTTTCAGGTTTTGTTCCTTTTGGGTTACATAAGATCACTTTCCTTCATTCACAGCTACCTGCTCAGTCTGTACTGCCACCTGCTGTTGCAGTTTGGGTAATGTGTCAGCATTTTCAAAAAGTTCTATTTCTAAGCATTTCAGCTGCTTCGCAGCCTCTTTCTTCTACACTAAAAGCTCATGCACTTCATTGCACTGACATGACCTGTGGCCATCTTGTGGTTTGCTTAGGTATTGTCTCACTTGGCTGGGGTCTTCTGTCTCCCTCGCCCTGGGGTTTCCTGTTTCCCTCGATCCAGGGGCCTCTTGTTTTCCTTGCCCTAGAGTCTCTATGCCCCTTTGGTGCTTTATTGGAGGTGTTCTAGGCCTTTTTATAAGGTCTGCCCTCATCTCAACTCAGAATTTAAAATATTTGTCAAAGGTTTTTCATATCGCATCAAAGCTGGTTAATGATTCATCATTAGTATTGCTTCATCTGCAAATACACCCAATGTGTTAACTTGTACTTCTGATTTCTTACTTAATTCTGATATACTTCTGTAATCTAAAAATTTTCTTCTCCATGATGCCCAATTTTGGGTCTGCTTGGCCCTTGCCTTTGCCTAATTTGGTCTGGTGGTTTTAATTTACTATCCGTGGCTGTTTTTCATAATGGGGGAGCACCTATAAAAATATTTTTCTTCAAGTTGGTGTTGCAGCAGCAATTTTTTTATCTCTTTGTTCTTCCATACTTGTTGGGTTTCAGCACACTCTAGTTGCGCTGACAGGGCCATTTTTAAAAAACTTATTAGTCCTGTAGAGTATCATTAAAACTAGAAGTTTGGGCCATCTAGTGGGTTTTTAATCAGATAAATGTATTGGAAGTAGATTTTTTAGCCCTGCCTTCAGTTTTAAAACTTTGTTCTTTCATTCAGTCAGTTGAGCTCAGTCACTACATGTTATGGCGTCAGCTGTGGACCCGTGCTGCAGCTTTCTTGTAGCTGCACTCTAATATGTTATTACTGATCCTGATTGCTGCCAATTTTAAAAGGTAATTTCTGCCTTTTTACTGTATTTAGCTCACCCTTATTGTGATTTGGCTCGGTGCCTCTGTGTTCCCTCAGATTCTTACTTTCATCTGCACAGTAGATTCTTCTGCCTGTCAGCCATTTTTACTCTTTTTGAATTTTGCTCAGCCTTTTGTGATCTGGCTAGGTCCCTTGACCCTGCATTCGATCAGGTCTGGCAATGAACCTACATGTGCCGTTGTGGAGTCCTTCAGCCTGCACGTCTGCAATGGAGTTTCTTTTTAGGCAATCTCCAACTGTGTCTTCAGTTTAGGCACAGTTCTCAAAGGTCAGGCTACAGTTTCTTTACCTTTTCATGATTTAAGGCTCTGGAGTCCTTTGCCAGCCTCTTTGAGGTTATGGTTTTGTTCCTTCACTGCCGCCATGTTGCAAGGTTGTTTGGTGTCTCACTAAGAGGTCTGGAGACTTTTATGATTGAACGTAAACTGTTTATTGTTAACATATAGCTATATACATCTCCAAGATATTGCCCTGCTTGATGCTGTATCCATGCTGGCATTTTCCAGACTCTCTACACACAGTCTACCATCATGAGACTTTCTACATCACTATGTGAGTGGTACTGTTTCACTAGTCCCACATGAACCCTTGCTCTGCCCGAACATCCTTCTGCTACACAGGGGTGTACCAAAGAGGTGCTGGAATTGTAACTGGACTGGACACATCAAACAAGACTGTCCTCAACAACTACAGTCACCACAGATGTCAGGCATGGAGACCCCATCCAGTGTAATGTCTTTCCCTTCTCAGTAGAAGTTAAACTAGTTGGGTCTCCCATTGAGCTCCAGGTGGGTGGGGGGTGGGGCAGGGGGGAGGGGGGTGGAGGGGCACAAGGATATTTCTGGAAGAGGCTCAGTTTTATGCAGAGCAATAGGAACTTGCTGTACAGCGGGTGTGAGATTTAGAATGGTGGATGTGTCATGCCTACTTGACACTAGAGCGGAGGTGTCAACTATTACTCACCATTACTTCTGAGAGCATCAAGCTGATTGGTGTGAGCTGATCAACATCTGTTTCCTCATCAAATCTCAGCTTCGCAAGGGTCAGACATTTCTTAGCTTGACTACATCGAGCTCTGCCTAACTGTCCTAAATCACATTTGGGTTTCTGGTGGTTCGTGACCTGATCTGTATTCCAGTGGAAGTAAGGAAGTTGAGAATACTTATGCTGTCAGGTTCAATATCTTAAGAGACATCTGGCCATCCTTGGAAGGCATGTGTGGAGACCAGCACTAGCAACATGTTACAAAGTCAGCAGGAGTCGGGGGGTCAAGAGTTCTCAGCCTTGCTTTATGTTCTCAAGGTGTACCAGCTTGTATGGAACCTTAGAACTGTTCAGGTAACAGGCTATTCTTTCACCCACCTGCACCATCGCTGTTCTTGAAGGCTTATACAAGCCATCTCCAACTGGTCGACATATGGCCTTGCTAAAGCATCATGTTTCACATATGGTGGAGCTACCACTTGATGTAATTCTGGGAGTGGCCCTCATCACTGTGAGAAAAGGGTAAGATACCCATGCAGATCACTAATTTCAGCAACAAAGATGTTTACCTCCAACCAAGAACACCTGTAGATAGCCTTAAACCTGCCCTTGTCATGGAGAGTGGGCCGACTGCGGAAGACATTTCTAACCTCATTTCAAAGATGGACAATGATGAGTTGGAAGAGAGCCAGAGGAGACAGCTCATTTACATTCTCACAAAGTACAGGACAGCCTTCACTAAGAATGATGATAACATTGGGTATTATGACCTGGTGACCGCAGGATTGTGATCACAGATGACCGCCCAGTAAAGATTCCTCACCGCCAGATCCTCCCCATCATTGGGAGGAAGTCAGGGAGTTCCTGCAGAAGTCTCTGGAACAGGTGTCATTTGTGAGTCATTGAGCCCATATGCCTCCTCCATAGCCCTCATGAGGAAGAAAGATGGAAAGCTAAGGGTCTATGTCGATGACCAGGCACTCAATACAAAGAATCATGAGGATACTTACCCTCTACCTAGGAATGAGGAAGCATTACAAGTCCTCAAAGTTGCAAAGCATTTCTGCAGTCGCGATTTGATCACGGTTATAACCAGCTACCCATTGCTGAGGAAGACGTTGAAAAGATAGTGTTGTGAATGGGCACTGAAGGACTTTACAAACACATGAGAATGCCGCTCAGGCTTTGTAATGTCCCGGCCACCTTCATGTGTGTGATGGATAAGGCTTTTGGTGACCTTCATTTCCAGTCCCTCCTTGTGTATCTGGACGATATCCTCATCTTCAGCTCAATGTCTGAGGAGACCCTCGAAAGACTAGACACCATCTTAGCCCACTTGTCAAATATTAACTTGAAAGTCAAACTAGGGAATTGACAACTTTTCTGGACAAAAAACTTGGTACCTTGGGCACTTGGTCACCAGGGAAGGCATCCCACTTGATGATGAGAAGATGTGAGTGGCCCTGGCCTAAGACGGAGAGAGAACTGCATGGATTTCTTGGTCTGGCTGGCTACTACAGGTTTGCACAAGGCTGTGCACTGTTGGCTGCCCCACTCCATAACTTGCTAGTGTCACAAACCATCATAGGGAGATGGATTCCGATATGTGAATACTCCTTTTACACTCTCAAGCATAAACTCATAACCTGTTCTTAGCCGCCTGGATTTCCCTTTCCCTTTCGTACTGGAAACCGACACCAGTTTCCTTGGCCTAGGAGAAGGACTGTTACATGTTCATGGGCAGAAAAGAGTGGGTTATTGCTTATGCCAGTTGGAGCCTCAACCCAAGCAAAAGGAATATGCAAAATTATTTCAGTATTATGCCTGAACTGCTAGCTTTGAGGTGGGCTATTTCCCAGTGGCTCAGAGACATTCTGATCAGTGCAGAATTTGAAGTGTTTACAGACAACAACCCGCTCAGTTACTTTCAAATGTCGGCCAAGATTGGAGCAACAGAAACCCAATGAGCTGCTGAAATCACTCAATTCTGATTCCACATCAGGTACAGGTCAGGCAAAAATAATGCGAATGCTGATGCCCAAAGTCAGAAAACTGACCACGGGAGTGAACCCACTTCTGCCCAATCAGAGGAGGCTATGGCTGATGCTATGCCCATTCCTCAAGCCAAAGGCAGCATTCAAACCCCGATTCCCCATGACATCTGGGCTAGGATTCAGCAGAGTGTCACTGAAGTGGTCATGAGTAAGATCCAAACCAGGTCTAGGGCAGTAGAGTCACATATGGTTTCTCCTTTACCATCCATCTCAAAAGAGGACCTCAGGCAGCTTCAGCTGGTCAATGCAGACATCAGTAGACTTCATCCCTTGGAAAGCCTGACATGCACCAGCCAGGTGCCATCTGATGAGGGTCTCAGGGGACTAATAACACGCATTGTATATTTTAATAAAATATATATTGATACCTCATGGCTAATTTCTAAAATTTTGACAACTGGACAAGGACCTTTTAAAATGGCTGAAGCTATGTATACCCGTGACCCTTAAACAAAAGGAGTTATCATGGCAGTATCGAAGAAATTTGTACCTTATTATCTTTGAAGAGATACTAACAGCCCCCGTGGGCTGCAGAGACAAATCAAAAGAGAACTATACAATGGCAATCTGCTTCTCATCAGCCAGGCCGGGCCAACCGGAACCTACATCTGCTTGGACAAAGGACCCCAGAACTTCCCTTTCAAGTTTTAATGGTTAGAACATTTAACAAATGTTAGGGACCCATTCAAAGGAATACGCACCCTTTGTCAAAGGCACTGAGAAGAGTTGGAGGTGATGTGACATGGACCTCACTTGTGGAACCAGTGATAAAATGGCAAAGGTCAGTTTGACATTTTACCATCTACCTGGCTCCATCTGCACTGTCTCTACTGGAACTTCTGAACCATCACCAACCAGACTGATTCATTTTTACATGCCTATCTTCTCATGTGAAGTCAACTCCACTGAAAAAGTGAATTTATACGCATCAGGTTTCAGACTGTTGATCTCTATGAAGGAATAACTCATTGGACATTGATCCTGGACTCTGGACTCACCTGAAACAGTAATTCTTTCCTTTGTGATCTTTGCCCCATAACTCTTTCTTTTCTCTATCCCTGTTTTACTGTGTGAGTGCAAAGGAGACAAAGTTGCTACCCTACTCCTGCAATTGAGTATGTGCAAATAAACTAACCCTTTGAGTTCATCATATCTCAAGTTTGCTTTGGGTTTAACTATCAGGGGGTGGGGAGTGGGGGAACATGGCATTGAGGGCACCGGCAAGTGCTGCCAATGACATGCCTCTGTGAGCCTTATCCTTCTATCTGCATGAGGTAACCGTTCTGGAGGATGCTGCCCCAACACTTGTGGACGATCTGCAGTGCATCAATCAGATGGCACACAATCCAGTGGGTTCTTTGGAGTTTTGGAAGCAGGAGAAAGATACATCAGTAAGAGGCTCACGATCAGCGAAGGGAGACTTTGATCTGAGTGAGATAGAGACCAAGTGGAACTTGGTTCAAAGTGAGAATTCGGTTCATGGGGGAAAGAGATGCTTTAGGTAAGGTTTACTGCAAGAAGTGCAACTTAGAATAGAGTGCTGGGAGTTGGGTAATTAAGGGAGTTAGGGAAGGAGGGGAACGAGGTGCTCTTTTGCTTTCTAATTTCTCAGCCTACAGGAAGTGGTCATACTCTGTGGCAGGAGAAGAAGCTAGTTATTTGGTGAGTATCTTGTAAGTGACTAAAGTTTATTCTATTCCTAATGTTCATAATAGTCCAGCAACTGGTGGTAAGGTTAATAAAATATGTAAAAACAGAAGTAAAATATATAATTGAATAAAATAATTATATAATTAATTAGAACACATTAAGAATGTCAGAACAGGTGATGTGTCACAGCTGCAGCATGTGGGTCTTCTGGTTGCCAGTTTGATCCAGGGCAAACACATCTGCAGTAAGTGTTTGAAGTTTGAGCAGCTTCAGCCAGAGTTCATGAGCTGGAGGCTGAACTACAGACACTGCAATGCATCAGGGAGGGGTAAAGTTACCCGGATTCTTTGTACCAAGAGGCAATCACACATCTTAAGGACAGTGGTCAGGGACAGGAGAGCGTGACTGCAAGTGAGGCAGGTAAGGGGACACAGAGGGTAGGAGCCTCAGCCTTTACAATTGTCAAACAGGTTTGAAGTTTTTCAGCTGATTTGGGTGAGAGTGGGGGCTGCAGTGTGAATCAACTAACTGGCCATGACACCATGGTACAGGAAACCATTCAAATGTGGGGAGCAAAAACGAATGTAGTGGTAGCAGGGGACGGTATAGTCAGAGGGATTGACACCGTTCCTTGCAGCAGAAAGTGTGACTCCAGACGGCTGTGTTGCCTGGCAGAGTTCAGGACATCTGTTCAGTGCTGGAGCATAACTTGCAGTGGGAGGGGGAGGAGCCAGTCGTCATGGTTCATGTAGGTACCAACAACATAGGCAGGACAAAAAAGGAGGTTCTACATAGTCAGTATGAGGATCTAGGCACCAAATTAAGAAGTAGAACCTCAAATGTCATAATCTCTGGATTATTACCTGAGCCACATGCAAATTGGCCTAGGACAAAACAGATTAGGGAGATGAATGTTTGGCTCAAAATCGGATGTGGGAGAAGTGAGACACTGGCACCAGTCCTGGGGTAAGTGGGATCTGTACTGTCAGGATGATTTACACCTGGGGCTAATATCCTCATGAGCCACATAACCAGGGAAGTAGAGAGGGTTTTAAACTAAATAGTGGGGCCAAGGGATCAAATTTGGGAAGATGTGGTAAACCAAAGAGCAGACACAAGGCAAAAGAAAAAGGTATTCTTAATGGAAATGAAAAGCAGACCGTGACAGGAAGGGAAAGAAAGTACAAATCTAACAGTAAATCAACAGATGAGACTAGAGGTTATAAAAATAATAATAAAGGGAAAAAACTAGTCCCTCATCAGAACCTCTTTCCTAGTCCTACCTATGTCATTGGTACCTACGTGGACCACGACAACTGGATCCTTCCCCTCCCACTCCAAGTTCCTCTCCAGCCCAGACGAGATGTCTTTAACATTGGCACTGGGTAGGCAACACAGCTTTCAGGACTGTCTGTCTTTTCTGCAGAGAACAGTATCTATTCCCCTAACTACACTATCCCCTATTACTGCTACATTTCTCTTTTCTCACCCAGCCTGAATGGCTCTCTGTACCATGGTGCTGTGGTCAGTTTGCTCACCCTCCCTTCAGTCTGTGCCCTCATCCACACTGGGAGCAAGAACCTCCTATCTATTGGACAAGGGCACTGACTGAGGCACCTCAAAAGCTAAATTTTAGATCACCTGCCTCACTCACAATCACACGCTCCTGTCCCTGACCACGGTCCAAATTTGATGTAATTAATCTAAGGGTGTGACTATTTCCTGAAACACAACATCCAAGTAACTCTCCCCTTCCCTGATGTGTTGCAGTGTCCGCATCTCAAACTCCAGCTCATTAACACTGAGTCGAAGTTCCTCGAGCAGCCAACACTTGCTGCAAATCTGGTCACCATGGATCACATCGGTGTTCACCAGTTCCTACGTACTACAGCTGCAACACATCATCTGCCCAGCCATCTCTATTCTATTTAACTAATTAATTTGGACGTTAAATATTTTAAAAGTGAATTTCTTAACGGTACACTTCAGCTGTAACAACATTTCCTGATTTAAACCACTTCGCCAGTCAAAAAAGACATGGAAGAGACACCCACCAATCAACTACCAGTTTTCCTGTGATGTCACACTTCAGGTCTGACAGGTATAAACAGGTTGAAGGGGCTCCCTGCTGCTGGTTTTAAACTCCCGCCACTGCTACACTTCTCACACAGGACCACTCTCTGTGTGCTCAAGTCTCAGGGTCCTCCTCTTACAGTCTCCACTAGGTGCTGCTGACTGCCTGCCCCAGGGTCCTCCTCTCGCACTCTCCTCTGGGTGTTGCTGATTGCCTATCCCAGGGTCCCCCTCTCGTAGGTGTTGCTGACGGCCTGTCGCAGGGTCTTCCTTTCACACTCTCCTCTAGTTGCTGTTGACTGTCTGTTCCACAGTCCTACTCTTGCACTCTCCTCACAGTGCTGCTGACTGCCTAGCTTGGCATTCTCCTCTCATGCTCCCCTCTAGGTGCTGCTGACTGGCTGTCCCAGGGCCCTCCTCTTGCACTCTCCTCCAGGTGTTGCTGACTGCCTGTCCCAGGGTCCTCCTCTTGCACTCTCCTATAGACTGTAAAAGTCAGATGGCCAAATGTAGCCTAGATGAGGAATACATTGAATGTTTTGGGATAGTTTTTTAGAACAGCATGTTCTGGAGCCAACCAGAGAGCAGGCTATACTAGACCTGATATTGGGCAATGAGATGGGAGTAATTAATGATCTCATTGTGAAGGCACCCCTAGGTAGTAGTGACCATAATATGATTGAAATTTACATTCAGGTTGAGGGAGAGAGGAGTGGGTCTGAGACTAAGTCTTTAAACTTAAATAAGGGCAATTGTGAGGGCATGAAAACCAAGCTGGCTAAAGTGAATTGACAAATTAGGTTAAGGAATAGGTTAATAGAGATGCAGTGGCTAATATTTAAAGATATATTTCAGAACACACAGAACAGATACATTCCAATGAGTAAGAAAGAGTCCAAAGCACCGACACACCATCCGTGGTTAACTAGAAAGGTTAAAGATAATAATCAAACTTAAAGAAAAAGCATATAATTGTGCAAAGGCAGATTGCAGGTCAGAAGATGGGACAGAATATAAGGAACAGCAAAGAATGAGCAAAAGACTAATAAGGAGGGAAAAATTAGAGTATGAGAGAAAGCTAGCCAGAAATATAAAAACAGATAGTAAGAGTTTTCATAAAAAATTTAAAAAAGAAAAGAGTTAACAAAGTGGGCATTGGTCCTATAGAAAATGAGTCTGGAGAATTGATCATGGAAAACAAGGAGATGGCAGATGAATTGAACAGGTATTTTGCATCAGTTTCACTATAGCAGATACAAGTAACGTCACAGAAGTAGTTATGAACCAGGAAATGGAAGTGGGGAAGGAAGTCAGGAAAATTGCAGTCATCAGAGAAGTGGTACTGTGTAAATTGTTGGAGCTGTGGGCTGACAAAACCTGGGTCCTGATGGACTTCATCCTAGGGTCTTAAAAGGAGTGTATAGTGAGGTAATTGATGCGTTGGTTTTCATTTTCCAACACTCTCTAGATTCGGGAAAGGTCCCATTAGACTGGAAGATAGCAAATGTAACTCCATTATTCAAAAAAGGAGGAAGTCAGAAAGCATGAAACTACAGGCCAGTTAGCTTAACATCTGTCATCGGGAAAAAGTTAGAAGCTATTATTAAAGAAGCTACAGCAGGGCACTTGGATAAGCTCAAAGTCATCAGGCAGAGTCAACATGGCTTTATGAAAGGAAAATCGTGCTTAACCACCTTTTTGGAGTTCTTTGAGGGAGTAGCATGTACTGTGGATAAAGAGGAACCGGTGGATGTACTGAACTTAGATTTCCAGAAGGCATTTGATATGCGACAAAGGTTATTGCAGAAAATAAAAGTTCATGGTATAGGGAGTAACATAATGGCATGGATTGAAGATTGGCTCGCTAACAGGAAGCAGAAAGTAGGCATAAATGGTTTTTTTGCAGGTTGGCAAGTTGTAACGAGTGGTGTGCCACAGGGATCAGTGCTGGGATTTCAACTGTTTACAATTAATATAAATGAATTGGATGAAGGGATGGATGGGATGGTTGCCGAATTTGCTGATGACACAAAGATAGATAGGAAAGTAAGTTGTGAAGAGGACTTAAGGAGGCTACAAAAAGATATACATAGATTAAGCGTGTGGGCAAAGATCTGTCAAATGGAGTATAATGTCAGAAAATGTGAAATTGTCCATTTTGGCAGGAAGAATAAAAGAGAAGCAAATTATCTAAATGGTGAGAGGTTGCAGAGCTCTGTGGTGCAGAGGGACCTGGGTGTCCTAGTACATGAATCACAAAAGGTTAATATGCAGGTACAGCAGGTAGTTAGGAAAGCTAATAAAATGTTATAATTTATTGTGAGTGGAATTGAATTCAATAGAAGGGAGGTTATGCTTCACTTGTACAGAGCACTAGTGAGACCACATCTGGAGTACAGTGGACGGTATTGGCCGCCTTATTTAAGGAAGGATGTAAATGCATTGGAAGCAGTTCAGGGAAGGTTTACCAGACTAATACCTGGAATGGGTGGTTTGTCTTACGAGGAAAGGTTGGACAGACTAAGCTTGTGTCCCGTGGAGTTTAGAAGAGTAAGAGGTGACTTTATTGAAACATATAGGATCCTGAGGGGTCTTGACAGGATGGATGTTTCCTCTTGTGGGAGAATCTAGAACTAGGGGTCACTGTTTAAAAATAAGGGGTCACCTATTTAAAACAGAGATGAGGTGAAATTTTTTCACTCAGAGGGTCGTGAGTCTTTGGAACTCTCTCCCTGAAAAGCTTGTGGAAGCAGAGTCTTTGAATATTTTTAAGGCAGAGGTGGATAGATTCTTGGTAAGCAAGGGGGTGATAGGTTATCGACGGTAGGTGGGATGCATATCTCAGGTTAGTATCAGATCAGGCATGATCGTATTAAATGGCGGAGCAGGCTTGAGGGGCTGAATGGCTTGCTCCTGCTCCTTGTTCGTATGTTCATATATAGATGAAACCTTAGTGTTCTCAACCCCATTTTCTATCTTTGCACAGGAAATGTTGAGGCACAACAGGAGAAAGAGAGAGAGAGAGAAGGTGGGGAAATGGCCTGACCACAAGAACCGCACTGAGTTCAAGGAGCAGACAGCCCAGCTGGCAGGGGAGGAACTGCAGGTTCAAGCAGGCTCAGGCAGCCTCCAAGCAGTGAGGACTCATGCATAGTGTAGTTACATAGAACCTAAGGGTCATGCATTCCTCCATATTGGAGGCAGCTCCTGCAGTCACACCTTTTTCACATACAGGAGCCATCAAGAAGAGGGCAAGGGAAGAAGAGGAAGCCCTGCACAGCAGTACCTCCAGCCCACAGAGGACCCATGACATTGGGGAGGAGGAAGAAAGTGCACCTCTAGAGGTGACACAGCAGTTTCCTGCACCTTCCACCAGCGCATTTCGGTGGGTAATAGATATAGTTCAGGCAGGGTATCACATTCTGGTGGTGACAGCAGAGACATATGTCCATAACACCATAAGACATAGGAGCAGAGATTAGGCCAGTCGGCCCATCAAGTCTGCTCCACCATTCAATCATGGCTGATAAGTTTCTCAACCCCATTCTCCCGTCTTCTCCCCATAACCTTTGATCCCCTTACCAATCAAGAACCTATCTATCTCAGTCTTAAATACACTCAATGACCTGGCCACCACAGCCTTCTGTGGCAATGAATTCCATAGATTGGCTAAATAAGTTTCTCCTCATCTCTGTTCTAAAAGGTCTTCCCTTTACCCTGAGGCTGTGCCCTTGGGTCTTAGTCTCTCCTACTAATGGAAACATCTTGCCTACATCCACTCTATCCAGGCCTTTCAGTATTCTGTATGTTTCAATCAGATCCCCCCTCATCCTTCTAAACTCCATCGAGTATAGACCCGGAATCCTCAAACGCTCCTCATTTGTTAAGCCTTTCGTTCCTGGGATCATTTTCGTGAACATCCTCTGGACCCTCTCCAGGGCCAGCACATCCTTCCTGAGATACGGAGCCCAAAATTGCTCACAATATTCTAAATGTGGTCTGACCAGAGCCTTATAAAGCCTCAGCAGCACATCCTTGCTTTTATATTCTAGTCTTCTCGAAATAAATGCCAACATTGAATTTCACTTCCTGACTACCGACTCAACCTGCAAGTTAACCTTAAGAGCATCCCCGACTAAGACTTCCAAGTCCCTTTGCACTCCAGATTTCTGAATTCTCTCCCCATTTAGAAAATAGTCTATGCCTCTATACTTCCTCCCAAAGTGCATGACCTCACACTTCCCCACATTGTGTTCCATCTGCCACTTCTTTGCCCATTCTCCTAACCTGTCTAAATCCTTCTGCAGCCTCCCCACCTCCTCAATACTACCTGTCCCTCCACCTATCTTTATATCATCTGCAAACTTAGCCAGAATGCCCTCAGTTCCTTCATCTAGATCCTTAATGTATAAATGGAAAAGTTGTGGTCCCCACACTGACTTTTGCGGAACTCTACTAGTCACCAGCCGCCATCCTGAGAAGGACCCCCTTATCCCCACTCTCTGCCTCCTGCCAGACAGCCAGTCTTCTATCCATGCTAGTACCTTGCCTCTAATGCCATGGGCTCTTATCTTACAGAGCAGCCTTCTGTGCGGCACCTTGCGGCCTTCTGGAAGTCCAAGTAGATAATATCCATTGGCTCTCCTTTGTCTAACCTGCTCGTTACCTCCTTAAAGAATTCTAACAGATTTGTCAGGCATGACCTCCCTTTGATGAAACCAAGCTGACTTTGCCCTATTTTACCATGCACCTCCAAGTATTCTGAAATCTCATCCTTAATAATGGACTCTAAAATCTTACCAATGACCGAGGTCAGGCTAATCAGCCTGTAATTTCCTGTCTTTTGCCTCACTCTCTTCTTAAACAGGGAGGTTACATTAGCGATTTTCCAGTCCTCTGGGACCCTCCCTGACTCCAGTGATTCCTGAAAGATCACCACTAATGCCTCCACTATCTCTTCAGCTATCTCCTTCAGAACTCTGGGATGTAATCCATCTGGTCCAGGTTATTTATCCACTTTCAGACCTTTCAGTTTTCCTAGCACCTTCTCCTTGGTAATGGCCACCATACCCACCTCTGCCCCCTGATTCTCTTGAACTTTGGGATTGTTACTCGTGTCTTCCACCGTGAAGACTGATACAAAGTACCAATTCAGTTCCTCTGCCATTTCTTTGTTCCCCAATACTACTTCTCCAGCGTCATTTTCCAGCGGCCCAATGTCCACTCTTACCCTTTATATATCTAAAAAAACTCTTGCAATCTTCTTTTATGTTACTGGCTAGGTCACTGTCATATTTAATCTTCTCTATCCTTATTTATTTTTTAGTTATCCTCTGTTGGTCTTTGTAGGCTTCCCAATCCCCTGGCTTCTCGCTGCTCTTCGCTGCATTGCATGCTTTCTCTTTAGCTTTTATGCTGTCCCTGACTTCCCTTGTCAGCCACGGTTGCCTCGTCCTCCCTTTAGTATGCTTCTTCTTCCGAGGGATGAATTTTTGCTGTGTCTCCCAGAGTACTCCCAGAAACTCGTTGCCGCGGCAGTGGCCTTTCCTGGTAGGCTCACCACCAAGTCAAGTCTGGCCAGCTCCTCCCTTATGCCTCTGTAGTTGCCTTCATTCATCTGTAATATCGTTACATCTGATTCCAGCTTTTTCCTCTCAAATTACAGGGTAAATTCTATCATATTATGGTCACTTCCTCCTAAAGGTTCCTTCACCTTAAGCTCCCTTATCAAATCTGCCTCATTACACATCACTAAATCTAGAATTGCCTGTTCCCTAGTGTGCTCCACCACAAGCTGCTCCAAAAAGACATCTCGTAGACATTCCACAAATTCCTTTCCTTGGGATCCACTACCAACCTGATTTTCCCAGTCTACCTGCATATTGAAATCCCCAATGATCATTCTAACCATGCCTTTCTTACACGCCTTTTTCTATCTCCTGGTGTATCTTGTGCCCCACATCCTGACTACTGTTCGGAGGCCTGTACATACTCCCGTTATGGTTTTTTACCTTTGCGGTTCCTCAACTCTACCCACACAGATTCTACATCATCTGACATTGTTTCTTGCTATCCATTTAATTTCATTTCTTACTAACAAAGCAACCCCACCCCCTCTGCCAACCTGCCTCTCGATAGGATGTACATCCTTGGATATTTAGCTCCCAATCATGATCCCCTTGCAGCCATGTCTCTGTGATGCCCACCACATCATACCTGCCAATTTCAATCTGCGCCACAGTCTCATTTACCTTATTTCGTATACTGCGTGCATTCAGATACAACACCTTCAGTCCTGTATTTCCCGTCCACCCTATCGTTGTCCCTTTATCTGATGTGCTTGAAGTTAGATTCCTAGCCCTTTCCAAACACTCTGTCCTATTTTGTGTTCTGTGGACTTTAATAGCCTCTCCTGGGCTCTCCTTTCTTTTCAGTTTTTTCATAATTTTCCATGAAGTTGAATCCACCCCCCCAACATGCTAACCTGCTGCTTTGTTTCCCATTAGTCATACTTCTTGGAGTTTTACCCTTCCCTCCCCCCCCCCCCCACCCCACTTTCTAGTTTAAAGTCCTGTTGACCACCTTTTCACTAGAACATTGGTCCCAGATCAGTTTAGGTGGAGACCATCCCAACAGTACAGATCCCTCCTATTCCAATACTGATACCAGTGCCCCACGAAATGGAACCCTTCTTTCCCGCACCATTCCTTTAGCCACGTGTTTACTTCCCTTATTCTCGCATCCCTATGCCAATTTGCACGTGGCTTGGGTAGTAATCTGGAGATTATAACCCTTGAGGAGCTATTCTTTAATTTAGTTCCTAGTTCCTAATAATCCCTAAACAGGCCCTCTTTCCTAGTCTTACCTATGTTATTTATTCTGACGTGGAACACAATAATTGGATCCTCTCCCTCTCTCTCCAAAATCCTTTCAAGCCGGTCAGAGCTGTCCCTCAACCTAGCATCGGGCAGGCAACATACCATGCAGGACTCTCGATCCTGCTTACAAAGAATGCTATCAATTGCCCTAATGGAATCCCCTACAACTACTACTTGTCTTTTTGCTCCCCCCTCTTGAATGCTGTGGTCAGCTGGCTCATCCTCCCTACAGCCCTGTTCCTCATCCTCATTCTGGGGAAGCTGTGAGAGGTGAGGGAACATTTCCTGCAGTGATAAGATCCACCTCCTGGAATCTCTTGCAGTGACAAGATCCACATGGTTGATTATCCAAGCACCCTTTGGCTGCACCTGGTGTTCCAGGGTCCATGGTCACTGGAGGTCCTCATCAATATCTCCGCAGGTTGCTGGGAATGCTGCTGCTGACTGGAAAATCTGGGCCCTTCTTTCAGAACAAACCAAGCCGCAAAGTGGGAGACACCCAAGATCAGAGCATTGGTGCCAATTGGACCTGATCACCACTGGACTTGACTTTCTGAGCACACAGTTACCACAATGTTGACTGTGATACTCCCTGATGTGTACCAGGGTTAGGATACAACTCTTGAAGCTTTTTCATTCAAAACAGAAAGGCCATCCTTACATCAATGTTAAAACAAACAGTTTTGTTATTCAGTTGAATTGCTCTCTGGCATTCCTACACAGAATACAGAAGTGAAATAATTCAAGGCACCATCCACAATACCGCTCTCACAACATATGGGAAGCAAGAACAGGAAAATGCTGACTGGTTCAAGGCTAACATCACCATGATGGAACCCATTATTGAAGCAAAGCAGTCCACTCTCATTAGTTACAAGAGAGGTTCAAGTGAGAAAACCCTGACTGCACTACGAGCCACTCAAAGTAAAGTCCAACTGAATGCTGTGCAGTGCGCCAATGACTACTGATTACAACGTTGTTAAAATATCCAGAAGTCCTTCAACTCAGATTATAAGGGTCATGTATAAAAGAGTCAAAAAGACCACTGCCTTTGTTTTCACTGGAGTCATTGCTGAAGACACAGGTTTCATATCAGAAATAGAGGGTAACCTGAGAGCTAAAAAGAGTGAGAAAATTAAGGAAATTAATACCAGCAGAGAAAAAGTATCGGAGAAACTTAAAATTTGACAAATCCCTGGGATGTGATGGCCTACAGCCTAGGGGATATCTGGTCCACAAGAACATAAGAAATAGGATCAGGAGTATACCACATACCCGTAGAGCCAAGATGGCTGATCTTGGCCTTCAACTCTATTTTCCCACCAGCTCCCCATATCTTTTAATTCCCTGAGAGAACAAAAATTTGTCTATGCCACTCTTAAATTTATTCAATGATGGAGCATCCACAACCCTCTGGGGTAGAGAATTTCAAAGATTCACAACCTTTGAGTGAAGTAATTTCTTTTCATCTCAGTCCTAAATGATCAGCCCCTTATCCTGAGATTGTGCCCCGTGTTTTAGATTTGCCAACCAGTGGAAACAATCTCTCAGCGTCCACCCTATCAAACCCCTTCAAAATTTTGTAGGTTTCAATGAGATCACCTCTCATTCTTCTATACTCCAGAGAATATAGGCCCAATTTACTATCATCATAGGACAACCCCTACTAATAATAGATTCCACCATTTTCCGAGCAACTGATGTTAGGCTAATTGACTTGTAGTTCACAGTTTTCTCTCTCCCTCCTTTCTTGAAAAGCAGCATAATATTTGACAACTCCCAATCTGATGGAACCATGCCCAAATTCAAGGAATTTTGGAAAATCGTAGCCAGTGTATCCACTATCTCTGCAGATATCCCCTAGGCTGTAGGCCATCACATCCCAGGGATTTGTCAAATTTTAAGTTTCTCCAATACTTTTTCTCTGCTGGTATTAATTTCCTTAATTTCCTCACTCATTTTAGCTCTCAGGTTACCCTCTATTTCTGGTATGAAACCTGTGTCTTCAGCAAAGAAAATCACTCCAGTGAAAACAAAGGCAGGGGAGGTCATGAGCGACTGCAATAAACAGTTGAAGAGATTCCTCAGTATGGAATGCTACTGGGGCATCGTCAGTGTGGCACAACTCTCTGATGAAGACTTGGCTCACCTTTGTCTTGGAGCTCAGGCAAATAAGGTTGAACAGCTTTCCGTTAGATCTGTTACTCAATACCACCTAGACTCATCAAGTACTGAAAACCGGCACTCCTGCAGCATCTGCATGAACTACTCTGTCTCTGCTGGAGAGAGGGGTAGTGCCCCAGGATATGCGTGATGCAATTATTATGACCCTGTACAAGAACAAAAGTACTGCAGTGTTTGCAACAGGTATTGGGACATCTTCCTGCTGAACATCGTGGGAAAAGAATTTTCCCATGTAAGACTGCAGACCCTGGCTAAACACATCTATCCCAAAACCTAGGCTGGCTTGAGAACTGGAAGATCTTTGCAGACTGGCTGCTGCAAGTAAAATGCTGTGATCAAAGGAGACCACTAATGAGATCACAAATGAGATCCTCTCATTTCCCTCACCAAGACATTTGACCATGTAAGCAGAGGCCATCAATTTAAGCTGCAGTTGATTGTTTTGGAATGTTATGGATTGTCTTAGCTGCTGTGGTGGAATTTGTCACAGCTGTCAAATGTGAGCAGAGTTTTCAGAGCAGGTTGTTGAATGTGGATTGGCCTGAAGCCTCCTCAGTGAGGTGGAAGCTCTTGATAAAAAGATTTATTTTTTCAGCTTTGTATTACAGATCATCAACCAGGCAGGGCAAAGTCTCAAGTAAGAGCTGCGAAGATGTAACAACACTGAGTTAACTCAGCATGATGGAGGTATGTGCTCTACTGAGTGTTCTTTCACTTGTTCTGAGGCTGTGACCCCTTGTTCTAGATTCCCCATTTAGGAGAATTATTCTGTGAAGCCCCCTAAGAATTTTATATGCTTCAACTGGATTACCACTCATTCTTCTAAACTTGAGGGAATATAGGTCTAATTTGCTCAGTCTCTCCTCATAGGTCAATCCTCTCTTTCCAGGAACCAGTCTAATAAATCTTTGCACTCCATATATGGCAGGAATGTTCTTCCCTTGGTAAGGAGACCAAAACTCTACACAGTACTCCAGGTGTGACCTCTCTAATACCCGTGTAATTGTAGAAAGACTTTTTAACTCATATACCCTAATCCCTTTGTGAAAAAAACCTAACATACCGTTTGCCTTCCTAATTGTTTGTTAACTTTCTGTGATAAATGTACAAGGACCCCAGGCCTCTCTTTTTGTAAACATTTCCAAGTATCTCATCATTCAAAAAAATATCCTGTTCTTTATTTTCCCTACCAAAGATAAGGTCTTGTGGCACCATGAGTAGTGTCCCTGCCTCTGAGCTAGAAGCTCCAGATTTGAGTCCCACCTCAGGAATTGATGGCCAAGGAAGGTGTTTCATTTTGTGGTCAAACAGTTTGAGTATCAACCTGAAGATCCTTCCAACTTATACCAATAGGAGGCGGTAAGAGTGGAAGAGATTCCTGGTCAGCTATATGATGAAAAAAAAATTACAGCCACCACCTCACTGCCTATAACTCCAGACTAAAACATGCATGTAAAAGTGCATGTTGTCACAGGAACTCGGACACCCTGAGTGAACTGCAACACACCACCATCATCAAAGTAGATAACTTCACACTTCACCATGTTATATTCCATCTGCCATGTTCTTGCCCACTCAACCAACCTGTCTACATCTCTCTGCAGCCTCTTTTCTTCCTTCTCACTGAATTTTTCCCACCTAATTTTGTATCATCAGCAAAATTGGATATTTTACAGTCATTAATGTCGATTGTAAATTGCTGAGGCCCAAACAGTGATCTTTAAGGTACCACATTAGTTACAGCCTGCCAATACAGATATGCTGCATTTACTCCTACTCTCTGTTTCCCTGACTAGTGAGTCAAGAACTAGGGTTCATAGTTTCAGGGTAAGGGGGTGAACATTTTAGATTATGTGAGGAGAAATTTCTTCGCTCAGAGAGTTGTGAATCTGTGGTATTCTTTATCAAAGAGGTGTGAATGATAAATCATTGAGTTGTTTCTGGAAGCTGAATGGTCTGCTTCTGTGCCACCTACATTATATATTAAGACACAGAATGATAGATTTTTGGACACTTAAGGAATTGAGGGATTTGGAGATAGGACAGGAAAGTTGAGTTGATGTAGAAGTTCAGCTTTTAGAATGGCAGAGCAGGCTCGAGGGGCTGTTTGGCCTACCCCTGTTCCTGTTTCTTACATTGTATATGTTACAGATCATGGAAACCTTCTGTGTAAAATAATTTCTTCTAGCATCCCCTCTAGTTCTTTTGCCAATTATTTTCAATTTATGATTTCTAGTTACACTTGCCAACAGAAACAACTTCTCCCTACTGCTCTATCAATCTCCTTGCAATATTGAATATCTCTATTAGATCTCCCTGCTACTTAACCTTCAAAAAGACAGGCAACATGGAAAAAGGTGGGAATGGGGTTGGCCCTGATAATAAAAGGATACTATAAGGACTGGACTGAGGAAGGACCTTGACTCCAAAGAACAAGAAGGGGAATCAATATAGGTGGAGGTAAAAAAAGAACAAGAAGCAAAAAACACTCCTCTGCTGATTTTAGAAGTATACAGTAAATGGAAGATGTAATGCAACAGAGGTAAAGAAGGCTGGAAAAAGTCCTAGAAATGAAAGCAGCCAATAACAAATGCAGGAAAAAAGCTACTGGCTGATTGTAATTGAAGAATGTATTGCTTCTCCATATATTACACATAAGTAAATGATACAGTAACCTGTGGCTGGTGCAGCCATCTTCAAACTAGTCTCACGGCATTTCTAAAACAAAAACGGAGGGGGAGGAAGAGTTCAGCATCATGCCGAGCCAGGAATTCATTGAGGTGAGGGTGTAAGAGTATGAAACTGAGTCCTTTGCTGAGTACTGAAGGTTCAGCATCAGAAAGGGGAAGGTCAGAGGGTATGGCAAATTTACGGCTGGGGCTGGGATTAGAAGACGGGTTGGGGTTGGAGGGATGGTACCTCACTGCATTTCTGTTTGATACTCTTGTACTTCAGCCAGAGAAATTAGTAAAACAGTTTCTGTAAGTGATTTTCAAATTGTGTTGCTTTTAGAGGTTAATATTGGGAGTTGTTTATAGGCCCCTTAACAGTAGCAATATTGTTGGGCAGTGTAATAATCAAGAAGGAAGAGCAAATTGTAGCAAAGGTAATGCAAAAATCATGGGAGACTTTAATCTTCATATTGACTTCATCAAGCAAGTTGACAAAAGTAGATTGGAGGATGAGATCATGCATTCATAACAGTTTCCTACAACAATACATAATGGAACCAAACAGAGCTATTTTAGATCTTTTCTTGCATAGTGAAACAGGGTTAATTATTAAACTAATAGTAAGGGATCCTCAGAGAAACAGTGATCATATATTATAGAATTTCATATTAAAAGTGATATACAGAAGACCAGAAGTAGTTACTAAACTGGATTAAAGCCAATTATATAGATAAGAGGGGCACGTTACCTATGGTAGATTGGGAAATTAGGCTAAAAGGTATGATAGATAAGCAATGGTGAATGTCTGAATAAATATTTTATAATTGCCAAGGATATTCTACTGAAAAATATAAAATCCACAGTAAAAGTGACCATCTATAGGTAACTGAAAAGATTAAGGATACCCAGACTGCTTTGGACAGCAACACTTCCCAATCTCTCACCATTTAAGAAAAATTCCACACCTTTGTTTCTACCATAGTGGATAACTTCATATTTTCCCTCAATATATTCCATCTGCCTTGTTCTAGTCTGTCACTTAGTCTGTCTAAATCCCCTCTTTGTATCCTCCTCACAACTCATTCACATCTACCCTTGTGTCATCAGCAAACTTGGAAATATTACATTTGGTTCCCACATCCAAATCATTGATATCGATTGTGTTCAGCTGGGGCCCAAGCACTGATCCTTGTGGTATCCTACTAGTGACAGCCTACCAAACTGAGAATGACCCATTTATTCCTACTCTCTTTTTTCTCTTTGTTAACCAATTCTTAATCCATGCCAGTATATTACCCCAAATCCCATATGCTCTAATTTTGCTTATTAACATCTTGTGTGGGATCTTATCAAAAACCTTTTGAAAGTCCAAATATACCACATCCACTGGTTCCCCCTTTTATATTCTGCTAATTACATCCTTAAAAACCTCCAACAGGTTTATCAAACAGGATTTCCATTTCATAAATGCATGTTGACTTTAGCCCAATTCTACTATTATTTTCCAAGTGTCTAGTATCACATCCTTTATTATAGCATTTTCCCTTCTACTGATGTCAGACTAACAGGTCCGGAATTCCCCATTTTCTTGCTTCCACCCTTTCTTAAATAATGGGGTTACATTTGCCACCTTCTGTAGGAACCTTTACAGAATCTATAGAATTTTGGAAGATGACTACCAATATATCCACTATTTCTACCTTCACCTCTTTCAACACTCTGGATGTAGATCATCAAGTCCAGAGAATTTATCAACTTTCAGTCCCATTAATTTCTGCAATGCTGCTTTTTTACTAATACATATTTCTTTCAGCTCCTCATTCTCATTAATCCCTTGGTTCTCTAAAATTTCTGGAAGGTGTTTAGTTTTTTTTAGTATTTGTTTAGTTTCTGTGCCATTTCCTTGTTCCCTATTATAAATTCTCCTGTCTCTGCCTATAATGGGCCTACATTTGTCTTTGCTAGCCTTTTCTTTTTTACACACCTATAAAAGCTTTGACAGTCCAATGTTACATTTCTCACTAGTTTCTTTCATATTATATTTTCTCTTTCTTTATCAGTTTCTTGGTGTTCCTTTGCTGAATTCCAAAATTTTCTCAATCGTCAGGCTTATGAATATAAAAGCAATATACTGCAGATCTGAAATAAATAGATAAATTGTCCCAGCACTTTCTATTTTTATCTCAGGCATACTACTTTTTTGACAATTTTATAAGCCTCTGCCTTTGACCTAATACAAGTTTTGACTTCTCTTGTTAGCCATGTTTGGCTCAATTTTCCAGTTGGAAAATTTATTGTAAACCATATATTAATCCTTTAAATGCCAGTCATTGCCTGTCTACCATCATACCTTTTAAAGTCAGTTCCACAAACCTTAGTCGTTTTCTTTGTTTTGTTTTAAGACAATAGTTTCAGATTGAACTACTTTGCTTTCAAATTTAACATAAAATGCTATCATATTATGGTCACTTTTCCTTAAAAGCTCCTTCACAATGAGATTATTTTGTCCTTTCTCATTGCACAATACTAGATTTAAAATAGCCCATTCTCTAATTCATTCCTCAACGTACTGTTATAGAAAACCTTCTCGTATATATTGTAGGAAGTTGTAGATTTACCCAGTCTATATAGAGATGAAGTCCGCTATGATTACTGTGTGACCTTTGTTACAATGCACCTCTTATTTCCTGACTTATATTGTGCCCTACATTAGCATTGCTGTTTGGTGGCCTTTAAACAACTCCTACCAACGTTTGCTGCCCTTTACTGTTTCTTAGCTCCACACAAAACTAATTCTACATCTTGATCTTACAATCTAAGATCCTCTCTCACTAATATACTGATCTCATCCTTTATTAACAGTATTACCCTAACTCCTTTTCATTTTTGCCTATCTTTCCTAAATGTTAAATACTCTTGAATATTCAGTTCCCAGCCTTGGTCACCCTACAGCTACATCTCTGTAATGGCCATTAGTCTATTTACTTCTATTTGTGCCGTCAATTCATCTACCGTGTTCCGAATGCTGTGTGTATTCAGATAGACTGGCTTTAATTCTGTCTTTTTATTATTTTTGCAACTTCTAGCCTTATCTATTGATGCACTCTTATGCTTGTAAGCTCTGTCCCTTCCTGCCATACCCTAATTATCAATTCCCTGATTGCTACCTTGCCTTGTCCTCTCTCTTTAATTTATCACATCTTTCCTCACATAATCCCTCACCCCAAATATTAATTTAAAGCTCTCTCTACTGTCCTAGTTATACAACTTGCTAAAACACAGATCCCAGCATGGTTCAGGTAAACAAAACAAAAACAGAAACAGAAATACCTGGAAAAACTCAGCAGGTCTGGCAACATTGGCGGAAAAAAGTACAGTTGACGTTTTGAGTCCTCATGATCCTTCAACAGTAAAAATAGGAGAGAGGTGAAATATAAGCTGGTTTAAGGGCCAGGGGGCGGGGAGGAAGGGGGGGGTGGTGTAATTGTTGGGACAAGCAAGCAGTGATAGGAGGAGATAAAAGACTTGAAGAAAGACTTGGGATCAGAATGTCAGGGTGGACTCACCTTCTGCAGGGAAAGTGAGCTTGAAGATTTTCTCCTCTGGCTGGGGGGGTGGGGGGTCTAGGAAAAGGGCTCACAGTCTCAGGATACAGGGTAAGCAATTTAGGACTGAGACGGGAGAAACCTCTTCATTCAGAGGGTGGTGAACCTGTGGAATTCTCTACCATCCAGGGCTGCGGAGGCCAAGTCACTGAATATATTTAAAGAGGAAATAGTTTTCTGGACTCTTAAAGGCATCAAGAGCCTGCGGAGAGAGGGGGAGAATGGTGTTGAGGATCAGCCATGATCATATTGAATTGTGGAGCAGGCTCAAAGGGCCGAATGACCTACTGTTGCTCTATATTCTATGTTTTAAAAATACTGTCCCAAAATATAATAATCTTATAAACTTCATAACTGAGGGCCAGTGAGGGGCAACAATTGGGAGGAGGGGTGATGCTGACCAACAATGGTCTTTGGAGTTGAGATGGTGCTGGGAGGAACAAGTTTACACCTCCCAGCTCCTCTTTCATAAAGGCATTTCTTAAACATGCCTTTGGTAGTGTCCTGCCAGCAATCTCTCTGAATCTCCACTGCCACTGCCTACCCTGAAGGCAGCCGGTCCAGCACAGCTTCCATTCAAGGCAAGCTAATAGATAAAGGAGGCATCAAACAGACATTAGGCTCCTTATTTGCTTATGATAATGAGTCTAATGCCTGATCCAGGTATGGGATCTGAATGCATCATGTGATCCCTTTATCAAAATCGTGGCAGACACATTTCTGCCTCCGCATGTGTGCATGCCTGCCATCTTATTGAGTTCTTTTGTGCCAGTTTTACAACTGTGGTCCAAGCACAGCGAGATTGAATTTCTAGGTGAGGGAGATATAAAGAGGATTACAGAGTGTGAGCTGTCAGGGGTTATGGAGTTTGGCAGAAGTGCAAAGGGGGAGACAATGATGCAGGACGTGACATGACATGACATGACTTGACTCGACGTGACATGACATGACAGAGCATGAATCGACATGGCTAAACAGGCAATGACATGACCGGACATGATTCTTCATGACTCGACATGACTCGAGATGACTCAACATGTCATGAGATGACATGTCTCAAAATGACTCAAGACCACATGAATTGACATGACATGAGTCGACATGACTTGACATGAAAGACTTGACATGGCTCAACATGAATTGACATGACCCGAATTGACAGGAGAAGACATGATTCGAAATGACTCAGCATGCAATGAATTGTCATGATGTGAATCAAAATGACACGAAGCGAAATAACATGACCTTACATGATTCTTCATGACTTGACATAACTTGACTCGACATGACATGACTCGAGATGGCTCAACATTTCATGAGATGACATGAATCGACATGACTTGACATGAAAGACTTGACATGGCTCAGCATGACTTGACATGCTTCGACATGGCAGGAGAAGACATGACTCAAAATGACTCAACATGGCATGACTCAGCATGACATGAATTGTCACAATGTGAATCAAAATGACATGAAGCGACATGACATGATTTGACATGAGTCGACATGACACAACATGACATGACACGAGATGACATGACTCAACAAGACATGACTCACGATGACTCAAGATGACTTGACAGGACATGACATGCCACGACATGATTCCAAATGACATGACTCGACATGAAATGACATGACTGGAGTTGACATGACTTGACATGAAAGACTCGACATGACTCGCTATGACATGAATTGACATGACATGACTTGCCATAACGTGACATGACTCAGCATGACAGGAGAAGACATGACTCAAAATAATTCAACGTGGCATGACACGGCATGTCATGAATTGCCATGATGTGAATCAACATGGCCTAAAGCCTTACATGACTCAAGATGATGCTAGATGACTCGACACGATATGAAATGACAGGCAACGACATGACCCAATATGATTCTTCATGACTCACATGACATGACTCGCCATGACATGACATGAGATGACTTGACATGACTCGACATGTCATGAGATGACATGTCTGAAAATGACTCAAGACCACATGACATGACATGAGTCGACATGACTTGACACGAAAGACTTGACATGACTCGATATGACATGACTCGACATGACTTGACATGACTTGAAATGACTT